>NC_138346.1:108875390-109287890 GCF_046562875.1 Panthera onca
TTAAAGTCAATTGTTAAGATAGAATGGTGCTAGCTTCGGTGACAACTTTAATATAGCGAAATCAAAAGACAAAAGTAACCATTCAGCCAAATCACTGTTACTCTCCCTCCTTTGTTTAAATCCAGCCAGACCCTTGACCCAAATGACCCATTCACTAAGAGGCTGTTTTTGTTAACTATCGAACAGCAAAGAAGTAAGGGTCTGTTTCCTTCAAAATATTTCTTGGAATTCAACTGATAAATATCAGCAGTGAAACAAATGTACATACATAGAATATATTTTACAATATTTAGCATGAACAGGTCCTGGTCATAGAAGTGAATTTGAAAATATGTGTTTTTTAAGCAGGGGAAGAACCCACGAATATTCAGGTTTTTTGTTGTTGTTACTTTACAAAGATATTCAAGCCATTAAAAAAAGAAAAGAAGAGAAAAGAAAAGAAAAGAAATCTATAAACTAATCAATCATAAGCTTAGCACAGTCACACACACGTGCGAGTCAGAAGAAATTATCAGGAATTTTCACAATTACCTTCTTTCTGCTCCATTTTTTTATTTGTTGGAACTTTTTTTAAATGGATGATTTTGACATGGAAATGGAAAAGAATTTAAATGATAATGTGTTCTGCAAAAGTGACTCTACCTCAGCTGCATAGAGTGTGCATAGACTCTCCACACCCATTAATACCCTCTTATCCCACTGGGGTATTTTCAAAATAGACATTGCTGGCAGTCTGATATCAGCAGGGTTTTTGGTGATACCTTGATCAAGTTGCAAAATTCTTAGAATGTTTTACCAGCTTCAACACTCACTTTGAATCTGTAATTTTATACCTGGGAAGAATGTTATATATCTAGGCTTTCATCCCAAATTTAAGGAAACCGGCACAGATTTTCAGTGACTTACTCAAGGTCAGCCAGAAAGTCAAGGGCAGACATGGTGCTAAAATTCAGCTCTGATTCCTGGACTCCTCAGTCCCCCCGCCACGTTCTAAGATATAATATCATGACCTCTTTGTGTCCCCAAATTTGTGGCCATTTTCCTATTTAAAAAAAATATAACATTAGTTATTTGGCAAATCAAAGTTCTGGCCTATTACATGAAACCGGATGGAAATTGAAATGCAAGGTGTACTTTAATTTGGGAGATTTGGTTATAGTGAATATTTCTCAGATAAAGTTTTGAGAGTTGTGGGTATAACTACAGAGTCTTGGAAAGGTGTGATGGGAGAAGGAAGTGGAATTCTATTTGCAAATTTCATGGGGGAAAAGGTGATAATAGAGAAGAGAAGTTGACAAAGAAAAATTTAATAAAATCCTGTATTACCATAATACCCCCCATGCCAAATGCAAGTTCTCCCACTCCACCTCTGGTTAAATTCCAGTTTTGTTGACTCGAACATTATAACTGTGCAAGCATATCCCCCAGCACTGTAAGAAAAGTGATTAAGGAAACATATTTCTTTTTACTGAAATTTCCTTAGCATCAGCTTTGAGGAATCCATCTTAAACTGTCAAATCTCTTTCCACTTGGTACAAAACTATGATTCATATCCCATTATATAAACTGTATTGTATTATAAATGGATCACTGTTTTCTATATGGCTTTTTTGAGCTATGAGAGGATCTGGAGAAGTCTTTTCTATTGAGTCTGAAATGTGTTTTCTTTAAAGGAAGGTGAAGGAAAACATTTTAATCTTATGGAGGGAAAGCATAAACATATTTTTATTATACGTTATGAGCTGGATATCTTAAAGAATAGAAACAGGTTCACAGATATGTATCTATCAATAATCTTCCAAGGGAAGTTGCAAGATGAAAGAAGAAGAGAAAAATGACTTCATACTGATGGTGCCACCAGGCAATGAAGTGGCATCACGGTCGGTATCCGGGCTCGGGGTCCTTTATCTAGGGCTCCAAGCTGGCCACTCCTCCTTCTTCCGTGAAAGATTTCACATATGTAAGTGGCCGAAAAGATGAATGTGGAAACTGGAGGACAGATGTGATTGTGAAACAAACAATATTCTGTCCTTTGGCAAAACATCAGAAATAACCATTTCCAATGATTTAACACAGGGTGGCAGAGGGAGGATATCAGTGATTATTGTATAAAGAATCATGCTGAGGCAAACCAAGACATATATCCAGTTCCGCTACCGTATTTCATGGCAATGATACATATGCACCTACTTTCACCTGCTGTAGTGTTGTTACACTTGGGCACATTCCTGGTGGCTGTGACTGTCATTGAAAAGTGTCGCTTTCCTTCTTCACATGCCTTCAACACTTAGGCACATTCCCCAATTCTGATATATGACTTCAAACAGAAAATTATTTCTGGATTTAACCAACCACCTTTAATTAATTATAGGCCTGGAGTAATTGTCTTTCTTACCTAATTAAATCAACCAATAATTTGTTGATATGATAAGTACTAATATTTAACATAGTTTTCAAAGTCGTTTCATTGAACAAAAATACAAGTTATAATATGTTTCTTAATAATACTAAGACAGGGAGGCTCCTGGGTGGCTCAGTTGGTTTAACATCCAACTCTTGATTTCCATTCATGTCATGATCTCACTGTTCATGAATTCAAGGCCCACATCAGGCTCTGCACTGAGAGCACAGAGCCTGCTTGGGATTCTTTCTCTCTCCTTCTGGCCCTCCTTTCCACTCATGTTCACTCTCTAATAATAATAATAATAATAATTAGAAGAAGAAGACCACCAAGACAAAGAATACATTTTATTAGTAAAATTTTGAACAACCATTCCAAAACAGAGAAAATGTGTAGTATAAATCCTATTTATATGTTGTATAAATATAGACACATCATGAATATTTTAATGCTGTCAATTTTATTTTTATTTATTTATTACTTATTTGTGTATTTTATCTGTTTTGATTTTTATGAACATAGATGTAGATAATACCTTCCTCTCTTCAAGCTAAATCGCATTTTATTGATGGGATCAAACCATAACAATATTTTTTTTAAGTTTATTTAATTTATTTTTTGAGAGAAACAGAGACAGCACAACCTGGGGAGGGGCAGAGAGAGGAAGAGAGAGAGAGAGAATCCCAAGCAGAGCCCACATGGGCCATCACAGAGCCCACATGGGGCTCCAACTCATGAAACCATGAGATCATGACCTGAGCTGAAAGCAAGAGTCGGATGCTTAACTGAGCTACCCAGATGCCCAAACCCTAATAATATTCTTATTTTTAAGAGCTTTTGGGGAAGGCATGCTACGATTTTCTACAATAACCTATTCTACAAAATAAGAACATATTAATTATTTCCAGCTTTCAATACCTAGTAATTTTTTTTCTGTACAAGCTGAGTGTTCAAAAATACTTCTTAATATTAACTGAATTTCTAAACTAAATTCAGTCAATCAGATTTTAGTAGACCTCTAAATTCTATTTATTTATTCATTATTTATTTGGCATTTACATGGTATAAGGAGTTGGGTTCAGCTATAGGTGTATAAATATAAATAAGACAGAGTTCTGTGTTCAGTTCTCTAGAGAATAGGTCAACAAAACAGCAAAATGCAGTACCATTTGTCAAGTTCTGTTAGGGAGATGCAAATGTGGTTCTTCCTGCCATCTGGAGGGTTCAAGGGAGGCTTTTTGGAGGAATTGAGGGAAATGACATCAGGAGCCATAAAGTCTCAGGATTCCTAAGCTCTACAATTAACATGGAACAAAGATAAAGACACTTAACTGTAATAATAAGAAGAATAAAGTAAGTACAGCAATGTTAATCAAGGGAATATGAAGTAATAACACAGAAACTCAGAAACTGAGTCTAATTCGGGACATGCGGGTACATGTTATGAGAGAACTGGCATTTCAGCAGAGGGTAAGTAGAGAAGAAGTTACTTCATACCTAGGAAATAATTAGCAAAGGTACAAAGCAGCCTCACTGAACAGCATGTTGATAAGAGGTCTATTCTCCAGGAAGCCTGGAAGACCATGTTGCATATACACCTGATCAGGATGGAGAGACAACCCCAGGGCTTTGAGTTGCAGACAACTCCTCTTGCTTTAATTTATTCCATTTCATTGTAACCTTCAGAGTGTGTGCAGGAGGGCCGAGGGCAGCAGATTGACTGAGATCTCAGATTCTTGTAACGAGTGGCTTTGACGAGTAAGGAAAAAGGTCTTCCTCTTCTGTTGCCTAGTTTCTTACTGGCTTTTCTAAACTAGCCCCTGCTCCCTTCTGGATCCATTTTATTGAATCTCACCCAGTGCTCAGCCCACAAAAGCCACACCTCCTCTTCCTTTCTCAGATTTGAAAAGAGCATTCTTCCCTCATGGCTGCTGTACTTGCTGTTGTTTGAGCCTAGTTTGTGCTTTTCCCCAACTCTCAGATGGACTGTCTTCACGCTGTGGGCTTCAGTTCAAATGCCATGAATTTTCACACAAAGACCTTCCTAAAGCAATGCTTACTAAGGTCCTTCTTCTCCTCCAATATGACCTGTGTTGTTATTTACCCACAATCCTGCTTTACCCCTTCCATGCACTGTTCACTATGTGAAATCATCTAGTTAATTGGCTTATATGCTTGTTTATTATCTGTCCTGTCTATAATATAGACTTTCTGTGGGTGTGGCCTTCTCAGTCTTGTTCACCATTGTATGACAAAAGCATGACACAGAGTAGTCCTTTGATAAACTCACATTGGATGAAATGAATAAATCAAATGGATAAATCAAAATTTATTCTTTGGATGAATGAATAAATCAGAATAAATCCAATTGTCTCAAACCATCTTTACTTGCTAATGGGAGAATTCAGGCCTCATTAGTCTCCCTTACCACACTACACCTCAAAGATGTGAAAATAGATAAATTGGTAAGCATTCCCAAGTTGTTTTGTGTGTGTGTGTGTGTGTGTGTGTGAGTATGTGTGTGTGTGTGTGTGTGTGTGTGTGTGTGAATGTGTGTGTGTGTGGTTATTTTTTTTTTTTTTTTTTTTTTAATTTTTTTTTTTTCAACGTTTTTTATTTATTTTTGGGACAGAGAGAGACAGAGCATGAACGGGGGAGGGGCAGAGAGAGAGGGAGACACAGAATCGGAAACAGGCTCCAGGCTCCGAGCCATCAGCCCAGAGCCCGACGCGGGGCTCGAACTCACAGACCGGGAGATCGTGACCTGGCTGAAGTTGGACGCTTAACCAACCGCGCCACCCAGGCGCCCCTGTGTGGTTATTTTTAAGGCCAGTCAAGTGAAGCAATGGGAGTGGAGAAGGAACAAATAAATCTTTAGCTGGCTGTGATCAATTAATTGTACACAGCACTGCACTCCTGAGTTTTTTATACTGTTCTAAATATACAATTTTGAAAATTAGAGTTGAATACAAAAGACAGAAATGACAGCATAAAGCTTTTATCTAAAGGCAAAATAGCTAATTAAGATTGAGCTCTGATGAAGCCAGTGAGGTGGTCTCTTAGAAATTCCAGAGCAGGAGGAGTGTTTGGGCCCTCTCCTTGGCCCAGTGACATTTTCTGCAGGAGCTTGTCAAAGACATCTGTGAAGTCTACACGCTGGGCCCACTCACACTGCCCTGCTGTTCAGCAGCCTCCCCCTTTGAAACCCAGTCAATGGGAGCTTGCCCCAGGCCTGTGTACTCAGGTCTGTGGAGACTGTGGCAGCACTCTCGGGGTCCTTCTTTCTTTTTCTTGGAGGATACTGCACATCCAAATAGCTCTATGGTTCCATGCTGTAAAATCCAAGAAGTCCAATGGTCTTCATTCCATCCCATCTTTCATGTCTCCTTTAGTTCACACTGGCACTCTCTCTCCTGGCATGATTCCCACTCTTTTCCTGGATTCTGTTGAGATGGCTCAAGGTCTCTTGATCAAATGGTTGTTCAGTCACACCTAGTGTTCTCTTCAAAACAAGATTTCTTATGCATTCCTATGTAGGCTCAGAATTTTTCTAATCTTCAAGTTCTGGTCCCTTTTTGCTTAACAATTTTTTTTTTTTCAATTCTTCTCAATTTTTGTATTCTGCTAGAAGCAATCAGGAGACTCAAAGCTACTCTTTCAACACAGTACTTAGAAATCTCCTCAACTAAATGTCTCATTCCATTGTTCACAAGTTCTACCTTCCACAAGACACTAGAAATTGTCTAGCCACGGCCTTTACCACAAATATTGCCTTTCTCACTGTTTTCAATACCGTGTTTCTCACTAACATCTGATACCTCACTACACGCATTCCTTATACCTGTACTTCTAGCCTGCACCTCAAAACTCTTCCACTTCTATCCAATGCTCAATTCTAAAGCTGCTTCCTCATGACCAGGTATTTGTTACAGCAACACCCCAGTTCTCTGCAGCAAAATCTGTCTTAGTTTTCTCTGGATGTCCTAAAAAATTACACAAGAGCAATTTTATTTCTCACAGTTTTGGAGACTAGGAAGTGTAAGAGTGAGGTGCCAGCATGGTCAAGTTCTGGTGACACCAGTCTTCCTGGATCATAGAGAGCCACCTTCTCACTGTCTCCTCACATGGCAGAAATAGAGCCACACCTTTCATGTGTGTGTTTTTATGAGGTCACTAATTCCATCAGATCATGGCCTTACTTTTCTCTAACCCTAACTACCTACTAAAGGCCCCATCTCCAAATACCACCACATGGCAGGTTAGGGCTTCAACATAGTTAATTTAGCAAGAAGACACAGATATTCAGTTCATAACACCAGTCAAACTCAATGCCGTGTTCTACTCTCCACCACCAAACACATTTGCCTTTTTGTGCTTTTTTATTACACTCTGAATTGAATTGTAATGATTTGGGAGCAGGGAGGAATGTTGGTGTCACATAGCCATGCATTCAGGTTCCACCTCTGCCATTAACTGCTGTGAAGTGGGGTGAGTTGCTTATGTTCACCAGTGTTCTGATTCCTCTTCTAGAAATTTGGAATGCTCCCATCTACATCACATTGTTGTTTAGATAATTTAAAATAGTATATCCATCATGCACAGAGCAAGTGATAAATGTCATCTCTATTTAGCATTATCAATAACAGCACAACTCATGTCTGACCTAGTCCTCCTTTCAGAATAAAAATGATTTGAAATCAGATATTTTAATCTATAAAGTTGATATTTGTGCCTAGAGTCTAATGATAAGTCTCAGGAAATACATGTATATATTGAGGGAAGGGGTAATTAAGGAAGATTTTCAGACAGAGAGGGGCTATATCCTTAGGTAAGACTGTAGGCCATGTGAAAGGGCTAACATGGTCTAGGGAATGAGTAAAACTGGCTAAAGACAAGCTGTCTTGTTTAAAAATTATTATTATCATCAGTGAAGTGTAATTAACATGGAGTGTTATGTTAGTTTCAGGTATACTGTTCAACAATTCTATACACTATGCAGCACTCACCATGTTGAGGATAGTCACCACTTGTTACCACCCAGTGTTATTACAATCTGATTGACTATATTCCCTGTGCCATATGTTTCATCCCTGAGATGTATTTCTTTACTGAGGGTCTGGCCATGCACTACGTATCTTTGCTCAACTATCAGAAAAGACTTAAGGGCTGTGGGGGGCGGGGGGGGGGGGAACACGTTGACTTTGGTATCCAAAGTTTTGCCTTAGGCATCCAAAAGCTATACAGCCCTGGACAATTCACCTAGGTCTTTCGTTGAACAACAAATGCAAATACCATGAGCTAACAGTGCCTTCTTCATCAAGTGGGTTAAACATGGAAAAGAACAACAGCAATGTCTATAAAACCCCCAAATGCTGTCTGGCACAGCACTAGCACTTTTGGCGGCCCTCCTGTAGTCCCCAAGAAACTTCATTTCTTTAGAATGATTCTAGAAACTTTTACAAGCTTGTTTGCTTACACAGGAGGAGTAAGATACAAGGTGTTCACTTTTCTTATTATAATGGCAATGGTTAAAAGAGAGAGATATTTTTAAAATGCACTTCCTTCAGATCTGACAGTGCAACAGAGACATAGTACAATTCCAACTATTATAAGGATTTTTTTTAAGATTATTTATTTATTTTAACTGACAGAATGGGAGAAGATATTTGCAAATGACATATCAGATAAAGGGTTAGTATCCAAAATCTATAAAGAACTTGTCAAACTCAACAGCCAAAAAACAAATAATCCAGTGAAGAAATGGGCAAAATACATGAATAGACACTTCTCCAAAGAAGACATCCAGATGGCCAATCAACACACGAGAAAATGCTCAACATCACTTATCATCAGGGAAATACAAATCAAAACCACAATGAGATACCACCTTACCCCTGTCAGAATGGCTAACATTAACAACTCAGGCAACAACAGATGTTGGCAAGGATGTGGAGAAAGAGGATCTCCATTGCATTGTTGGTGGGAATACAAGCTGCTGCAGCCACTCTGGAAAACAGTATGGAGGTTCCTCAAAGAACTAAAAATAGAACTATCCTATGACCCAGAAATTGCACTAGTAGGTATTTATCCAAGGGATACAGGTGTGCTGTTTTGAAGGGACACATGCACCCCCATGTTTATAGCAGTACTATCAATAATAGCCAAAGTAAGGAAAGAGCCCAAATGTCCATCAATGGATGAATGGATTCAGAAGGTGTGGTATATATATATATATATATATATATATATATATATATATATATCCATCAATGGATGAATGGATTCAGAAGGTGTTTTGAAGGGACACATGCACCCCCATGTTTATAGCAGTACTATCAATAATAACCAAAGTATGGAATGAGCCCAAATGTCCATCAATGGATGAATGGATTCAGGTGTGGTATATATATATATATATATATATATATATATATATATATCCATCAATGGATGAATGGATTCAGAAGGTGTGGTATGTATATATATATATATATATATATATATATATATACACACAATGGAGTATTACTCAGAAATCAAAAAGAATGAAATCTTGCCATTTGTAATTACGTGGATGGAACTGGAGGGTATTACGCTAAGTGAAATTAGTCAGTCAGAGAAATACAAAAATCATATGACTTCACTCATATGAGACAAAACAGAAGAACATAAGGGAAGGGAAACAAAAATAATATAAAAACAGGGAGGGGACAAAACAGAAGAGACTCATAAATATGGAGAACAAACTGAGGGTTGCTGGAGGCTTTGTGGGAGGGGGGATGGGCTAAATGGGTAAGGGGCACTAAGGAATCTACTCCCGAAATCATTGTTGCACTGTATGCTAATTTGGATGTAAATTAAAAAAATAATAATAAAAAATAAAACAGGTTAATAAAAAAAAAGATTATCTATTTGTTTTGAGGGAGACAAAGAGAGTAAGAGCAGAGGAAGGGAAGAGAGTGAGAAGGAAAGAATCTCAAGCAGGTTCTGCACTGTCATCACAGAGCCCGATGCGAAGCTTGATCTCACACTGAGATCATGACCTCAGCTGAAATCAAGAGTCAGACGCTTAACCGACTGAGCCACTCAGGTGCCCCAAGGGTATTTTCATCTCACAGTAATAAATCCTTAGGAGACCAGAGTTTCCAATACTAAAAGCTTCACAATGATTTGAAATGAAGAATGGGTAACAAGAGGCAGAGAGTAGAAACAAGAGAATGGAAATAAATCTTCATTTTGGAATCTAAACAGGAATAAGTGGGCAGGATAACGAAATCAAAGTAGCTTTTGCCACATGCTTTTTAAGCAAAGGGAAGATATAAAGATATAATTTCCAAAGATCCAACCTCAGTAGTTGAGATGTGCCTTAATAGACTGCCCTAGTGGACAACCACCTGTGCTATGCATCATCACACTCCACTCACCCATACCTCATCTAACAGGATGACATTTAATATAAAAAAAGAGTGATGAAGGTTGCAAGAATTTGTGCAGTTTATTATTGGTGTCAAGCTGTATTAATTTAGCCTGTGCTTGACTAAATTTTGCTTAGCACAATTGTGTCTCTAAGAAAAGCATTTTTACTAGCAAGTATCTTTTCAAATACAGACTCTTACTGAAAGGACTAGAATGGCCATAGATCACCTTGACCTTTATTGGAGGAAATGTCTGTTCACGGAGCATGATCCTTTTTTCTTTCCTTAGAAAATCATGATTAATTTTCTTCTATTTCAAAGGGGCTTTTTTTTTTCCTCACTTTTTAAGGGAAATTCAGTCTGATTTTTTTTTTTTTTTACTTTTTTTTTTTCTTTTTTAGATTTCAAAATCTGAAAGCAAACTCACCTATGTCATGGGGGGGGGTGGTGAATTCAGGAGATTTCAGCCCCTCTAAACAGTAAAACCTTAGCTTGATAGCATAATTTGCTCTGGAAACATGCTTATAATTCAAGCCACTTGTATATCAAAGCAAATTTCCCCATAAGAAATAATGGAAACTCAGATGATTCATTCAACAACCAAACAATATTCATATAAAAATGACTGAAATGCAGTAATATAATATAAAATAATAAAGTACAAAATATAAAGAAAAACAAACAAATTAACCTGCATTTACCTTTGAAAACCTTCATGGCTGGTGTGAGAGAGACAAGAGAGAGGAGGGTTATTTTGTAGGATGACTTTCACTGTCACTAACAGAATCACTGCTGTCTATTGGCTCAATGGAATCTATTTTTGTGTGTGTGTGTGTGCAACTTTAACAGGGAACCTGTCCAGTGACCCTGCTTTTGCCTCCTTTTGAGGATTATGTGGAAATGTGACATTGCATTGTCGTTAAACAGATTCACCACTCCCACTGCCACAGCCTTATTCGGGCGGTACTTTTCTACAAAATTCTGCTCTGTTTCCCACACTTTACACATCTCCCTAATCTCATTGGAAGTGAGGGATTCCATCGCCTTTTGCTCCTCCTCCTCTGCAGACAAGGTCTCCTCCATAATCTCTTGCTGTTGCTGCTTGAGATACAACAGTTGGTTGCAACATTTGGATGCCAGTTGTGGGCCCCTTCCAATGTTCTGAAAAATCGCTGATTTCTGCCAAACACCTCGGCCTGAGACTGAGCATCCAAAGATGGGAGACGATCACTCGTCCTTCAGTGTGAGAGAGAGAGAGAGAGAGAGAAGAACGATTGGCTCAGTTGTGATCATGTGACATTTGGCATCACGTACTACTCGTACTACAAGACATCGCTCATTTATCAGGTTAAAATTTACTAGAAATGTTTGCTTGTCTTGTGGAATGCTCGTAGAACAAGTTAATCATAATCCAAGGTTTACTCTATTTGTGTTTATTCGGTGAGTGAGGTTCAGGAATCTCCTGCGAAGGCAGCCAAAGATGTGTCATAGCGACAACCACTTGAACCCGGGTAAAATGAAGCAGAAGACAAGAATCCCCACTGACAACAGAGCACTTATAAAGAAGGTCTGATTTGTTTTTCAAAGAAGACTCCGTGTCTAGTGTGGAGCCCAACACGGGGTTTGAACTCACAGCCCTGAGCTAAAGACCTGAGCTGAGATCAAGAGTGGGAAGCTTAACTGACTGAACCACTCTAGCGCTCCAAGGGGGTCTGTTTGAGGGAGAAATTATCCAAATAAAAGAGTTTAGAATAATCAGCTGAATTCAGAAACAGAACATATAATTTGAATGGCCATAGTGGTTCTGGAAGAGAATGGTGCAGTTTTGTTTATCCGTCCCCATCAGAATGCCATCATCACCCCCAGCTTGTGTAAGTACCCTGGGGACAAAGGAGCCATGTGTAAGTGGGATACCAAAGCAAAACAACTTTTTCCTTCACCTTCTAGTGCACTGGTTCCATTTTTTAAAGGTTTGTTTTTTGTTTTGTTTTGGTTTTTTTTTTGGTAACTTTTTTTGAAAGCTTATTTATTTTGAGAGAGAGAGAGAGAGAGGCAGAGAAAGAGAATCCCAAGCGTGCTCCACACTGTCGGTGTGGGCCTGAAGCCTGACGATGCCAGGCTCGAACTCATAAACCATGATATCATGACCTAAGCCAAAGCTGGACGCTTAACGGACTAAGCCACCCAGGCACCCCTGTGGCGCATTGATTCTAAAGCCTCCTGTCAAGAAAACACTTGTAGCAGATAGGTAAGAATTTGCCTTTCCTTTGAGTAGTGAAGAGTCAGCTCCAGAGGGTCAAGACAGCATAAGGCTTTGGTCTGAGCGAGGGACAGACAGAGCAGGAAACCAGCAATGAAGAGTAGCACGTAGAACTGTGGCCTGGACGGAGCTTCACGTACAGGCAGAGTGGGGACCTGGAGGACAGAACCTCCCACCCCTGTCTGGACACAGCCACCCCGTGAGACTGCAGGACAGAATCAACCAGCTGCTGATTGCTCTCTGTTAGAAACGCATAAACATTCTCTACAAACGGCCTGATGGTAAGTGTTCAGGGCTTTGTGGCCATAGATCCTGTCATAATTACTAAACTCTGCTGTTTTAACGAAAAAGCAGCCATAGGTGTCACAGAAACAAATAAGGAGAGCTATGTTCCAATGAAACCTCACTGACACTGA
Organism: Panthera onca; assembly: GCF_046562875.1. Taxonomy (NCBI): domain Eukaryota; kingdom Metazoa; phylum Chordata; class Mammalia; order Carnivora; family Felidae; genus Panthera; species Panthera onca. Next base: position 108,887,883 of record NC_138346.1, read on the forward strand.
AATTTGACTATCATATAATTGGTGTGTCATGAAAAATTATCCTTATTTGATATTTTTTCAACCATTTAAAATTGTAAAAAAAACATTCTCAGCTCAAGGGCCATCCCAAAACGGGGTGAACTGGATCTCATCCATCAGCTGTAGTTTGTCTGAAGTGTGCTTTATATCATTCACAACCTCATCTCATAAAAAATCATGATAATGAAACACCCCCAAACCACCACACTGATGATAGAGGCCTATCAACTTGTGGCTCCTCCTTTATTTTATTTTTTTATTTTTGTAATGTTTATTTATTTTTGAAAGCGACAGAGAGAGAGAGCATGAGTTGAAACGGGGCAGAGAGATAGGGAGACATAGAATCTGAAGCAAGCAGGCTCTGAGCTGTCAGCACAGAGCCCGATATGGGGCTCGAACCCACAAACCACATGACCTGAGCTGAAGTCGGATGCTTAACTGACTGAGCCACCCAAGCGCCTCTGTAGCTCCTCCTTCAAATTTTGTCTTTGTGGTTTATACTCACACCCGGTGGTCATGCCCCCTCAGTAAACTGTCACCTCCTGAAGAAAGCGGGGATGGCTGTCCTATTCACATTTGTATATTCTGTGTCTGGCACATTGCACACCCTTTAAATGTCTTTACAATAAATAATGTGGGAGCGAATTTATGTTTTCTCCCTTTTAGAGAGATTTTTCTCACCTCAATTTTCTTTTAAATTTTTTTTTTTTTTTTTTTTTTTTTTTTTTTTTTTGGTTGGGGGTCATCTGGGTGGCTCAGTGGGTTAAGCATCTGACTTTGGCTCAGGTCATGATCTCACAGTTTGTGAGTTCAAGCCCCTCACTGGTGAGCTCAAGCGCCACTTCAGGCTCCTATGCTGACAGTGCAGAAACTGCATGGGATTCTCTCTCTCTCTCCCTTTTTCTCTGCCCCTCACTCACTCATGCTCCCTCTCAAAAAAATTAACTTAAAAAAATATTTATTTATTTTTGAGAAAGAGAGAGAGCAGGAGAGGGGCAGAGAGAGAGGGAGACAGAGGATTCCAAGAAGGCTCCACGCTGACACCACAGAGCCCAAGACGGGGCTCAAATCCATGGACCATGAGATCATGATCTGAGCCAAAGTCAGACACTTAACCGACTAAGCCACTCAGGTGTCCCTAGCCTTAATTTTTTTTAAAGTTATTTTGACAGAGAGAGCACGAGCAGGGAAAGGACAGAGACAGAGAGGGAGGCAGAGAATCCTAAGCAGGCTCCACACTGCTCAGCATGGAGTCCGATGTGGGCCTCAAACTTATTAACTGTGAGATCATGACGTGAGCTGAAATCAGGAGTCAGACTCTTAACCAACTGAGCTACCCAGGAGCCTCCCCACACCTTAATTTTTAAGAATGCCCTCCTGCCAAGTTAACACCCATCTGGAAACATTTCTTAGACCTGAATTCCTTCTGCAATCATCACTTCCACATCAAATGGAGGAACCCAGGGTGTGTGATGCCTACCTAGCTACTGTTCCCAATATTCTCTCCAGATTTAGCATGTACCTTTCAAATTCTCCCACTTATATTTGTCAGTACAGGACCTGTTTATGACCAATTCTTCAGCTTTGCTGATACAATTTCTCTTGCCTTTATAAAAATGCATCCTTGGGGCGCCTGGGTGGCTCTGTCGGTTAAGTGGCCGACTTCAGCTCAGGTCATGATCTCGCGGTCCGTGAGTTCAAGCCCCGCGTCGGGCTCTGTGCTGACAGCTCAGAGCCCAGAGCCTGTTTCAGATTCTGTGTCTTCCTCTCTCTGACCCTCCCCCGTTCATGCTCTGTCTATCCCTGTCTCAAAAATAAATAAACGTTAAAAAAATTTTTTTAAAAATGCATCCTTGTTTTTAAAAACATTCCCATCAAGTTATCAGCAATACACCGTTTTCTGCCAGCTTTAGGAAATGTCTGGCTTCTAATGCAACACTTCATCGAAGTATCTGGCACAGGCTTGTCATAAGAAGATGGTCAAGAAATATTCTTTGAATAAAACATGGAAGAAATTTTAAAAGGACTGCTGCTTGTATCCGTGGCATGTAACATAGCATCTTCGCCAAAATAAGCACTAAGAATTGTTAATATTTGATTTCAAAATGATTTTGTTAATAGTATATCGTAAATTCCTTAAAGACAAAAAATGTGCCTCCTTTTTTTCTTCGGAATAATGATAGAGCTCCCATAAGCTTTGCTTAAACAAACAAAAGAGCAATTAATAAAGAAATGGATGAATAGCTAAAAGCCCATGGTCTATAAATTAAAAAAAAAAAAAAATTAGGAAATTATTCTCTTATTCTTCAAAAATGGCAAAATATTTCCAGTTTTTTCTTCCTTTCTTCTTCCACATTACTGACTCCCTTTTTTATGGCATTATCACTTATAGAAAGAGAAAAGGGAACTGGTTGCCAGTTACTTTCACTTATTTTTCATGATTCTTCCCCATTCTGCATAAAGGGATGCTCTAGGGGTCCTAGAGCAGTACTATGTCCAATCCATAATTCCTGAAAGACCCCGGAAATGGCACTTATGATGCACCATGCAAGAAGTCACATCCCATGAATGCCTCCTAGCCTTGGTGACATGGATGTCTGTCAGCAACACTACAATGTTTGGGCTCAGTAGGTGCAGTGTCCCATGCAGGTTCACGTCAAACCAAGGGGTGATACAGATTCTACTCCTAAAGTCATAAAACATATATATGCCGAGAGAGAAAAATGCCTTCAGAGAAACCAGAAGTACTCTTAAAATTTTAAATTTCATTATTGGAAGGTTCCTGAGGCCAGAGCCAGAGAAAAAGAAACTAAATTGAATATCAACAATGAAAATGCCATCACTCAGCTTTCTTTATTATGTAATGACCTTATCTCCAGGATTCCTTTGCACAGGATTGTTCCCAAAACCAAAACCAAAACCAAACCAAATCAAAACAAACAAACAAACAAACAAAAATCTTAAAAATCAGTGATGTGTGGGGCACCTGGGTGGCTCGCTGGATTAAACATCCAACTCTTGACTTTAGGTCAGGTCATGATCTCATGGTTCCTGAGTTCGAGCCCCACACTGGGCTCTGCTGACAGTGCAGAGCCTGCCTGGGATTCTTTCTCTCCCTCTGTCTGTGCCCCTCCCCTTCTCACTCGTGATCTCTCTCTCTCAAAATAAATAAACTTAAAAAAAACTCAATGACATCTCTGGGGTGCCTGGGTGGCTCAGTTGGTTAAGATCTGACTCTTGGTTTCACCTGAGGTCATGATCTCACAGTTCCTGATATCAAGCCCTGCATCAGGCTCCGTGTGCTGACAGCACAGAGCCTGGTTGGGATTTTCTTTCTCCCTCTCTCCCCCTCCCCTATTCATGCTGCTCTTTCTCTCTCTCAAAATATATAAACTTAAAAAAAAAAAAAAATCAGTGACATTTCTCATTACCATTATTATCTTCCATTAAAATCCTCAGGAAAGATGGACATCAAACCTGGTTAATGGGAAAGAAAGAGGAGCCAATTAAAACAGGCCTTAAGGCATAATAAGCTAATATTTTAAAATAACAATTTAGTGTACTAATAGCTTTCCCGAACCACTTCATCAACAGCATGCATGTTGTATCAAATGTCAGCTTTTAAGTTTGTTTGGAGGCTTAATGTCTGTTTAGCTCTGTAAACAGATTGTATGAAATTGCAAATCTGTGACTTATAGCTCTACCACAGTGAGTAATATGTTACTTAGTAGCTAGGCTCCAATAACTGATAAAAGCTCAATTGATAATTTAGAAATAAAGAAGGCAATTCTCACCAGACTTTCATGGGTAAGTTTCATGTATTCAACTGAGTATATAGAAACCATAAGCAAATGAAAATATGAATGCTTTGGGCACCTGGGTGGCTCAGTCGGTTAGGCCTTCAATTTCGGCTCAGGTCATGATCTCACGGTCTGTGGGTTCGAGCCCCACATCAGGTTCTGTGCTGACATCTCAAACCGTAGGGCCTGCTTGGGATTCTGCATCTCCCTCTCTCTCTGCCCCTCCCCCACCAATGCTCTGTCTCTCTCTCTCAAAAATAAATAAAACCACTAATCTTTTTTATTTATTTATTTATTTATTTATTTATTTATTTTTATTAAAATTTTTTTTAACATTTATTTATTTTTGAGACAGAGAGAGAGAGAGCATGAACAGGGAGGGTCAGAGAAAGAGGGAGACACAGAATCTGAAACAGGCTCCAGGCTCTGAGCTGTCAGCACAGAGCCCGACGCGGGGCTCGAACCCATGGACTGTGAGATCATGACCTGAGCCGAAGTCGGACGCTTAACTGACTGAGCCACCCAGGCACCCCACTAATCTTTTTTATTTAAAAATAAGAAAATGTTAATGCTTAAAACTTCCTACTATATGAGTATGCCATAGAAGCCTTTTATTGGCAGTAAGAGACTGCTCTATTAACAGAATTTTAAATTGAATGGGTGATGGGTATTAAGGAGGGCACTTGTGATGAGCACTGGGTGTTATATGTAAGTGATGAATCATTAAATTCTACTCCTACAACCAATATTACACTCTATGTTAACTAACTAGAATTTAAATTAAACAAATAAATAAATCCTAAGCATATTTATTTTTTAAGTAATGAGGAGTTTAGAGGTGCCTGGGTGTCTCAGTTAAGCGTCTGACTCTTAATTTCAGCTCAGGTTATGATCTCATGGTTTTTGAGATAGAACCCCACATTGAGCTCTGTGCTGTCAGTGCAGAGCCTGCTTGGGATTCTCTCTCTCCCTCTCTCTCTCTGCCCCTACTCAGCATGTGCATGTGCTCTCTCACTCTCTCTCTCTCTCAAAATAAATAAATATTTTTAAAAATTAAAAAAAAAAACAAAAAACAGAAACAAGGAGTTTAAAGCCTAATGGTTTCATGCCTGATTTAGTAGCTCACCAATGTCTCATTTGGAGTTGGTAGAATTAAGTCATTTCCTCATGGTCATAAGTCATAAATAACGGTATCTTACATAGTGTAGAAGGGATAAGGCCAAAACTGTCCCTTGACCCAAACTTATGGTGTTTTAATCTAGGAAGAGAAGTAAATACTCAGTATACCTCTCGAGTCCCAATGGAAAGAGCGGGCCACATGCTCATGCATGGACCAATCACTACTAAGGGAGAATTAAATAGCTATTATTAACTTTAAGCAATCATACTCATCATTTAAAGGTGGAAGAGACAATTAGGATTATATTAACAATGAAGAAGGTAGGAACCAGCTCTTCTTTATGCAATTAAACGTGCCACAAATTGAGAACATAAGTGCATATTAAAGGCATAGGATTAAATTAACTGAAGTATACACATAAAGTATTAGGAAATTGTTAAAAACATCTAGATGAAAACTTATTGCTCTGCAGGAATATTCATAAAATTGAGGAAGGCTGTTTGTAAAAAAGAAAGTAACACAACAACAGATATTGAAGATATGTGTAATCTTATGTATACGTGTTTGGAGAAAGTTAGAAAAGCATACACTGACTTGTTAACATGGGATACTTCATTAGTTGCTTCAGGGGAAGAAGGAATGAGGGTCTCTAATTAAGTTTGCTTCCATGCACTTTTGCATTATTTATCACTTACAAACAGCTTTATATTTGCTTTTCTGAATAAAACACAACTTTTTATTAATAAAGGAGCAAAAAATGGACTGATAATGGAACAAATAACATATTAAAAGTAACTAGAAAATGCTCACTGACATAAAGATTGATTGCCTAGCATGAATACAAGGGGAGAGATTGAAGGAAGAAATTGAAATTGAATGAGCGCCTATTCTATGTGGGAAATGACCCTGGCAAACATGTAAGAATAATCACATTACTTCTATGATTATTCTAGAAGGCAAGTGCAATTATTATTTCGTTTTGATAAAGAAAAAAAGTGTGCCTCAGAGGAATAATGAAACTTCCATGGTTCCAAAGTGGAAAGTTTGGAATTCAAATTCTGATTGACTTCACGTTTCTCAAACAGGCCATGATTTGACTTGGGGTTAAAAGTAAAAAGAGATTGGCACCTGGGTTTCTCAGACGGTTAAGTGTCTGACTTCTGCTCAGGTCATAATTTTACAGTTCATAGGTGTGAGCCCAGCATCGGGCATTCTGCTGTCAGTGCAGAGCTGGCTTCAGAGCCTCTGTGTCCTTCTCTCTGCCCCTCCCCCACTGTGTGTGTGCTCTCTCCCAAAAATAAATAAACATTAAAATAAGAAAGTAAATGAAGGGGACACCTGGGTGGCTCAGTCGGTTCAGCATCCGATGACGTTCGCTCAGGTTATGATCTCACTGTTCATGAATTCGAGACCCATGTCAGGCTCTGTGCTGATAGCTCAGAGCCTGGAGCTTGCTTCAGATACAGTGTCTCCCTCTCTCTCTGCCCCTTCCCCCTCATGTTCTGTCTCTTTCTGTGTCTCAAAAATAACTAAACTTTAAAAAAAAAAGTAAAAGGAGTACATTTTTAGCCTGTCTAGTCAGAGATGGTATCATGGAAAATTGGAAGGGTGTATGGTGGATCTTGATAGAAGCCAAGAAGGTAGAGATTGACAAGGTATTTGTATGGGAGATGAATTTGAAATCATCAAGTCAGATGGTTTGAGGAAGGACTTGAGAGGAAAAATCATAAAAATTCATAAAATAGGGCAGAAATAAAACTTAAATGAAGCTATTAAAGAAAGAATAGATCTTTCATGTATAGTTTACTTTAACAGTTTGGATTTGCTTTGTTTATTGAGAAACGTTTTAATTAGTGAATGCATTGAATATTAATACAAACTGCCTTTCACTTTTTAATATTTTCTAATTAAATACTATTTTCTTTGCATGTAGCTTAAAAAATATACTGAAGGCACTTGGATGGCTTCGTTGGTTAAGCATCTGACTCTTGATTTTGGCTCAAGTCATGAATTTATGGTCGTGAGATTGAGCCCTGCTTGGGATTCTCTCTCTCCCTCTCTCTCTGCCCACCACCTGCCCTGTGCTCCACTCATGCTCTCTCTCTCCCTCTCTCTCAAAATAAATAAATAAAAATTTTGAAAAAAAAGAAAATAGAAAATGGCAAAAAAAAAAAAAAAAAAAAAAGAAAAAGAAAAGAAAATTCATCAGTGATTTCTACCTTATACAGGTTTCGGTGAACATCTTTTCAGGACTTTCTTCCCACCCAATATGCTTGGGATCATCCTGGATATACTGTGTCACAGGCCACATACTTCTTAATGCATTGTAACCATTTTTCTATGCCATTTAATCTTTTTATACAGCAGCATACTTTTAATCTATACTCTATTCTAGGAAACTGACACATCTTGATTTATTTAATATCTTTATTCTTTGATACTTGTACTTACCCTCTACATTTTCACTTTTTAAAAAATGAAACAACATTTGTAGTAAACTGAAAACAAATTAAGACAAAAAACTGGCAAAGAGTAGAATAAAATTTTAAAAATGTTTTAAGAGTGGCAAAATTTCCCCTTGATGCATTAAAATTAAAGATAAAACAGTAGTAAATGGCAATGATCAATGATTAGTTACTTCCCCTGTCAATCGTCAACTAATTTGTTTTTGACCAAAATTTCTTTCATCCAATGTATTAGATTCATAACGTGCTAATATACACTTATATATATAACCCTTCAGAATTAGTGTGTTAGGGAAAATTTGCTTAGCAGATCCTGTGCTGTTTTCAACATTTACTCTTAAATAGTGTTAGCACAGGTGAAATGACAAGAACTATAACAATGAAAAGCTAAAAATGTTTAGACTTATGCTAAATTCCTTCTTAACAGATCATTAAAAACAATGCAGCATTTTTATTTCCATTATACGGATGGAAAGATTAAGGCTCTTGGGGTCTCAGTAATTTATCCAAGGATGTAGAACATGTAAGTGATTCATGCAGAATTTCAATCAGAGACTTGTTAATGTCAAAGCTCTAACGTTTTTTACTCACAATTACTCTACAAAATTAAAATGTTCAAAATTTTAAGATGAGGGGTGTGTGTGTGTGTGTGTGTGTGTGTGTGTGTGTGTGTGTCGGGGAAGCAGTGCACAGTTGGAAGAGAAGGGAAGCATCTGGAATGGATCTGGCTCCTCACTGGGGCAACAACACAGCAGCAGCTAATAGAGTTTGTTCTTGGGTAATAATACCCATGCATCTCCGTGAATGTGACTTCTTGTCCACTATTCACATGTGAGAGAAGAGCTTCACCAGTTGTCTCCCCCAGCCCCCAGCTGCCCTGACTATTGCCTGACAGCAATTGACATCTGTTCCTTTCTTACCACTCTGTGCCACCATGGGGTGAACCTCGGCCAATTGCTCAAAATTAGCCACCCTTTTTCCCAAGGTAGGACAATTTTAGTTCAGTTTATGATCTAGAGCTCCTGTCCCCAACTGTATCTGCTTAGCCAGCTCCCACACCTATAGTTGTGCGCAGTCAGCAATATGCGATAGTTCTATCTGGGTCAGGACCACGAGTATATGGAAATCAGAAAGTGTCATTATAGGCTCCTCTCTTCATTTTTGCATTTATTGATCTGTGCATTCACTCTTTCACTTAATTATTAGCTTATTCAAAATATTACATGAGCATTGTTTTGTTTGCTTATTTGTTTTAAACTACAAATATTTAATGTGCTGAGTCCTGAGAGTACAAAAATGACTAATGCGGAGTCCGTCCATTTAAAGGACTCAAGGTCTAATGAAGGAAACAAATATATACATCAGTACCCTAATGTGTCTGGTGTTTAAATGAGAAACTATGAGTGACCAGACAGCAGTATGGTTGGGAGGGTCAAATGCCCTCAGAAAGGCTTTATCAAAGAGGGAATACTTGATTTATTGTGTGTTGGTAAGAGGATGGCATAAGTGGTTCTCTAAGAAGAGAAGAAAGTAAGGAACAGTTGTTCAAAACAGATTCCAGATGAGGCAAAGAGCAATGACACAGCTGAGTTAATCAAACTTACAAGAGCCAGTGCTCAGAACAGGGGTAGAAGGGTCAGGAATGAGGTGTCTGGAAGTAAGCCTCCCAGACAGACTGTGTCAGGGCTGGGAATTCATACCATGCCAACAGCTAGCTTTTACCAGGGGGCTCGGCAGTCACCCCAGATGCCTCATATCTACCTCACTGTGGTGAGTGGGCTGGAGAGATGGGATTGTTGTGAGACAGAGAGAAGGGAATGACTTTCTGCTGGAACAGAGAACATTGGGAAAGCAGAATTGACCAGACATGGTCCTCATTTGGGAGCAGGGAAAGGAAACAAGGAGGAGGAATAATTGAGGAAAAAAAGAACTCAGGTTCTCCACAAGGGTGACTGCTGGAGGCTTAGTAAACTGGCATCATGTTCACATACTCTTTGAAACTTTCTCTCCAGAAAGATGGATACTGCTTAAATTCAATGAAACTTTTTTTTAATAATAAATGCTTGATAATCCATTAGGCAGAACAGTCTCTATCCTGAGAGGCACCATATATCTCCTACTTCAGCAGGTTTGCCATGAACTTGATCACAGAATACAAATACCTCCCTTTGTGTATCTTCTCATTTTTAACAGGTTGGCAGTTTTGAAGCAGATTTTTCTACTCACTCAGCCTTAATTAAATCTGCAAATACAAAAGCAAGGTATTTCTAAAGGTTGTATTATTCCATCTAAATACCATGGCTTAATGCTCCTTTTGGCTTATGGAATAATGAAAGGGTAGAGATAAAAGGGAAAAAAAAAAAGAATCTTTAATATATTTCAGGTATATCAACAAGGAAAATTGGAAATCTGAGAGTTGGTTCAACCCCAAATTCTATCTTTAATATCTTTTGAGGAAAATTTCTGTAGAGAGTTGGGGTGGGAAGGAGGGGTGACATAACTGTCCATCCATCATCTTGTGAAAATGTTAAAGATGTGTGCACCCAAAGCATTAACAGTTAATTTTAACAAGCAATTATTAAGCTTTTCTTAGTACCTAGTGCTTATTCATATATTCAGCTTGCCTTTTATGGTAATAAAGGGAAGGGAATAAATATTTTTAAGTACCTACTAAATGTCAGATATAATCACAGCCCGCTTTGCACGAGACACTTCACCTAACCTGCACAACAGCTCGGTGTGCTTAGATGTTGCAAACGAGCAGGCAGAGGCTTAGAGAGGGAAAATGCCACACAGGGCAGGGCCAGGATTCCAGGGAATTCCAAAAGATTCCTCTCAAAGGCCAAAGCTCCTGTTCTTTGTTAATAGCCCTCGGCATGACATATTCTAATGTATCTTAAACCATTCTTTTAAAATTAGATGAAGCTCCCCTACTGCTAGTGAAACATACTTTTTACTTCAGGTCAGCTTGTTTAGAAGTGAATAAAAATAATAAACTAGAGGAGCTCCTGGGTGGCTCCATCAGTTAATCATCCAACTTGGGCTCAGGTCACTATCTCACAGTTCCTGAGTTTGAGCCCTGTGTGAGGCTCCAGGCTGACAGTGCAGAGCTTGCTCAGGATTCTCTCTCTCCCTTTTTCTCTGCCCCTCCCTGCTTAATTAAAAAATAATAATAAACATGGAACTTAGCTTTCACCGTTGTTTTGAAGAAGATAGCAAATAAAGACTGCCAATACCAAGTTCATTTTCACTTGGAGTGGGTAGGGCCAAAACATTTTTTTTTTTCTGAAAACAAAATTAAGAATGTTTTCCCCTTAGTTTAATGTGGTTCTGTATCCTGTTGAAACTTCCTGCCCTGAAATGGCCATGCCTACCTCTGTGGCTGCCTAATTTGAGTTCTGGTGGCCATCATCGTCCTAAGAGATGTCCCTGTGATGAGTGCCTCTTGCTCACCTGCTTGAAGCCTAGGCCTTGTCTTCTGGACCAAGTGGACCAAAGATCCACCTGCCGTCAAAGCATGAGAAACCTAATTTCATCTCAAGTGGTCACTCCGAGGGGTTCCTCTTAATGGCTGAAATGTGTGAGGACAGCTTGTTTGGTTGCTTTTTCTCTTTTTAATTAGGTTATTAAAGAGACAGAATCATATCAGCCATTCGTGTGCTCATTGTAATAAGGCTAGCAGCAATCAGATCAATTTTAAAATGGGCAATTAGGAAAACACAATTCCTAATTCATAAATTCAAGACCATTTCAATAGGGGCAGCGGGCTTGAATAATAAAGATAACCTAATTGTTACTTCATCTTCCCATCGTTGTGATTTAATAATACTAATAGATACTGTTGTAAGTGCTATGTGCTTATTAACTCACTTATTGCTCTTAGTAGCCTCATTATTATAGCACTCCAAAATTGTCACCCATTTTACAGGTGAAGAAACTGAGTCACAGAGAGTGAAGTGACTTGCCTAGAGTCTCAGTTTGTAAGGAACAGAGCACCGATTTAAAACGAGCCAGTCAACGTTTCATCCCCCTGTTTGTTCTGCCCCATCTCCATCAGTAAAAAGGTGTTAGTTTTATCCCTTCCGACACCTTTCTCCCTGCCTCCTTCCCACAACAGTGCTAATGGAGATGAACCACATCAGCAAGAAAGAGGAAACAAAGGCTCACTGGCGACCTACATTGAAGAATGTGCAGTCCAGATGAATTTATACGCCAGGACATGATGATCTCAGACACATAGGGCGAAGGACCATAGGAGGATATTATGGGAGGAGGTGCCATTTTTAGAATCCATATTGGACAAATATGATGTTGATTGAAAGGCCGCTGAGTGTTAACAGTAAAAACTTTGGTCATATTGGCCTGGACCCCTCACCTGAAAAGGAATAAATGTGGATTCTTTCTACTGGAGAAATGAGCTAATACTCCTCTCTAGCCATTTCAGGACATATCAGCAGTGCCACACGGAGGACTTTGGTATTTATTCACCAAATGGCCTCATAAAATAGATTATTTTTCATGTCCATCTTCCAGATGGGTTCACTGAGCTTTACAGATCTGATGTTGCTTACAGGTACACAAGTTCTAGGATAACACTGAAATCCTAAATTAAATGTAGAACTCCTTCTTTTGGAGATAATCTCAATATATGCTGTCTTGAGAACAGTGAGCCAACCCTGAAAGCATAATCCTGCAAAGAAAGGATGGTTTTCCACCTAAAGTCCAGTGATTGGTTACCTTTGGTTATTTCTCATGGCTTTTTCTTTCATGTCTACAAAGACAAAAGTAAAGATATTATGTTTAAAGGTCAGCCATGGCCAATTATGACCATTCTGTGCCTATATCCGGTTCTGAAATACCCTAAAGGGAGAGTGATTCAGAGGGATGACTTTTCCCAAAGTCTTGCAAATTAGTCAGTAGTGTAGTTTTCAGCAAACCTATTTCTGGTAGACTACTCCCCCCCCCACCCATTCAGTTGTTTTTCCCTGTGACATTCCTCTGTGCCCTAAAGCTAGACTATAAACAGTGCACCTACTTTGTGACCTTGGTTCCTGATTATATCTGAGATACTAAAAGGGAAAAGAAAACTCATTATGAAGCTTCACTTATGATCCTGTCATTATTCGAAAATTACGGGGCTATTGCAAACAATTTCAGACAGGCATTTTCTTTTTATCATCTTGAATGTGTAATTAATTACGGTGGACCCGAGTTAACACAAAAATTCAGACTTTCATAGTTTTTATTTTAAGCAGAGATTACTCAGATTTGAATATGTTAATAATGCCTACCTCTTAAAAGATCGGCATGTAATTTGGTCAAACCTTTTTGACTCTGAACAATAAGAGGTAAATAAATGGCAGATAAGATTGTCTATGGATTTGTCTTTTAGAGCTTATATTAATCTTTTCTGGGTGGATAAGTATTTAAAAATATTAGTCCAGATAAACATATTGCCAATCTTGCCTTTCATTTCAAATGAATCTCTTTTCTTTTGTTTGCATTTAAATCCACTTTCAGGAGCCACAAATAAAATATATTATATCATAAGAATCATAAAGTGCAGGTGTTGGGATGAAGGAACATCTTAGCACCTGCATTTTATGGGGACATAAAGGAGATATATAATACAGTTAAAAGAAAATTTGTTTTGTCTTTGTTTCCTCTGAGAAAGAATTTAAAAATATTTGATCCATCTAGAAAGAAACATGTTGGAGTAACAACGTGTTTAAAAATAAAAGGGGGGACAAAAGAAAGATACAGAAAGCCTTGATTTAGGGTAAAAACACCCACATACATATATCATAAGATGCTTTAATAAATGACATTATGAATATAAAACATGAAAATCATTAAGAATGTGCACGCGCTAACCGCCACTTATTACTTTCTAGTTTATTTGTGTTTCTAAGAAATCACAACGCGTGCATCTCTAAAAGCAGTCACAGCACCCAGAACTCGTGCTTGTCTGTGCACCTGAGCTGCAGGTGAACACGTACACTCTGCCAGGGAAAATGACAGATGGGTCCCGGTCAGCCTTGGCATCCTCCAGGACTCCAAACAAATGCAAATTTGTAGATCAAGGGCGGCCGTGATCAATCCACTGTCTGTTACTGGCACCAGGGCATTAAAGTAATGTTAAGAAAATGTCTCCGACAAAGCAAAATCAGACAGCTCCACCAGACACGAAGATCCATCTATTTTTAAAGGGGTTTAACACACAGAGTCAGGCTCCAGGACCAAGTAAACACCTGTGAGCTTTTAAGTGGATGCTTCCCTTCAGGTTTTCATTTATTTGTACCTTGATTTCAAAGGGTCCTGAGCCTGACTCTGCCTCTTCCCAAGACTAGACAAGTAGAAATGAGCCAACACTCTGAACTGCCTTTAGCTCCTGGAGGTGGCACCTCCACAAATGGCCTCTGACGTTTGCTGCTCAAAGTTTCCAATGTTTGATGCTAACAAGCTATTGGCAGAAATCATCTCTCACTCCATTCTTTAGCGTAATATTAACTTTAACATTTTAACATCTTTAACATTAACTCCAAATTTAATGTTTAAAAGTGTTCAACAAACAAGTTTCTCTGTTAAAAGATTTTCTTAGGTAAAACAGAATTCATTTATACAATACATTTAAGAACAAAATTGCAAAGCTACTGAATTTGGTCAGTAGAACATTTTCTCCAAAATGTCTTCATTGGGGTCCTCTGACGTACCACATACCATGGGCAAAAAAACGGCAATGATCAAAATACTCCACTAGGGGTGCTCCTGGGTGGCTCAGTCAGCTGAGTGCCCGACTTTGACTCAGGTCATGACCTCATGGTTCATGGGTTCGAGCCCCACATTGGGCTCTGCTGTCAGCACCGAGCCTGCTTCGGATTCTCTGTCTCTTTCTCTCTCGGTCCCTCCCTCATTCGCTCGTGCTCTCTCTCTTCCTCAAAAATAAACATTTAAAAAATGCTATACTGGAGTTTTGGGGGACAGGATGCCAAGGGCTGGACCTGATAATTTTTTAGGTGTGACAAGAATCATGGAATAAAATTAGCATGTTTAACTTCCTTACTGGAGCTGAGGGCCATTAGAGAGGAAAGTTGCATTACAAGGTTGAATACGACTATCTCTAAAAAGTAACGGGAAGAAAATGGAGGGAGAAAAACCCGAAGGAATGATGAGTAACAGTGCCACCAGGATATGCCAAGTCACTCCCTGTGGTCTGCTTGCATTATGTTCCCCAATAGTCAGACCATCCTGCAGGGTCTGGCCAGCATTCCCTCTTACAAATGATCAACCTGAGGTTCCGTAATGTATATTTTAATTTCAGCTGAAATTAAGTTCTGCAAGAAGATTACCTATTCCTTCAGGTGCACACCTTTCCCACGCTGTGCTTTAGTTGTATTTACACATGCAAGGGTTTGCATTTTCCTAACCTCGAGGATGGTGCTCACTCTCTGTGTGCGGGGAAAGAAGGCTCATTGTCATGCAGCTTATCATTGTTGATTCACTTAAAGACACTCTCAAAATTCTAATTTTCAGCTTTCACTGGTATTCATATTTGGGTCACAACTGGCCTCATATCACGTGTAATGTGTATTCACTAAAGGAAAACAAAATAAAATCAATCACATGATAGTGACAGACAGAATATTTCTCATCCATCGAGTTATAGCAAAATGTTTAAAAATATAAAGATCTAAAAATCTGTTTTTGAAACAGTCACAGTTACATAACTCAGTCTTCAAAATGAATGAAAAATAAGTGTTTCCTGGAGCCTCCACAAATTTAATTTGCAGTTTAATATTTATAGTTTTGTCATACCATTCTAAATATTCCTCCAAATCTGGATAGAATCTATGAACCTATTCTCATTTCATGGGGTAACAAATAAATAGACATGAAAAGAGAAAAGAATTTTATTTCTATGCTTTGGCATCACAACCCTCAAGACAACAAGAGTTGACCAGATTATTTTGCTTGAAGCGGGATGAGACTTTACTTTGATTCTTAGGAAAAGGAGGGAAAAGAGATGAAAAGAAACTTAAAAGAGGAATAAAGCCAGAGGGAAAGTGAGGTGAAGAGAAGAGAGGCACCTGCATAATGAATTGCAAGGGGCTTTTCCCGCTGGGGGTGATCAAGTGACCCATTTCAAGTTGCTTGCCTTGCTTTCCAGGCATCCTGGTCATCTTGAATTGATGTTAATGAAGGAAATGGATTATATGTTTGGGTGGATGCAGGCTGTGATAGTGAAATAATTCTAATACTAGAAAGTAGCTTGAAGCTGGGGTGAACAGTTAGCGAAGGATGCCTAACGATGTGAGGGACACTGAAAGAGGGCTCTGAGATTCCTGAAGGAATGCTCCATCAATGGCCTTCCACACCTCTTTTAGCTCAAGGGCTAGAAGACCGCCATTGACATCTTGATTATATACATATTACATGCAAGTACTTGTACACACGTACATCTACACATATGTATATGCATGCATTTAAGTGTCTGTTAAGAGCCCTGCTTTTACATACTTCATTTAACCCTTGTAATATTTTTGAAGTCAATTTTATTCATAGCCTCTCATTGCACATGAAAAAATAGGGCCCAGAAAGATTAGATACTATTTCCTAAATACATACAGTTAGAATATAATGGACTTAAATGCAGGTGTGTCTGATTCCAAAGCCCATGAGTCCAAAATTCTGTGAATTTACCACTAAAATTTCCCATTTTAAATAAATTAGGGATACCTGGGTGGCTCTGTAGGTTAAGCAGCCAACTTTGGCTCAGGTCATGATCTCAAGGTTCATGGGTTTGAACCCCACATTGGGCTCTGTGCTGACAGCTCAGAGCCCGGAGCCTGCTTCAGATTCTATGTCTCCCTGTCTCTCTGCCCCTCCCCCACTTGTGCTCTATCTCTCAAAAATGAATTAACATTAAAAAAATCAAAATTAATTGATTAATAATCATCATCATAGCAAAAATATTTTTTGAAAGTGTTCTGTACACTGATCATGTGCTAGCACTACTTTAAGAGCATATGTGAACTCATTAAGTCTCAGTGATTGTGATATATTTCTAATACCCTCCTTTTACACAACATGCAGAGTGAGATTCAGTAACTAGCTCAGTCACAATGCTGCCTATGTGAGAATTCAGGATGTCATACTGGCAGTATCTCAGAGTCTCTATCTTTATTCCTTTGCTTCACAGAATCTCTTCCATGTCACAGAAACCACTTGAACATTCCAAGTCCTATAAAAATGTCTGCTATTTAAATATTAAATGGCAGTCTCGGGTTTTCAGCCAGAGTCCACCACCAAAATCAGTGCTTCTTTTTTGTTTGTTTGCTTGTTTTAAATTAGAGCTTCTCAGATTTCAAGGGTTTCTAAAATAAGATTTAAAACATACCACCTAGTAATACTGTATTGCATATGTGCAAGTTCATAAGAGAGTGAGTCTTAAAAATTCTCATCACAAGAAAAAATATTTTGTAACTATGTGTGGTGATGGATATTAACCAGACTTTGTGGTGATCATTTTGCAATATATATGAATACTGAGTCATTACACTGTACACATGAAACCAAGATTATATATGCCAAATACACCTTAGTCATTAAAAAAAAAAAAAGGAACAGATTGGGTCTATAAGTAAATGTTAATTTCTGAGGTCACGTCCAACATCCTATCTGGTTAGCAAGAGAAAGATCAAACCTTAAAGTTTTTACATTCTGTTTAACCCACTCAATTCAAAGCTAATACATTAAATTCAGCTAAGAGACACCTGACATAGTAGAGAATAAATTCTAATGATAATGGTATCAATGACAATTATTTAATGCCACTATTCTCTTCAAAAGGTAGTGAAAGAGTCAATAATTTTCAAATAAATGTTTTCTTTCCAGAGTACAGCCCCTGTAGCATTGCTGGCCATGAGACTAATACAAATTTAATGGAAGTCTAAAAAAAGATTCCTTGTCAATTTCCCCTGTCAAATTTAAATGGACAATTTAAACTCTACAAATGAATTTATAGGAAAAAAAGAAATAGCACTGAACATATAAATATGTCTCCCACCACCTAATTGGAATATTAACACTTGAATCAAGAGTCCATAAATAAACTACAGAACTATACAGGAAATGTAATAAACAGAAAAGGAAGTCTCTATTTCCTGCAGCCTTCTATCAGCACTAAAACAGGAACACTTCATCTTGGAAACAGAAAATCTTAAACACTTCACGGTTAACACAGAATTTTAATGGAGAGTTTAATGCGGCAGGAATTTTTCAGACCCTAAAACACAAACAAACACAACAAAAAACCACCGTCTCTCCTGATCGTTACATAAAAGAACACTTTAACACCAAAACACATGAAAAGGCATTCTAGTGGTTTTGTTTGTTTGTTTGTTTGCTCTGTATTTTTCTCATTTTATTACACAATGGTATTCTAGCTTTTTCTAGGGAGTAACTTAATTCTTGTCTGTTAATGGAAGTCTGGGTGACAGATGACCTGGGGGGAATATTAAGAAGCATATAGAGCAACACCTCTATATGCTTTGGCTCAGTCAGTTGAGCCTCCCACTCTTGGTTTCCGCTCAGGTCATCATCTCAAAGTTCATGAGTTCGAGCCTCATGTCGAGCTTCGCTCTGACAGTGTGGAGCCTGCTTGGGATTCTATCTCTCCCTCTCTCTCTTCCCCCCTCCTGCTCACTCTCTGTGTCTCTCTCAAAATAAATAAAGAAACTTAAAAAAAACTTAAAGGAAGAAGCACATAGAAAACTGTGAAATCAGGAAGACAATAGAATCACATGGGAAGAGTTGGCCAGTGCACTGGCAGTGGGAAGGACCCAGGGAGAGTAGGGAGTTATCGGGGCCAGCGCTCTGCTGCTAACACAGTCCACGGCTGGTGAAGAGACCCCGAACCCACCAGCACATGCATTCTTATCGTCTCCAGATTTGCTCTTCTTTTTATGTGCTTTAGAGCAAAACATGGTTTAAAAACCCAATGGTAAACAAACATCATACTGCTACATCCCAGACCTTTTTTGAGAGAAAATAGTGGCATATTTGCTTGTCTATCTCTGTATGTGTACAAACTGAGGCGTTTGAAGACAACATGAATATTGGTTCCTTGTTGGAGAAGATTTATTCACTACCCTTGGGTTTGATTATTAGATTGATATTGCAAACACTGACGTTTGTTAATTAATTTTTAAAAGGGTATTTCTGCTCAGCTGTAGAGCTGAGGAAATTCATTTCACTAAATGTCACATGAGAATGGGAAGAAAGAGACACAATTTTTAGACCTCAGTGCCATAATTAATTTTTTTCCAAATATAGATTTCTTAGCCAAAAAAAAAAAAAAATCATGTTCTTTATATGTTTCCTTTCAGAAAGACTGTCTAAAGAATTTAATGGAAACATGAATTTAAGCATTGTTCATTAAACTAAGGAATTTAATTTGTGATTTTATGAATAATAATATTGCTACATTCTTTAAGCTTTTTCTTATATAGAAATAAAGAATTTACTTGGATGTTTTTAGCCATAGATTTCCATAAACACTATTTAATGAACATGTTCCCAGTGCATCTGAGTTGCTCAGTTGGTT
Organism: Panthera onca; assembly: GCF_046562875.1. Classification (NCBI taxonomy): domain Eukaryota; kingdom Metazoa; phylum Chordata; class Mammalia; order Carnivora; family Felidae; genus Panthera; species Panthera onca. The sequence goes on from NC_138346.1 coordinate 108,906,891, forward strand.
AAGTGTCTGACTTTGGCTCAGGTCGTGATCTCATGTTTCATGAGTTCAAGCCCCGTGTAGGGCTGTGTGCTGACAGCTCAGAGCCTAGAGCCTGCTTTGGATTCTTTCTCCCTCTATCTCTTCTCCTCTCCTGCTCACACTATGTCTCTCTCTCTCTCTTTCCTGCTGTCTGTCTCAAAAAAAAAAAAAAAAAAAAAAAAGAATAAATATTAAAAAACACATATTCCCAATAAACACATTTCATACTGACTACCTTGCTCTCAACAAAGGGACAGAATCCATTCTTTTTTTTCTATGTGACCCTTCCTATTCCCCCACAGATCAGCACTCTTATAAACAGTGGTGATGAGATTATGCAGTTCACCACTTTTGAAAAGGAAAATCACTTTTTGCTCCGGGTAACAGCCGAAAGAATTTACCTTATTAAAGAGCCCCATGACAGCAGATCTTTAAGAATGCCTGTGCTTCTTGTCAAATATCTGAGTAAAATTTACATTTAGTTATAGAATCTTTTTAAAATCCTATGGCCCGCTCTGCCACTTTTCCCTCTAAAACAGAGTTAAGTGACAACTAAAGATCCCAATTCAATACTGATTTTGTGGGAGAATTGTCCTTATAATAAACTGCATCTTTATTTCACTTAATTATTATCTGTTCTTCAAAATATCCATCCACCTATCCACCCATCCTTGCATACATCCAAGGATTCCCGGTAACATGACTGGTCAGATCTTCAAACACAGGAGAATTGGGATAAAGATGAAGAAAACCAACTTCATTTATTTTTTTTAATTTTTTTTATCTTTATTTATTTTTGAGAAAGAGACAGAGTGTGAGCAGGGGAGGAGCAGAGAGAGAGGGAGACACAGAATCCGAAGCAGGCTCCAGGCCCTGAGCTGTCAGCACAGAGCCTGATGTGGGGCTTGAACTCATGAACCATGAGATCATGACCTGAGCTGAAGTTGGACACTCAACTGACTGAGCCACCCAGGCGCCCCTCATTTATTTTTAAAAAGAAATTTTATTTTATAAACAGGACAGATTTTGCTCCATATAAAATGATATTTCAAGGAGACATAATATCATATTCTTGAAATTTCAGATTCTGTAATTATTTGTACATTGTCTTAAATGTAATGAATTTTTTCAGTTATATCTTTATGCCACTTCCATGATCAAGAATCTCATCAGTGTTTTCCTCATTATCTACTATATTTCCTGCTATGGAGGCAGTTTTGTGTCTATCCATTTATTTGTTCGTGTATTTGACATTAATGAATTAATGGAATCATTCAACAATCATACATTGAACCTCTACCATGTGTCAAAATTATCCTGAATATTCGGAATAAAATGGTGACTGATATGCCATGTCTACCCTTGAGAAACTTTGGACTAGTGGAGACAGGCAAGTCAACCTATGATTAGATTTTTGTGGGTCTCCTGTTATCCTCTGTGCAGCCCAAGCTCTTTGTGAAGTACTTTTCCACTAGCAGAAACCATGGATGGCTTCCAAGGAGAAGTAAATTATGAATAAACACAATGACCTTGGACATTGGAGCCCCAAAGACCTGGATTTGAATCCTCGCTCATCATACATCTAGTCTTGGAGTTCTTTGGGCTTCCTCATCAGTAAGCAGTTGCTAATAATAACTGTTTTATAAAAATATTATGAACATGGCTGGGTGACTCAGTCAGTTAAGCATCCGACTTTGGCTCACGTCATGATTTCAAGGCTTGTGAGTTTAAGCCCTGTGTTGGCTCTGTGCTGACAGCTCAGAGCCTGGAGCCTGCTTTGGATTCTGTGTCTCCCTCTGTTTCCACCCCTCCCCTGCTTATGCTTTGTCTCTCTCTTCTACAAAAATATATATGCATTTAAAAAATTAAAGATATTGTGAAGAACAGATGAGACAATTATAACCAATTCATTCCTTCAACACGCCTTTATGGAACCCCTAAATATGCCAGGCACAGTAGTGAACAAGGCCCTTGCCCTCACTCTCTAATATGGAAGAAAGACAATAAACAAAGAAGCAAATACATAATGTAATGTTAGGCAACTAAAAGTGTTTGAAGAAAATATTGATGGATTAGCAAAAAATTAGAGTACAGTTTTAGATGTGGTAGTCAATAACCTCAGTGACAACGTGACATATGAACAGAGTCATCAGTGAACTCTACATGTATAAGAGGTACTAGGATGAAGTAATTCTAAGCAAATTCAAAGGCCCTGAAGTGTTAGCCTGTTTGGTCTGTTAAAAACACAAGAGAGTCCAGTGCAGCTGATTATAGTGAATGGAAGGAGAACAAAATTAGAGATATTAGCAAGGGTACATTATACATAGCCTTGCATAGATGCTTTTGAGTTCTCTTCCAAGTGGGTTGGGAACTAGGGCCAAATGTGATCTGACTCACAGGTCTCTCTGGCTGTTGCAAGAAGGAAACCTGTGGATATGGGAAGCAAAGTGAAATGAGATTAGTTAAGAAGCTATTACCCTTAGGCTGGGTGAGAGATGACTGTTTCAAAAAAAATGCTAAGTGATAGAAAATGGACAGTTCAAAGTATGTTGGAATGTGGTCCTTACAACATATACTGATGGTGCGGTTGTGTTTTTTTTTAAATTCTTTTTAATGTTTCTATTAATTTTTTTAAGAGAGACACAGAGCATGAGCAGGGAAAAGACAGAGAGAGAGGGAGACCCAGAATCTGAGGCAGGCTCCAGGCTCTGAGCTGTCAGCACAGAGCCTGATACGGGGCTTGAACTCATGAACCATGAGATCATGATCTGAGCTGAAGTTGGACTCAGCCAACTGAGCCACCCAGGCACCCCTAGATTAATTTTTTTTTAATTTTTAAATTTTTTTCTTCTATTTTAAATTTTATTTTTGAGACAGGGAGAGAGAGACAGAGAGAGTGTGGGGGAGGGGCACAGAGAGAGGGAAATACAGAATCTAAAGCAGGCCTCAGGCTCTGAGCTGTCAGCATGGAGCTCAAACTCACAGACCGTGAGATCATAACCTGAGCCAAAGTCGGACACTCAACTGACTGAGTCACCCAGGTGCCCCTGGATGTGGTTTTTAATTAGGGATGTGGTGGTGTTTAACAACCAACTCTCTGAAAATGAAAGTCATTTGCATTTCACTGACGTACATACTCCCAACACGCTTGGGAGCAAGCTACGAATGTGTCTCCTCTGAATAGAGCTAGAGAGTGATGTACACAGTCCATTGTCTTGAGTCCATGCCGAACAGCTCAGCATACCACTTGTGGAAGGCAGCCACCTTCTGATATTCATGTGGTGATGTAACAATCCCCTCCACTTGAAGATGAACAAAACGCGGCAAAAGGGATTGAATTTCACTCCATAGCCAAAAGACTATGACTTTCACGTTGGGCGTATACTCTTTTTTTCTCACTGACTCTCTTGACATACTTGCTCTCCCCTCTATCTCTTGGTTCACTCATATTGAGGACAGCAAGCAGCCACGTTGTAATGAGTCCTATGGAGAAGCTCACATGACAAAGAAAGGATCTGAGGCCCTCAGTCTAACAACCTGTAAGAAACGGAAGTCTGAAAAAACATACTACACAAGTGAGTCTGGAAGCAAACCCTTCAGACCCAGTAGAGTCTGGAGCTGACTGCGGCCTTCAACAACAGCTTTCCTGTAATGTCGGGAGACACTTGGAGCCAGAGATCCACAACTGAGTCATGCCCTGACTCTTGACTCACAGAAACGGTACGGTAATATGACATTGAATTTAAGTCACTATATTTGGGGCAATTGTTTGCAGCAATATGTGAGTAATATACCCTGTTTGTAAAAGAAAGAGAGGGGTTAGGATAACTACGTTTTGATGTGTGAGCATTTAGGTGAATATTGCTGCCATTTAGTGAGTGAGGGAACACTAAGGGAAAAATCATGTTTGGGGATAAAAATTAAAAATTTGGTAAGGCCAGGATAATTGAAAGAGCATTTAAACATTCTAGTGGAAATGTCTGGTAGATATTTATATGAATCTGAGTTCAGGGAAGGCATTATGGACAAAGATACAAATTTGGGGGCCATCAACTTGCCTTTCATTCCATGGAGTCATTTGTATCATCTAGAAAGTTAAAGCAGGTTGCAGGTGGAGAGGAGAGATCATCAGAATATAAAGCAGAGAGGAGAGAGGAAGTGAAGGGAGTCTAGAACATGTGAGTCTGAGTGAAAGAATTGTTTAAAGAAAGTGTTATCAACTGGGTCAAATATTGGCGCCAAGTTGAGTGGGATAAATACTGAGAATTTACCATTAGATCTGTCATTGTTGAGTCCATTGGTGAATCAGACCATCTATGCTCATGTAGTAGTGGTAGAAATAAAGTTTCATGAGAGAATGGGAGGTAAGCAAATGGAGGTGATATAGATTGATTATTGTTTTAGATAATGTTTCCTTAATGATGTGTTCAGAGAAAGGAGCAGTGGTCATGGGGACAGTATATCCCTTTAAATGGGAAGAAAGAAAAAGCATGTAGGTATGAGTCAAGATAAAGATTTGCCTGTGAGGGGACCAAGAAGGTACTTCCTGAATGACTTGATTTCCTTAGTGAACACGAAACGAGATCAGGAACTGGAAACTAGAAAGGGTGATGGGTGGTGGAAGTCTAAAGAGCTAGTGATAGGGAAATGAGCCTTTTCAGAAACTGGGACAGTGATTTGAGGAGAGCTGCATACTGGACTTGTTGGACAATGCTGAGATGCCACTTGAGATTTCCCCATTAAATAGTTCAGTGAGAGCAGTCAGCATTTTTTTTTTTTTTTGGCTCTTTTTCCCAAGTATGATCAACTGTCCTCATGAAGGCACATGATGCTTTTCTAGGAGAATACAAGAATCAGAAATGGTATGAAGATGTGGAAGTAGTGGGTTGTACAGAAGGGCTGGCAGGGAGTACCCTACTTCCAGGGCCAGCAGAACATGAGATGTTCCAGAGGATGCGGAGAGCCTCCTCTTTATTTTTATTTATTTATTTTTTTAACGTTTATTTATTTTTGAGACAGAGGGAGACAGAGCATGAATGGGGGAGGGTCAGAGAGAGAGAGGGAGACACAGAATCCGAAACAGGTCAGCACAGAGCCCGACGCAGAGCTCGAACTCCTGGACCGCGAGATCATGACCTGAGCTGAAGTTAGACGCTTAACTGACTGAGCCACCCAGGCGCCCTGAGAGCCTCCTCTTTAAATGGAAGTAATATCCTTAGACTCCATTAGACTTCTGTTAGAGCAAGATGGTGAAGGGGGTACTCAGGAAAGAGGCTGAAGGAATGAGGGGTATTACTGATAGACCTAGCAGCAGAGATGAAGAATTTAGGGAAACCGGGAGAGAGGCAGACTGACCCCAATTAGGAGGTGCACATCCCCATGCACATGATGGACACACGTGGGTTTGTTGTGTTGCCTGGTGTGATGGCGATGGTGACATGAGAGGATCAGTCTTGAAAGGGTGTGTGTGTAGTTGGGGGGGTGCCTGTTGTGTGTGGAAGATCAGTTCTAAGTTTACCTCCTGCCAGGGAATGTTTCTAGAGCCAGGAGGTGGGAGATGGGGTCCCACCAGAGGAACATAGGGTTCTGTGGTACAGGGTGGCATCAAGGGCACTGTCTTTCAGCTCAACTATCCCAGCAAAACACATTTCCCAGAAAGAAAAGCAGCATTAAACATTTTTTTAAATATATGAAATTTATTGTCAAATTGGTTTCCATACAACACCCAGTGCTCATCCCAAAAGATGCCCTCTTCAATACCCATCACCCACCCTGCCCTCCCTCCCACCCCCCATCAGCATGAAACATTTGTACAGGAGCATGCATTAATCTTTGAAAGAATCCTGCTTAATCCCTAACGTGGATGGAGGTTTTGAAAGGACTCAGCCTGTCTTTTATTTTAGCTGAGATGACAAAGGTCTCAGGCAGTGCCCTTCAGGGAAGTGTGTCTGTAAGACATTAAGAAGGCAGGAAACACTCTCCAAATGTCTTTTCCCCACATTTGGTTCTCACTGAAGTAAAAACAGCAACAAGGCCAAAATTGTGGAAGTCTTACCAAGTTTCTATCAGCTCATTAATATTCTTTTAATCTTCCATTTTCGGCAGTTTAATTTAGTTGATGTTTCTCATTTACATAGAGACAACATTCTTAATTGATTTAATCCCGGCTTCTGTCTTTCTAGCAAGCCTATTGTTATTTATTGATTTTAATTAATATATACAGACCTCAGATTTCAGCTTTGAAATCCAAAAGTTCTCCTTTTGAGTGGTCTTTCTTTTGAGCAAGATTATAACAGTTTTCTCTCGGCCACTGCCTGAATTCATTACCATTTTCATTCATTTGTTCAACACGTTGACTGAGCATTTATGTCCTAGGCAATGTACCAGGTTTTTTTATCTAGAGAAAAATGATAATAAACAAATGGTATGAAATGATGAGGGAGCATGTCTCTGATGAAATGACATTTGGGCCGAGACCTTAAAGTGAGAACAATCCTTTATAGGAAGAATAGGGCGCAGGGATTTGCCAGAGCAAGGAACCACACATGTAGAATGGCTGTGCATGTATGGAGGCTGGCAGATCACAGGGAGAATGGAATAGAGCACATGGGGAAGTTGACAGGGTCCTGTGTATGTGCAACTTCGGAGGCTAGGATGCGGAGTGTGGATATTATTCAATAGGAAGAGAAAGTCAATGGAAAAGTTTTAGACAGGAAAATAACACAATTCTACTTACATGTAAAAAAGAGTGCTCAGAATGACAGCTTTCCTGTCCGTCGTAGCCTCATGTGTTAGCACACGGACTTTAGAGCCAGAAGGATCTAGGTAGAAACCCCACTCCCAATGCTTACCTGTTACAATGCATTTAGGTTATTTGATCTTTAGATATGTTATTTGTAGAAGGAGAATGATGATAATTTGTGGTGTTGCTTAAGTGATTGAAAGGGTCGTAAAGAACACAGAGTAATGCTGGCACAAAGTAGACACTCAAAATGTAAATTTTCTAGAAATTTCATAATTTATATTAGCTAATTCTAGCTTTGTAAGGATGTAACATAAATAATGAATGTATAGGGCTTTTTATTTCATTTAAGGAGGAGAGCAAAACAAATGTATACAATCATTTGACCACTGCCTCAATCAAAATATAGAACAACGCATCTCGCTAAGGAAATTGCCTCATGTCCCTTTTGAATTATTCCCTTTTTTTCCACCAGAAGAGAATTTCCTGGCAATTTCATCTTTGTCTCTATTGTTCTGCCTTTCTAAAATGTCATATAAATGAATGCAGGTCATAGGCTCTAAGTCTAATTTTTTTCACTTAATATTGTGTGTTTGAACTTTACCCCTATTGGTGAGCATATCAAGTTCACTCATTTTTTTGCTGACAATATTAGTTGTATGGATATATCATAATTCCGTCCATCAGTTGGTGAGCATGTGGGTTGTTTCCATTTTGGAGCTTCTTTGAATTAAGTTTCTAGAAACTTCTGCATATAGGTCTTTGTAGAGACATATGTTTTCATTTCCATGGGGTAAATTCCTAGAAGTGGAATTGCTGAGTTTCATACTAATGTTTAACTTTGTAAGAAACTGTTGAAGAGCTTTCCAAAGCTGTCTGTACGTACCATTTGGTGTTCACACCAGCAGTGTCTGAGAATTCTAGTTCCTCTGCATACTCACCAGCACTTAGCTTTTTATTTTTTCTAGTTGATTTGTAATGGTATATCATTGATCCTTTTAAGATGTAAGTCAGTTCAGTGTGTGACCCTACCAAATCTAATTGTTACTTATGTCAAACCACCTAATGTATTCCTCTTTCCATTCACTTTGACTTTCATTCATTCTGTAGACATATACTCAACACCTGCTAACAGTTTCTAAGAACTCTATGTTCTAATGATAATAAAATGTGACAAATGCTAGAAGGAACCAAAGGCTTGATGAGGATACAGTAGTTGCACAAAAGAGATTTGCTTAATTCAGATTAAGCTAAATTTTAAAATGTGAGGGAATGTTTGCCTGGGATGTAGGAAAATGAAGACAATCCAGAAAGATGATAGGATAGAAATGTCGAAGGCATTAGCTTTTTAAAAACTTCATATAATTAATTTCAAAATTGAGTAGTACAGATGTTGCTAACTAATAACTTAGTCTTCTTTTATCTAAAATGTGTGAGTCTGGAGTGGCTGAACATCTCCTAAAAATGGGAACTGTCTTTGCAGAATATCTTTCTGACATATATGCTCTTTTTCATATTACAAAAGACTTTCCCCATTACAAAGTAGCTATATATTTTCCTCAGTGGCAGTTGAAAGAAACTGGCATTATTCAACCTCACCTTTCTTTCCAAAATTTGATATCTGATGTATGTTATCTATAGTAAGAATGGAGTCCCAGATCATCAAAGACAGACTAATACATTTTTTTGCCCTCAAATTACTGGTTTCCTAATCATGCCCTCTCAGATTTATTAAATTCATTCCAGGTTGGCTTGACACTTTGACCCAATGCCAATCATTTCTCTGCTTGATGATATACAAACCTTGTGGCTGTGATCTATTTTAGATATGCAATTTATTATAAAGGTTAAATAATTTGTACATAGTTTTTTAATTATGCCCATAAGCCTTATCTCTGAAACACTAATAAAGAAGAAAATCATCACTGCGGCGGGGGGAAAAAATTTAAGGTTAGAAGAAGAATGAGTTAGAACAGTAGCCATAAATGTGATAGACAAAACATCAAATGAAATTAGATATAAACAGAAATCAAAATTAATTCAATCCATTTATCTTATGGCATTTTGCATATATACATTCACCAGATATGCTAAATTTAGTAATATATTTCAGTTCAATTTAATTCAATAACTCAATTTAATGAAATTAAAAACACATTAATGGGGGGAAAATGGTAGCATAGAAAATCTCCCTAATCTCCTCCCTAAAACAACTGTGTAACCAAAATAAAACAAATGTAGAGGAAAAAGCGCATCAACACACATATTTTATCAGTCAGATTAGGCTTCAGTAATAAGCAACTCCCAAATCAGTGGCTTACCACAACAAATATTTAAGTTCTCATTCGCATTAAATATTGACAGCAATTTTGTGTAGCTCTGCTCCACATCAGTTCTACTCTGCAATCCAGACCCATACCTGGAGACAACAGAGGAAAAAAATCTAGGGAAAAAAAAATGGCATTTATAGAAAATGATAAAAAAAAAAAACCTTGCGTGGCTCTTAAAACATCTGGTCAAAAATGGTGTTGAGACAGCTTCTAGGCTAATATTCTTTTTTTTTCACTTCATTGACTAAATCAAATAATAAACTCATTCGGAAAAAAAGAAGAGACCAAATAAGCTACTGGGTCTACATCAAAATAAAATGCTTCTGCATGGTGAAGAAAATAATCAACAAAACTAAAGGCAACCTACAGAATGGGAGAAGATATTTGTAAATAACATATCTGATAAGGGGTTAGTATATAAAATATGTAAATAATTGATACAACTCAACACCCAGAAAGCAAATAATCCAATTAAAAATGGGCAGAAGACATGAAAAGAAATTTCTCTAAAGAAGACATATACGACCAACAGACACACAGTAAGATGCTCATAATCACTTATCAACAGAAAAATGAAAATCAAAACTACAGTGATATATCACCTCACACCTGTCAGAATGGCTAAAATCAAAAACATAAGAAACAACAAGTGTTGGTGAGTGTGTGGAGAAAAAGGAACCCTGTTGCACTCTTGGTGGGAATGCAAACTGGTGCAACTACTCTTAAAAACAGTATGGAGGTTCCACAAAAAGTTAAAAGTAGAACTATCCTTCAATCCAGTAATCACACTACTGGGTATTTACCCCCAAATATGAAAACAATAATTCAAAGGGATACATGAACCCCAAAGTTTATAGCAGCATTATTTACAATAGCCAGATTATGGAGGCAGCCCAAGTGTCCATGGATAGGTGAATGGATAAAGAAGGTACAGCATAGCACATATATATATATATATATATATATATATATATATATATATATACACACATAGCATATATATATATGCTAGCGTATATACATAGCATATATATATATATGCTATGCCGTACCTTCTTTATCCATATATCCGTATATAGATATATCCATATATCCATATATCCATATATATCTATATCTATATATAGATATATATGATGGAATTTTATTCAGCCATAAAAAAGAAAGAAATCTTGCCACTTGCAAAAACATGGATGGAACTAAAGTGTATAATGTTAAGCAAAATTAAGTCAGAGAAAGACAAATACCATATGATTTCACGCATACATGGCATTTAAGAAACAAAACTAAGGAGCAAAGGAAAAAAAAGAGAGAAACAAATGAAGAAACAGACTCTTAGGTATAGAAAATAAACTGAAGGTTAACAGAGAGGAGATAGGTGGGGGGTGGATAAAGAGATGATGGAGATAAGTGCACTAGTGATGAGCACCGGGTATTGTATGGAAGTGTTGAATCACTATATCGCACACCTGAAACTAATATAACACTGTGTGCTAACTACACCAGAATTAAAATAAAAACTTAATTTAAAAAGTTTTTAAAAAAAGAAAAAATATTCCAACAGCCATGGGCATGGAGATCATGGACGTGTTTGAAAAAACAATGAATATATTGCATGAAAGCTTATACACATACACACACATTTTCAAAAGACAACAAATTTTTTTTTTTAAATGTGGTAGAAATGTATCCAAATTGAAAGAGTTTAAGATTCTTTTGACTGGGTAATTTCAATTGAAAAAAAAAAATCCTGAGATCCTAAGACACATCTAATATCAATGAAAGGTCACTAAGTATTGTAAAAAATCAAATGCAGAAAATTAAAAATGCCACTTATTGCCTCTAGTTTGGAGGGGCAAGTAAAGAAGAAAAATGGGTTTTAAGAAATATTTAAATCATTTCTCTTGAAACACAACTAGATGTTTGGCCAAGTGGCATTATGTTTTCTGACTAGGATTATTAACATGGGGATGAAATATACTGACCCTAAAGAGAAACATTTTCTAATCTTTGGTGGACCAAAATCAGGAAGTGAGGGAAGAACATTAGAGACACCAAAATTCCTCTTTGCTTAGTCATTTTCCCCTCTGCCAACTGATGATAGTACAAGGTAATTATTCCATCTTTGCCCAACAGAAAACTGGTTGACCTGCAGGCTTCCCAGTAAACAAAAGAAAACCACAGGAAAGGTTCCCTTGTGGAATAGCGCACAAGCCCATGTCATTCTCATTCTTCTAAAATAATTAATTTGATAATATAAACCCAAACCATTCAGGATGTCACATTATATTCAAGATGGAGAAGTCTAACAGTGACCAGGAGAAAAGAAAGAGGGATCCAAAAGGAAACCAAACAATATTTTGAGACAAATGGTAGGTGTTGTTAGGTTTGGGCAAAACAAAACAAAACAAAAAATCGAATAAGCAAAACTAAACTATGGATCTCAGCGCTCCTGGGTGGCTCAGTCGGTTAAGCGTCTGACTTCGGCTCAGGTCATGATCTCACAGTTCGTGAGTTTGAACCCCGCATCAGGCTCTGTGCTGACAGCTCAGAGCCTGGAGCCTGCTTCACATTCTGTGTCTCCCTCTCTCTCTGCCCCTTCCCTGTTCATGCTTGTCTCTCTCTGTCTCAAAAATAAATAAACATTAAAAAAAATTTTTTAAAAAGTAAAGTATGGATCTCATGAAGAAGTTGTACAGTGCAAAAGCAGAAAAATAAACTTAGCATGCAAGAGACAGATGGAAAAGACCCTTGTAGACTAACTCCATAAATCAGAGCAAAATTTTACACAGCAACTGCTTTACATGGACATCAAAGACGTGTGGCCTTGAGGATTAATGATACAGGACAGCAAATTGAGATGAATTTGAAGTCAACTGACTCTTAAAAAAGGAAAATAGTTCCCATGAAAAATTTACAACTACCTGAAAAATAGTAAGAGGTGGAACCTGCATGGCAGAAAATTGAGTTAGAGATGTGGAGAAGGATGTACAGATGTGGAAACCCAATGGATGGAGAAGATTATGGTGATGAGGACATTGCTAGAGCATGTGCAAATCTAGCCACACACCTAAGTAAGGCATGAGCGCAGACTCTTTGAATTGAAGAATGATATACTTAAAAGAACCTATAGGGCGCCTGGGTGGCTCAGTCAGTTAAGCGTCTGACTCTCGATTTCAGCTCAGTTCATGATCTCATGGTTCCTTGAGTTCAAGTCCCTCATTGGGCTCTGTGCTGACAGCTTGGAGCCTGGAGCCAATTTGGATTCTGGGTCTCCCTCTCTCTCTCTACCCCTCCCCTGCTCATGCTCTCTCTCTCTCTCTCTTTCTCTCAAAAATAAACATTAAAAAAAAAAAAAAAGAACCTATAGCCCAGGACCAGATATATACCTGGAAAAAGGTTTTCAGGTAACTTTCAAGGGAAGTTACTATCTAGTAATATGCAATTCTATTAAGAAGAAACACCCATGAATTTAATCAAATATTTAAGAAATATACAGTCAAAATTCTGCAATATGCCTCTAATGTAAGCTGGTCCTTTCTAAGATTTTAAAAAAGATCAAGATCCTTTTTTTTATATTTAAAAATGCCATGTGCTACCTTTGCCCTGTGAATAACTGTCCACAGCTGATTGTGATTCAGAAGACATTGTGGCTCAACCTCAGGGAGATTTGGAAACCTGCACTGATGTAACGTAATTTAAGAAAGTGATATGCCAGAGCAAGGTTTTTTTCTTAAGAGGATATATAATGGTAAGATAAATGCCTGTTATTAGAGCTCATTTAGTAGCTCTCTTTTTCTCATGTGCACTGAATGCAGTAGCATGGCTTACTTTTATTTTTTTTATCAATCCATTATACAATTCATGAGATATTAATTGCAACACTATTAGTGAGAAGACCATTTATGGATTCCTGGGGGAAAAAAATCACAAGCCATGAATCCTGGGTCCAGCCAATCTAAATTTTACCCTGAGTTCCAGGCTTATACATCTAATTGTGTGTTTGACATTTTCCTACTTGAATGTCCAGTAGGCCCTGCAAACAAAATGTGTCAGTGCTGAACAAATAATCTTTCCTCCTACACCTCCTATACCCACAGTATTATTAACACTCAGAGTTAATAACAACCCAATTTCTGTTTATTATGCCCAATCCTTGGGGTTATTTCTGATTTTTTCTCTTTCTCTCACACTTTATAGCTAACGAACCAGAATTCTATCCTCTCTATCTTCAAATAGATTCAGTGTTCTACTTTTTTTTTTTATTCTCTTAGTTCTCTTGATAATTATGTTAAACTTGTTCTTTCTGTTCTTTATTTGGTAGTAAGAGAGATCCCATAAAATATGATAGATCATGTTATTCTTGTACTTAAAGCCACCCAGTCACTTTTCCTTCAAAATAAAAGCCAAGGAGCTTATTTGGCCTGTATTATTTCACATAATGTGGCCTTGGTTCTTACTGCCTGTCCACCAACATTGCCTGTTAGCCTCCCCCACACTTCTATGCTCCAGCCCACTAGCCTCCTTGGTATCACTAGGCATGCCTGGCACTCTTCATACGGACCTTCAAGTACCCTTCTCCTCTGGGACACTCCACTCACAAATGCCAGTGACTGTCTCCTTCATCTACTTGCTCAAAGGTCATTTTCTCCGCAGCAATGTCTCCAGCCACCATATCGAAGATGACTGCACTCCAAACTTCCCTGAATTCCCTTGCTGCCTTATGTTTCTACATTGTTCTTGTAGGTTCCTGCTCTACTTAAATCTTAAATTATTTATTTACTTTCTATCACAGACCATTAATGTATGAATACTAGGAGAACAGAGAATTTCACCCATTTTGCGTTCTGCTCTTCTGTCAAATCCTAAAGCAGTGCCTTGCACAGCGGGGCACTCAAAAAAGTTGCATTGATTGAATAGATGAACACTTCAGGGCAAACACAGCCAAGTTTTAGATCTGTAGGACTTCAAGAATAAAACAAACAAACCACTCAATTTACACTTGTCTTTCTCTTCCAGTTTACTCCACACAGACCAAAGAGGTCAAGATAAAGGAAGACGAATACAGAAGAAAGAATAGTAGAAAATTAATTATGCTAAGACTAAAGAGATGATAAAATGTATTTAGAAATGCGTACTATAAATGCCAAGTATGAGTTAATAACATAGAGACATATTGGAAGAAGGACTAATGAAAGGTGAATATAATATTTTACAAATTTATAAATATTTGTGTTATATAAAATATAATATTTTAAAATACTCAAATGAAATACATAAAGTTAAAAGGTGGCAAAGTTAGTGAGGAAGTATATGTTTTACAAATATTTCATCTCAGACAAAAGTAGAAAGTGAGTAGATAAAATATAAACATAGTATATAAATGAAGTATACACATAGACATGCAATTATATTATATTATCATGATTATTTGACCCAAAAAGTTAACCACAACTCAGTTTTGCAAGCATTGTAGGATTTCAAATCAGGAAGCAGGAGTGATGTGTACATGTGGTTGTGGGAGCGTTAGGGAGATGGTTGATATGTGAAAAGGAGGGATTGAAGAAAGAGAAGAAATTGACCACAAAAAGCAAAGTAGGAAAATAAAAAAAAGGAAGATACTATTTCAAAAGCATAATAAATATCTACTATAAAATAAGAGAGGGGACAAAATAAAATATTTCAATTTCATTGAATATGAAAGGACTGAATCTCTCCATTAAAGATATTCATACTGGCTTAAAAATGATTTAAGTATATAAAATTATTAAAAATGATAAATGAAGGATAAAAGTAAAGGATAAACAAAACCAGTGTAAACTCAATATTAATATTAAAAATATACCTTAAAATATTCCACTCAGAAAAATAATAAAATACAAAGGTAGAAAATGAAATTAATAAAAAAGTTATAACAATCTGAAATCTTAATACATCAAATAACAGGAGTCCCTCTGGATCAACAAAGGAAACTTTGAGGGGCTCCTGGATGGCTCAGTTGGTTGATCATCCAACTTTGGCTCAGGTCATGATCTCATGGTTCATGAGTTCAAGCCCCACACTGGGCTCTGTGCTGACAGTGCAGAGCCTGCCTGGGATTCTCTCTCTTCCTCTCTCTCTGCCCTTCCCCTGTTTGCTCTTTCTCTCTCAAAATAAATGAATAAACTTAAAGGAAAGAGACTTTGATTTAAAAAATAAAAATGACATTAATAAATTTTTAAATAAATCCTCAAGAATTCAATAGGTCAAAGATCCCCACAACAAACATTCAAAGGATATAGCCTTGATAATAACAAAACAAAACCAGATATGAACACACAAAAACCTGGCAAACCAAAACTGAGAAACAAAAAGTGGCCATTTGGAAATTAAGAAATATCTTCCTTAAAAACAATTCAAGGGAGAAGCTACTTGAAAAGTAACAAAATTAGAACATTTTACAAAAAAAAAAATCTTTAGGATGAATCCTGAATATTTTTAGAGTAAAATTCCTCATCATAGATGTTTTTTATTGGTAACATAAAAACCTAATAACAAGCTTACATAAAACCAGAAATAATTCAAACTAAATTATAAGGAGACTTTAAGAAATATAAGAAGTTAAGTTAGTAAAATTGGAAAAAAAATATTTCAAAGGTTAAATAAACGGTTCTTCACTGCTTCTTTGAAATGACCCATCAAGAGATAAACTCCTAGTATGACTATTTAAACCATGGGAAGACTAAAAAAAGAGAATCAACCATCTATTTAGGAGAGATTATAGGAGACTTAAAAGTCCTGGCAAAATGGGGAAGAGACTCCAGCTGTGAGTGCTGCCCCTGCCCACCTGACCCCAGCTGAGTACAGGGGAGGGAAGCATAAAGATCTGGAGTAGCTTATGTATTGTGAGAAACCAGAGGTCTGAAGAGACAGCGCAGTCTGCAATGAGGGAGATGCTTTGGAAGAAGCCTTCATTTTGGCAACTTCCCTTTGCTCATTGAACCAGGAGGAATGTCACCAGCCCAGGTACTGCTAACAGGTAGAGAGACCACAGGACCTGCTCAGCCTGACAAAGGAAGCTTCCCCACTGCAATGAGGAGCCCTGAATATGTCCTCCTTTCTTCCCTGGCTATAAACCCAGGACTAGGGGACTGGCCCTTCCACAAAGGCTACTCTTAGTGAAGCAGTAAAGAGGAAGCTGTGTTCTGTTGCACGAAGAGCAAATTCCGTGTTCCCAGTCTGTCTTAATGGGAGGCTCTCGGAAGTTGGATATGCCCATCCCTTATGCTGCTTAGTGCATATTGCCAGGAAATATAGCTGATAGTCTGAGTGACTGAATTCATGTGGAAAGACATCTATCCATTTATAAATGAAGGTAAAAAACCAAACAACTGTTGTAAAACCCAACAGAATTCATGCCATGGATATATAATTTAATTAAACATAATCCATGTACTAACATAGATATGTAAGAATATTGGCAATATGAAGCAGGAACACGCAGATATATGGAGGAACCAGCAGAAAAATTGAGGCAATTAAAGTAAAGCTTTGGTTTGTGAGCATAATTCGTTCTGGAAACATGCTTGTAATCCAAAGCACTTGTATATCAAAGTGATTTTCAAGAACCATTGAGTCAGTTGTGATCATGTAATGTTCGGCATCAAGTACTACTCGTCTATGAGGACATTGTTCATTTATCAAGTTAAAATTTATTAGAAATGTTTGCTCATCTTGCAGAACACTCACAGAACAGGTTACTAGCAAGCCAAGGTTTTGCTGTATAAATATAATATATATAGTATATATAAATTTGCTGTATATATATAATATATAGTATATATAAAAATTATATATACAGTATATATACTTATAATTATGTATATACAGTGTAATAAAAATTATAATGTAATATATAAAATATATATTATATATAGTTATAAAAAACAGAGGCCACTACATTGAATTAAATAGTAAAATAGGTAGAGCCAGAGAATAAACAAATGAACATGAGCCCAGATCAGATAATTCAAGAAAACATCAGGAGAGAATGTACAGAAATTCTTTTTCAAGCTAAGAAATAAAAGAGATACAAGAAGAAATGGAAACATTTGGAAAATAAATGGAAAATAAATGGATATATGTAGATGTAAATAAAAGAGAATAATTATTTGAAGTAATAATAACTTTTTTTTAATTATAAAAGTTGAAATACCTCAGTTTGAAAGAAATCATGGAATGACAAATACAATTATAGGAAAAGAGATCCATCCAGTAACATTTAAGAAGGTTAAACACAAAAGGACAATTCTAAAACCCTTCAGGGAGAAAGAACAGATCTCCTTGAAGGTTCAATATCCAGATGTTACCAGACATCTCATCAACAACTTCGGATGTCAGGGGAAAGCTGGTAATACTGTCTTCAAACTTCAAATAACTTTGAGCATGGAATTGCACATTCAGTTACAATATATTTTAAGTAAGGGAAAGTGATAAAGACATTTTCAGAAATTCAGCAACTTAGATTGTTTATAATATAAAATCTTACTTTGAAAATGCTTTGGAGAAGATTTTCTAGCAAAATGAAAACAAAACCAAAAGAATTCTGTGAAAAAGTAAGAAAGAATAAATAATTGGGAAGATGTGTAAAGGAGCAAGAATTTGTATCATGTAGTATATAGCATTACAAGTTCAGAGGTAAGGGCAGCACAAGTGGGGGACAGAGAGTGTGGAAGGAAAAGTCACTGCAGATTGACAACTTTCTGAAGTGCTTGGCATGTTTAGGGGAGAAACAAACTTTATTAAAGATAGCAAAACCAGCAGGGAAAAGAAATACAGCAGCCACTGAAGAAAAAAATACGTATAGATAGCTTTCAAATTATCAGAGTAAAATGTTTCTGGGCAATGAAACTCAAGAAAGGAAAGAGAAAAACATTGCAATTCAAAAATATGTGAAACCAAATGACAGAAACGACTTCTGGTAGTAAGAGAAATTATAGCAACTACAGGTGGATTTGACTTACTACTCAAAAAAAAATGTTCTATTGTTTAATTTTTTTAACATTTATTTATTTTGGAGAGACAGAGTGTGAACGGGGCGGTGGGGGGGGGGTTGTGGAGAGACAGGGAGACACAGAATTTGAAGCAGGCTCCAGGGTCTGAGCTGTCAGCATAGATCCCGATATGGGGCTCGAACTCAAGGACCAAGAGATCATGACCTGAGCTGAAGTTGGATGCTTAACCCACTGAGCCCTGCAGGCACCCCCCTGTTCTATTGTTTAAAGAAACAAGATCCAATATGTTGCCTGCAAGAAGATTTAAAGGAAAAAAAATATGGAGAATTTGAATAGAAAAGATAAAGCAACTCAGCAAATATGAAGCAATTTTATATCTTATGAAATAGAATATGAGTAAACATTATAAAATACTGATAAATATGTACTATTAAAATAGCACATATGTATCTAATAATATAACCTTCATAAAATAATCATTTTCAGAATATATAGGTAAATTAACCATTTAAATGTGGTGCCAGGGATTCCTGGGTGGCTCAGACAGTTCAGCATCCGACTTCAGCTCAGGTCATGATCTTGGAGTTGACGAGTTTGAGTCCCACGTCGGGGACTCTGCACTGATAGCTAGGAGCCCAGAGCTTACTTCAGATTCTGTCTCCTTCTTTCTCTGCCCCTCCCCACTCATGCTCTGTCTCTCTCTGTCTCAAAAATAAGTCAACATTAAAAAAAAATTTTAATGTAGCACCAATATTGTAAAATAATCTCAGAAAGGGAGAGACTGAACAAAAAATAAGCAATTATATAGAAAATTATAATAGCAAGTTTGATAAGATTTAAAATAAAACCATGAAAATTAATATACTATTAATAGAGAATAGAGGTCCTTTCTGAGCACATGAACATACATAAAAGTAGACTATATTCTAAGACAGGAAAAAAAAGTCTCAATAAATGTCATAAACTCACCACCACAGAGAATATATTTGCTGACCACAATGTAAAAGAATAGGATAAACTAGAAACAAAAGGAGAGATAAATAATCCACATATCTGAGAAGTAAAATGCATACTAAAAAGTAACCCTCACTTTCACAAGGAAAATTATAGTAAAACCTCTTCTTGTACAAGTACTGACCCACATAAAGTAGTCTTGGAAAAAATACATGGTTTTAAATATTAAATTCATTTATCAGAAAACAAGAAAGTCTAAAAATAAATGAGCTGATTTGGGGGAGACTGCTAATTTTCTAACAAAATTTGTTCTTACCCTTGTCCATAGCAACAGAGAAGTAATTTGAACCTTGGTCCCCATGGGAACATTAATTCCTGATTCTTCTGGCAGAATATGAGTGAGAATGAGGTGGGCATTCTTTTGAACCCAAAGTTCTACCAACATGAGTTTTGCTTTGGTCACCAAAGTCTTCCAGATTGGTAAACCAATGGTCACATTTGATTCCTCATTTTACTTAGTGCATCAGTAGAACTTGTCACTTAATCACTTCCTCTTCTTGGAAGCAGTATTTATTTGCATACCATGTTCTGCTCCTACCTCACTGGTTAGCTCTGGGAGCTTGAGGCTGTCAAATTTGGGGACCTTAGGAAGAACTTGTGAAGTGCATCTAAGTACTGTTCATCTGGGAGATGTTGCCCACAGTGGTCTCTTTGGGGTTCAGCATGTGTGAATACAGCAGTGGTCCCCCGAAACATTCAAGCTACGAAGATAGAGAAATCTCTGCAGTGTGAATTGTGAAGTTCATGGGATGAACTTTAGGCAAAATATTGCCAGGCTGCTTGCACACAAAGATGGCATAAATATGCATAGACTCGACACAGCAGAAGTGGTTAGAGTAATAAGTGGCTAAAGCAGACTGAAAAGGCAGACAAAATCTGCAATAGAGCTTCCAAAAAACAAGACCAAAATTCACTTTGTTTTTCTGCAAATCTAATTCACCACAGCCATCCCTATCTCAGTAATGGCGACTCATTCCTTCCAGCTGATTAGGCAAGTATTGTAGCCAACATCCTTGGAACATTCTAAAACCATATATCCATCAGGAAATCCTGTTGGCTTTTTCTTCCCAAGTGTACCCAGAGCCTTGCCACTTTTTACTGCCTTCTGCAGCCTGACCCACTCTCATATGCTGCTAGAGAACTCCATTGCCTCGTCAATGATTTCTCTGCCCTCACTCCCTTCTCAGCTCAATTCCCAATGAAGCCTCAAGAGTGATCCTTTTAAAACATAAGACAGAGAAGGTCACTCTTGACATAAAACTCTCCAGTGAGTTCCCATCTCAGTAAAAACCAGCATCTTTGCAGCACCATAAATAATGCACATGTTCTAGCTGGCCCTGTCCTCCAACACGTCATCTGCCAGTCCTCTTCTCATTCCTTCCTCCATACATGACACATTGCTCTCTTATTTTGCCTTAAAACTACCAAGCAGTTGTGGGATTCCTGGGTGACTCAGTCAGTTAAGTGTCCAACTCTTGATCTCAACTCAGGTCATGATCTCACAGTTGGTGAGAATAGAGCCCACATGGGTCTCTGCACTGACAGCACCAAACTTGCTTGGGATTCTCTTTCCATCTCTCCCAGCCCCTCTGAGGCTCTCTCTCTCTCTCTCTCTCTCTCTCAAAATAAATAAATAAACTTAAAAAAATACCAAGCACTTGGGAATTTTAGGACTTTTTAAGTGGATGTTCTATCTATAATGTTCTCTGCCTAGATGTCTACATGCTTCAGAATTTTCCCCAAATTTTGTTTTAATGAAGGCTCTATCTGAATTGTAACCTACATTTTCTCATCCAGTTTAACTTGTTCTTATTTGGCACCGCACTTACCCCTTCTCCCTTGCTCTGTATGGTAACAGTTTACTATGTTTTTGTTTACTGTCTGCCTTTAAGAGAGCATAAGCTCCACTGGGATTAGGAGTCTATCTATTTTGTTCACTGATATATTCTAAGTGCCTTAATATTTTCATATAAATGTAATACCTGAAGCAGTAGCTGGCACATAATATGTGCTCAGTAAATATCAATTGAATAAATAAATGGTAAAATGTGCAACATTCAAAAAATTAATGTTGAGACAGCTAGTTAATGATGTGGAAAAAAAAACTACCAAGAAACACTATTCTGACTTCATACCATTCCAAATGCTAACTGCCATTGTGTTAATGTTTTAAATATAATGAACAAAGCTTTAAGATTTTGAAAAAAGAAATAGGGAATTAGCTTTATTATCCTAAATTGATGGGATTTCCTAAATAAGACAAAATGACATTTACATAGTAATGAACTACACAAAAAATAGGCTCCATTAAAATTTTAAAAAGAATAGAGAGAACAAAATTAAACTCTAAACTATAAATAGGAAAAAATATTTGCCATAAATACATCCTGAAGCAGGATTAGGATTCAGAATATGAAAGGAATTTTTATAAATCTACAAGAAAGAGAAAAAAAAATAGCCCAATATAAAAGGCAGAAGACCATGAATAAGTGAGTCACAGGAAATGAAACATAAAGGCCCTAAAATGCATAGAAAGGTGCTCAACCTCACTCATAATTTTAGAAGTCCAAATTAAATAAAATTGACATCAGTTTAGATACTAGTCTGACCAATAAATGAAAAATTATGTAAAATTGGATGTCAATCCACGACCAGTGCTGGCAAGGATGCAGAGAGGTACTCTCATACAATGTTAGTGGCGATATCTGTAGTTACATGATACTCTTAAAAATACCCATAGTACTACATTACATGAAAATGAAAACTTAAGAGTGATGAGTATTGTGTAATCCATTTTTATTCTTGAAAATATCAAGAGAGGTGCCTGGGTGACTCCGTTGGTTACATGTCTGACTCTTGGTTTTGGATCAGGTCATGATCTCATTGTTCATTAGTTTGAGCAAAACGTTGGACTCTATGCTGACAGTTCAGAGCCTGGAGCTCGCTTCAGATTCTGTGTCTCCCTCTCTCTCTTCCCCTCTCCAGCTTGCACTCTATCTCTGTCTCAAAAAATAAACAAACAAAAAGAATTAAAAACAGTAGCAAGAAAAGGAAACCAATAATGGTGACAAAAATCTCATAAACTCAAAATACAAGAAATTTTAATCTTACGGACACATTTTGAGCAGTTAACATTGATATGATGCCTGTTGTAGACAGAGTTTAAACTGGAGTATAGAAGAGTTAATATTTTCTTATAGTGTATTTTTGTTTCACTTGTTATGTGCATTAATTGATTTGTAAGAAAAATTAAGAATATACAATATTTATAAAATAAAAATTTTCAGAACATTTTATTTTGCTTTTGGAAATAAAACAATGCCTTAATAAATGAAGTAAATTTATTTTTAAGGAAAAATGCCTTGAAAATTGATGCAATAGCTAAACAAAATCAGCAATTACACAAATATAGAGTTTGTTTTTATAACGAATAAATATGTGTTTTTATAATGAAAGTATAAATAAAAGAGCCAAACAATTTGGAAATTGAGAATTTTTTAAAAATAATACTTGCATTATGTAAGATGTCAAACTTGCAATTCTAGAATCTGTAGATTCTAAATTAAAATTGAAACAGCACACACAACACCTCTGTTATGTGCCCCAAACTCTACTTTGATGAAATCCATATACAAACCTCTTTTAATATTAAAGTAGATGTAATTTGAAGTAAAAGTGAGCTAGCTTTTGCATGTTTAACATAGCAAAAGAATAACAATAAGTGAAAGTTATTGCATAGGAGAAAGCAGGACTTACTTTATTATAAAGCAAATTAACTTTAAAATTGATAAATATAGGGGCACCTGGGTGGCTCA
Organism: Panthera onca; assembly: GCF_046562875.1. Taxonomy (NCBI): domain Eukaryota; kingdom Metazoa; phylum Chordata; class Mammalia; order Carnivora; family Felidae; genus Panthera; species Panthera onca. The sequence continues at coordinate 108,929,803 of NC_138346.1, forward strand.
GTCATTTGAGCCTCCAACTCTTTTTTTTTTTTTTTAATGTTTTTTTTTTTTTTTAACATTTATTTATTTTTGAGACAGAGAGAGACAGAGCATGAACGGGGGAGGGTCAGAGAGAGAGGGAGACACAGAATCTGAAACAGGCTCCAGGCTGTGAGCAGTCAGCACAGAGCCCGACGTGGGGCTCGAACTCACATACCGTGAGATCGTGACCTGAGCCGAAGTCGGACGCTTAACCGACTGAGCCACCCAGGTGCCCCTGAGCCTCCAACTCTTGATTTCAGCTGAGGTCATGATGGCATGGTCATGGGATCGAGCCCCTTGTCAGGCTTTGCACTGAATATGGAGCCTACTTAAGATTCTCTCTTTCTCCCCTTTTGCTCATCTCCCCCACTAGTGCTCTCTCTGTCCCTCTCTAAAAATTAAAAAAAAAAAAAAAAAGATAAATCTAAGTTGTTAACTTTGAAAATTTTCAAGAAATTAGACAAGCAAAAACTAGTATAAATAAGTAAAAGAAAAGCTAGAAATAAAAATACACAAAACAACAATCAAAGTAGAAAGAATAGACAAACAAACCAATGGCACAGAATAGGAAGCACAGAAAATAGTCAATTGAGCTCTTACAAAGACGGAAACACAATACAATAGAGCAAAGACAGTCTCTTCAACACATGATGCTGGTACAATTGGACATCTACATGCAAAAATATATAAATAAATCTAGACACAAAACTGGCACTCTTCACAAAAATTAACTCAAAATGGATGATACACCTCAATGTAAAATACAAAACTGTAAAATTCCTAAAAGATAACAGCAGAGAAAAACTGGATGACCTTAAAAGAAACCATTGTTAAGCTGGACTTCATACAAATTTAAAACTTCTGCTTTGTGAGAGATAATATTAAGGCAATTAAAAGACCACAGAACGGGAGAACATAGTTTTAAAAGTACACTTTTGATAAAGGGCTATTATCCAAAATGCATTAAGAATACTTAAAGTGTGACAATAAAAAAAACAAACAACTGTATTAAAAAGCGTGCCAAAGACCTGAACGAGACATTGCACCAAAGAAGATAAACAGAGGGAAACTAAGCATATAAAAAGATGTTCCACATCGTATGTCATCAGAGAAATGCAAGTTAAAAGAATCATGAGATACCAGAACACAGCCATGAAAATCTGGAACACTGACAACAGCAAACACTGATCAGAATGTGGAGCTACAGGAACTCTCATACATTGCTGGTGGCAATGCCAAATGTTATAGCCAGTTTGAGAGACAGTCGTCAATTCCTTACAAAACGAAATCTATTCTTATCCCTTGATTCAACAATTGCAGTCCTTGATATTTACCCAAAAAGAGTTGAAAAATGCCTGTCCACACAAAAACCTGCAGATGGATATTTATAGGACCTTCACTCATAATGATCAACAGTTTGATGAACCAATATGCCCTCAATAGGTGAATTGACAAGTAAACTGTGGTGCATCAGACAATGGAATATTGTTCAGTGCTATAAAGAAATGACGGGGGCGCCGGGGTGGCTCAGTTGGTTAAGCATCCGACTTTGGTTCAGGTCATGATCACACGGTTTGTGAGTTCGAGCTCCGCATCAGGCTCTATGCTGACAGCTTGGAGTCTGCTTTGGATTCTGTGTGTGTGTGTCTCTCTCTCTGCCCCTCCCCAGTTCATGCTGTCCTCTCTCGATCAAAAAAATTAACATTAAAAAGAAAATTAAAAAAAAAAGAAATAAATTAAAAGAAATGAGCTACCAAGACATAAAAAGACATGGAGGAAACTTAAATACATATTGCTAAATGAAAGAAGTCAATTTGGAAAAGCTATATATGGTATGATTCCAATTATATGATATTCTGGAAAAAGCAAAACTGGAGACAATAAAAAGATCAGTAGTTACCAGGGTTGGGGTAGGAGAGAGAGATGAATAAACAGAAGATAGAGAATTTTTAGGATGGTGAAAATAATCTGTATGACACCATAGTGATGGATAAACACGTCTATAGTTGCCCAAATACATAGAGTGTACAACACCAACAGTGAACCTGAAAATAAACTATGGTCTCTGAATGATTATGACGTGTAAATGTAGGTAAAGACAATGTTGCTATAAAAAATAAAGACTTCTAAAAAATAGCTAAACTAGAAGTTTATATTCAATTAAATAACAACAGGTACAATCAAATAAAATATTTAAATTAAATTATTATACTCATTAATATTAATGCATTTTAGGATATATATGTGAAGATTACTTTATGAAAAATTTAAACTGTGTTAAAAAAGGTAGAAATTTTGAAAGATATAGAACTATAAATAAATTGGGAAAAAATTAATTCCCTTGCCAAAACTTTTGGCAAATGAGTTTTTTTTTAAGCTTTTAGTAAAAAAAAATCATTTAGTCAATAACTGCCAAGAATAGAAATTAGTTTCACACTATGTTTTTGAAACTTGCAAAACTTTTCAGCACAAACCTACAAAGATGCGGAAAAAAGAAAAAAAAAACTATTTCATTTGTTAATAGAAATTCAAAAATTCCAAATAAACCATGGAAAATAAAATGCATTAATGTATTAAAGTAATACTCTATGACCAAGTAATATTCATTTCGAACAAACAAATGATTCATTATCATGACATCTATTAATACCATTCATGCTTTCTTTAGGCAAAATAGAGCAGGAGTATTATTGTAAAAGATATTGGAAAAGTGTAATGACATTCAATATCTAATCCTATTTTTTTAATGTTTATTTTTTAGAGATAGCACTCACGTGTATGTGCATGAGTAGGGGAAGAGCAGAGAGAGAGGGAGACAGAGATTCTGAAGCAGACTCTGGGCTATCAGCACGAAGGCCCCAAGTGAGGCTTGAACCCAGGAACCATGAGATCATGTCCTGGGCCAAAGTCAGAGTCTCAACCAGTTGAGCTACCCAGGTGCTCCCCTATCTAATCTGTTTTTAAATTGACTCTTAGCAAATTAATAAAATTTCGTACAGTGCGATTTTTTAAATAATTAAGATAATAATAATAATTAATAATAATAACTCTAAAAGGTTGAATGATAATCCAAAATGCCACCCAACCGAGTCATACAAGTGAGATAAACTAAGAAAAATAATACAAAGAAAATGAAGGAACTATTATTTGAAAGTAATATAATTCACCATTGAAATACATAGAAAACCAAATTGATAACATGCATAATTATGGCATCAGCACGAAGGTCAATGTCAAAGCAAGAATACTCAAATCATTCAATTTCTGACATATGCTCAATAACTAAGTAGACAAAAAATGATAAAAATAGACTATTTTTAATAGCAACTAAATTACATAGTTTTAATCTTTAAAAATATGCAAGACTTAAATTTATGTTCATATGGCTTTTTTTTCTGAGAACATCCTCTAAAACATGCAGCATAAAGCCCTTTTCTGGAGCTGCCAGAAAGCTCTAAATGAAGGTATAAAATTCCGTCAGAGTAGGAAGCCCCAAAAAGAATACCTGAAATCTGTATGTGAACCTATCTGATTCCTATATCTGATCCATGAACTATGCATACATGGGGAAGACATCAGAGTCTGATGCAAAATAATAGCTGAAAACCTTAAAAATATGCAGAGACTTCAACTATCATCCACCAAAGAGCATATACTATTCTTAGCTTTAATCCCATCAAGTTAAAGGAACAATTCACCAAACTTCCTATTGATTCCCAAGAAAGGCTCTACTTACAGACTAAAGAATATTCTATGCCTAATGATTTTCCCTAAGACAAAGGGCCAACATGAACATAGCCTCACTAACAACACATGACAAGAAGTCCAAGGTTGTCAAAGAGTAATTTATATTCCTATTTAAACAAAAAGCAATATTATTCAGAGAACAAAAACAAGAAACATAAACTCGCTCTCTATGTATATATAATGTTCACCATGCAATTAAAACAATATACATGAAAAGAAACATGAAAATACAAACCATAATTAAGAGAAAAACGTCAGCCAATAGGAACAGATCTATAATTCACACAGATGTTCGAATTATCAGACAAGCACTTTGAAGAACCTATTACAAATATGCTGAGTAACATAAAAAAGGTGGCATAATGAAGAAACAGATGGTAAATAGCAGCATAGAAATGCAAATGATAAAAAAGACCAATTTTGTATTCTAAAATTAAAAAGTAAAATATCTGAAATAAAAGTTCAATATATTGGCGTAATAACGGATAGATGGCAGAAAAAATAATCAAGGAACCAAAAGGTGGAACAATAGACATTATGTAATCTGGATCACAGAAAGAAGATGGAAAAATAAGTTGATGGAACCACAGTTCTCTGTAGAACAATATAGAGTTATTTAACATCTATCTAAACACAGTTCCAAAAGGAGAGGAGACAGGTAGAGGAGAGAGCAGAAAACATACTTGGGAATAAAAGCCAAAAATTCATCCTATTTCGTGAGACAAACAATTAATACATCCAAAAACCTGAAGAAGATAAATCCAAAAGAAGACCACTCTGAGACACATCACAGTCAAGCAGAGATCAAAAATCACAAATTGAAAGGCACATTATATGCATGAGGACAATTATAGGAAAGATAGTCAATTTCTTGCCTGAAGCAATGGAAGCCGAAGATAATGGAAGGACATTTTAAAAGTTCTGGAGGATAAAAAAAAAAAAAAAAATCTCTAGGTAGTTAAAATATTCTTCAAAAATGAAGTTAAATAATTTTCACATAAAAGAAATGCAAAAGGATACCTTCAGGTGTAGTAAAGTGACACTAAACCGAGACTTTTATCAACCAGAACAAAAAACAGACGTCTTTGGTTATGACTAACCAAAGAAAACTAAAGGGCTGAGGGTTTCACCAGTGAATTATATCAAATATTTAAGGAAAATCCTAAACTTATATAAATGCTTTCAGAGAATAGAAGCAGAGAGAACACTCCCAACTCATTTTATGAAAGCAGCATAATTTGATACAAAATCTAATCAAGATATTATAAGAAAAAATTAGAGATCAATATTTGCCACGAATATAGACACAAATATCTTTAACAAAATATTAGCAAATTGAGTGGCACCTTGGTGGCTCAGTCCGTTAAGCATCTGATTTCCACCCAGGTCATGATCTCTTGGTACCTGAGTTCCAGCCCCACATCAGCTGACCCCTCCAAGCTGACAGCTTGGAGCCTGGAGCCTGCTTCAGATTCTATGTCTCCCGCTCTTTCCCTCACTCATGCTCTTTCTCTCTCTCTTAAAAATAATAAATATTAAAAAATATATTAGGAAATTGAATCTAGAAATATATATATAAATAAAGACTACTATGTTATGGCCCAGTGAAATTTATACAAGGAATACAAGCTTCGTGTAATGTTTGAAAATCAATTGCATTATCCCGTGTAATAACAAAATAATTTTCAAAAGAAAACAATATTTTAAATATAAAGTCAAAATACAAATAATAATTGTAATGCTTATAGCAGCAGCGATGTATTAGAATATAAAATATCAGAAATATATTATTTGGACAACACCAATTAGCATAGAAAGCTTTAAATAAACAACTTGCCACATCTGTGCTCTGAAAAATACAAACTATTACTCAGAAAAATTGAACAATACAATGTTGATTAGAATGTCAATTGGAATAAAAGATTCGATATTTTCAAGATGTCAAATTTTCACAAATTTATCTGTAGATTAAACACAATTTGAAAAATTATATTGTAAATTTTTAAAAATATAAGTTGTCAGCAACATTCTAAAAACTGAGTGGAAATGGAAAGACCTTCTAGAGCCAAATTAATAAAAAAAAAGGGAATTACCCAATATTAAAATAATTAAGACAGTGTTATACTGGTATCAGGTTATATGAATAAATGGATGAGATAATATAGGGAAATAAAAAAACAGATATACACATTTATGATATCAATTAATTTTTACCAAAGTAGACAAAATAATTCAATACACAAAGGCAAGTATTTCAGTAAACTGTACTCTAACACCTATATAAAAGTACAGAGAAAAATGAATCTCAATGTTCTTTTATTAAACATACATGATTATTAGCTTATAATAGAATATAGACCTAGACGTAAAAGGTAAAAGTATAAAGTTTCTAGAAGTAAACATAAGAAACTATTTGGGGAAATATCTCTCAAAAATGTTTTCCTAGACAAAACACAAAAAGCACTAAATATTAAAAAAAACAAAAATTGAAAAACTGATATCTACAGAACAAACACTTCTACGCATCAATATTCACCAATTTGAAAATATTAACACAAACCACAAAATGGGAAAAATACTTGTGATACATGTACCTAAAAAAATACATGTATCTAAGGTATAAAAAGAACACACTGAGAGATCAATAACAAATAGCAAAACATATGTAATTTAAATACAATTTTTAAATAAGAAAACGCTTGGCAAAAGGACTTCATGAAAGATATAGAAATGATGAATAAGCAAATGAAAAGATATTCAACATCATTAGTCATCAGAAAAGTTCTAAATAAAATCATAATGGTGAAGCATTTCATACCTATGACAGATTTTACTGAAGAGGTAGAGAGCCCAAATTCTCATACATTGCTGGTGTTATTGTAAAATGATACCACCTCTCTGTAAAAGCTGTGGCAGTTTATAACAAAGTTTGACATAAGATTTCCTTACAACCGGAAATAAAAAACTATGCAGTTTTTTTTTTTCTGAGAGAAATAAAAACATACGTACATGAAAAGACTTGTCCAAGAATATTCATAGAAGTTTTATTAATAATAGCCAAGAACTGGAAATATCCAAATGTCATTAACAGAAGAATGGATAAACAAATTGTGACGATTAGTACAATGGACCTCTAGTACAATACAATTAATGGAATATTGACACATGCAACAACATATGTGAAGCTGAAAAAGATTAAATTGTGTTAAGATAATCTATGGTGATTAGGGGCACCTGGGTGGCTCAGTTGGTTGGGCGTCCGACTTCGGCTTAGGTCATGATCTCCGGGTTTGTGAGTTCCAGCCCTGCATTGGGCTCTGTGCTGACAGCTGAGAGCCTGGAGCCTGCTTCGGATTCTGTGTCTCTCTCTCTCTCTCTGCCCCTCCACCACTTGTGCTCTGTCTCTGTCTCTCAAAAATGAGTTAAGTGTAAAAAAAAAAAATTAATAAAAAAAAAAAGATAATCTATAGTGATGAATCAGAAGTTGCCTGTGGAGGGTTGAGACTAACCAGAAGGGAGTGTGATGGGGATTTTCTACACTTGACATTTTATATAATGGAATCATATAATATGTAACCTTTTGTAATTGGCTTAGCATGTTTTCCAGATTTATCCATGGAGTATCTATGCACAATTTATTGCTTTTAATTGCCAAATAATATTCTGTGATGTGCATATTTCACTTAATTTATCCCATTAGTTGATGAAAATGTGAACAGTTCTCAACTTTTTGGATATCATAAATAATGCTACTGTGAAAACTTGTTTAAAAGATTTTGTATGGATATAATTTTCATTTTTTGGCAACATATGTAAGAGTGAAATTACTAGGTCATGTGATAAGTCTATGTTTAAACATTTGACAAACTGCCAGAACGTTTTCCAGAATGACTGCAAGAGCTCCAATGTTTCCACATCTTTGTCAACAGTTACTATTATACATTTTTGTTTTTTGTTTTTTTGTTTTTTTAATTTGTTAAAGTTTATTCATTTTTGAGAGACAGAGAGAGACAGAGAGCAAGCTGGGGTGGGGCAGAGAGAGAGGGAGACAGAATTCGAAGCAGGCTCCAGGCTCTGAGCTGTCGGCACAGAGCCACATGCTGGGCTCAAACTCACAGACCCCGAGATCATGACCTGAGTCAAAGTCAGATACTTAACCAACTGAACCACCCAGCACCCCTTATCCATCTGTTTAATCAGAGTCAACCCTTACTATTTTGTATCCTTTTTATTATAAGTAGCCTACCGAGTGTAAAGTAGTATCTCCTTTTGGGTTTTGATTTGTATTTCCAAGATGACTTTTCTATATGTTGTATGGAGAAGATACATTCAGATCATTTACTAATTTTTCAATTGATCTACTTATCTTTTTATTATTGAGTTATGGTAGTTATCACTATATTATGTATGAGATACAAGTCTAATATGAGATAATATGGTTTTCCAATATTGTCTCCAGTTCAGAAGATTGGTCTTCTCAACTTTCCTGATGGTATCCTTTAAAGCACAAAGACTTACTTTTATTTTTTTTTTAATTTTTTTTTCAACGTTTAATTATTTTTGAGACAGAGAGAGACAGAGCATGAACAGGGGAGGGGCAGAGAGAGAGGGAGACACAGAATCCGAAACAGGCTGCAGGCTCTGAGCAGTCAGCACAGAGCCCGACGCGGGGCTCAAACTCACGGGCGGTGAGATCATGACCTGAGCCAAAGTCAGACGCTTAACCGACCAAGCCACCCAGGCACCCCCAAAGACTTACTTTTAAAGAACAAAAGCTTTTCATTTTAAGTCCAATTTATCTATTTATGTTTTGACTGCCATAAACTTCTGGCGTCATATTTAAGAACCATTACAAAATCAAAGGTATTGAAAATGTATCTCTATATTTCTTCTAAGAATTTGATAATTTGCATCTTTCACCCTTGGATGTCCAATTCTGAGTTAATGTTTGTGGAGGCCCAACCCAATTCTTTCACATGAAGATATTCAGTTGTGACCTACCATTTGTTGAAAAGCCTATTCTTTCCCTGTTTCACTGTTTTGGCACCTTGTAAAAATCAATTCGTCATGAATGTGAGGAATTATTTTTGTATTTCCAATTCTATTCTATTCATCTGTCCATGCTCTTCAATAATACACTGTCTTGATTACAGGAGATTTGTAGTACATTTTGAAAATGGGATGTATACATTCACAGAATTATTCTTTTTTCCCCCAAGTGTAGTTTGGTCATTCTGCCATCCTTGGGATTTCCAAACTTTTATGATCAGCTTGTCAATGACTGCGAAGCCAGCTGGGATTTTAATAGTTATTGTGGGGAATCTCTTGATCAGTTTGGGGAATATTGCCATATCAATATATTACATGTTTCAATCCATGAACAATAGATAGCTTTCTATTTATTTACATTCCTTTCAATTTCTTTCAACAATGTTTTGTAGTTTTCAGAGTGTAAGTTTTGTATATTTTATTAAATTTATTCTGAAGTATTTTGTTTAATTTCCATTATAAAATGATGTGTTTTCTTAATTTCATTTTTCAAATTGCTTTTGTAGGGAAAAAAAAAACTTAGATGTAGATCTTGTATTTTTTAAAAATGTTTATTGGGGCACCTGGGTGGCTCAGTTAGTTAAGGGTCTGACTCTTGATTTTGGCTCAGTTCATGATCTCATGGGTTCAACCTCCACATCAGGCTTTGCTCTGACATCATAGAGCCTACTTGGGATTCTCCCTCTCCCTCTCTCTCTCTGCCACTCCCGTGCTCACACATGTGCTCTCTGTCTCTCAGAAATGAATAAATTTAAAATAAATGTTTATTTATGGGGGAGAGAGAGAGAGCAAGGGAGGGACAGAGAGAGGGAGAGGGAGATTTCTAAGTAGGCTCTGCACTGAGTGAGGAGACCAAAGCTGTGTTCGATTTTACAACAGCGAGATCACAATCTGAGTGGATATGAAAAGTCAGACGCTTCACCCACTGAGATTCCAGGTGCCCCAGGATCTTGTATTTTCATCTCCCTTCATCTTAAAGCATTTTTAAATTTTTCTGTCATCTCTTTTACACATTGCTTACATAGAAGTGCACTAGTTTCTGCATATTTATTAATTTCCCTAAAATCTTTCTGATACTGATTTCTAATTTCATTCCATTGTTAGAAGCTTACTTTACATTATTTCAATCTTTTTAAATGTAGTGAAGTTCACTTTATGGTTTATCATATGGTCTATCCTTGAGAATAATTCATACTCACTTTAAAGGAATTATATTCTGCTATTAAATGGGGTGTCCTAGAGATGTCTCAGGTCTACTGGGTTTTAATGTCTTTATGTCTTTTACTTCCTTGTTTATCTTCTAACTAGTTGGATTATTGATTATTGAAAAGTGGGGTATCTAAGCCTCCAACTGTTGTTGAATTATCTGTTTCTTCTTACAATCTGTCATAGGTACATTGATAATTTTTCTTGAATGATTGGCTTTTATCACTTAAAATGTCCCCCTTCCTGTCTAGTAACAATTTTGTTTTAAAATTTATTATTTTGATGAGTGTAGTTACTCTACCTTTCTTATGAGTGCTTTTTGTGATATCTCTTTTTCCATCCTTTTACTTTCAACCTATTTTTTATATTTTAGTGTAAAATGCCTCCTTTAGACAATGTATACTTGGGCTGAGGTTTGTTTAACCCAAACTGACAACCTCTACCTTTTAATTGGATTATTTTATCCAATCATAATTTGATGTGATTATTGATATCCCTAGATTTATGTCTGAGATTTTACTTTTATTTTTTAATTTTTTTAGCGTTTTTTTATCATTGAGAGACAGAGAGAGACAGAGCACGAGCAGGGGAGCAACAAAGAGAGAGGAAGACACAGAATCTGAAGCAGGCTCCACTCTTTGAGCTGTCAGCCTCTGAGCTGAGCCCACATGGGGCTCGAACCACGAACTGTGAGATCATGACCTGAGCCGGAGTTGGACACTCAACCAAATGAGCCACCCAGGCACGCCCAACATTTTACTTTTTTTTTGTTTTGTTTATCAATGTCTTTTGATTAATCTATTTTTCCTTTACTCCTTTCTTTTAAGTCAAGTGCATATTTTTATATTAATATTCTTTTAATATTTTTTCTCTTTTGTGAATTATTTCTTAGTAATTAATCTAGGACTTTCAAAATGCATTTTATAATAACCTACTTCACCTCTATATTATTTTTTATTTTAGCTCCAAGCATTTTATTTTTCTAAACTTTTTTTCTTTTTTTTCTTCCAAGTTTTTATTTAAATTCAAGTTAGTTAACATATAGTGTAGCATTGGCTTCAGGTGAAGTAAATAAACATTACTTCTGTAGAAATCTATTTTCTTCCCCCTTTCTGTGCTATAATTGATATGCATGTTGATATCTATATATGTTATAAGCCCCCAAATACATTATTTTAATCATTACTTTATATAATTTTACATATTTTAAAGGAGTGGAGAGAAGAAAGGAGAGCAAATAGAGATGCAGAATATTTCTTACATTTATTTTATTATTCATCACTTCTATTTCCTTCTGTTTTTGCTATAAATTTGAGTTACCATCTAGTGTCACTTCCTTAATCTATTACAACTTTCCTCCAACTCATCTTCTTTGTGATGTTATTCATAAATACAATCTATTGCTATATCTTACAGGTTCAAAAATACCTAGATAGATAGACAAATCATAGATAGATAGATAGATAGATAGATAGATAGATAGATAGATAGATTTTATGCAATTGCTTTTTGAATTAATTAAAAGAAGAACACAGAAGACATATAGATTTATATTGTTTTTTTATAATTATATAATTCTCCTTACTGCTGCCCTTTTTATTAATGTGAATGTATTTGGATTATTGTTTGGGATTATTTGCCTTCATTTGAGGAACTCCCTTACTTCCTTTAGTATTTCTTAGAAAGCGGATCTGCAACCTATGAATTCCCTTGTTTCTTGTTTATGCTTGAACATGTTTATTTCACCTTCATTTTTGAAAAACAGTTTTGTGAGATATAGGAATCTGGGTTGATAGATGTCTTTTATATATTAGTTATTATCATTGTTTTCTATTTCAGCACTTTAAATATCATCCCACTAATTGAGGGCCTCAGTCGTTTCTGATGAGAAATCAGCTGTTAATATTTTGATTTCTCTTATATGTGACAAGTTCATTTCTCTTGACGGTCTAAGTATTTTTTTTTTCTCTTTTTCTTTCAACATTTTCACTCCAATGTGTATGTGTTTTAATCTCTTCAGTTCTATCTGGAGTCTGTTGAGCTATTTGAAATATATTAATTAATGTTTTTCTTCCCGTTTGGGACAATATTAACCATTATTTCTTTGACTATATATATTTTCTTTTCTTTTTTTTTCCCTCCCCTCACCTCTGGTACTCCCATTATGCACATGTTGATGTACTTAATGGTATCCCACATTTCTGAGTCTTGCATTTTTCTACTTTCTTTTTTCTCATTGTTCTTTGAATTGCATAATCTCTATTCAAATATCTTCAAGTGTGCAAATTCCTTCTCCTGCCAGCTCCCATGTCTTCTGGAACCCGTATAGTATTTTTTTTTAATTTTATTTGTTGTGCTATTCAAAAACATAATTTCATTTTTTAATGTTTATTTAATATGAGAGAGAAAGAAGGAGAGCGTGAGTGGGATGGGGCAAAGAGAGAGGGAGAGAATCCCAAGCAGGCTCTGCACTGTCTGCACAGAATCAGATGCAAGACTAGATCCCATGAACCATGAGATTATGACCTGAGCTGAAATCAAAACTGGGATGCTTAACTGACTGAGCCATCTAGGTGCCCTGAGAATTTCATTTTTTAAATAAATCTTATCTCTATTGATACTTTCTCTTTATGAGTCAGTATAAATTACTTTTTACTTTTAAGCATGATTTCCATTAGTTATTGAATATATTTATAATGTCTTCTACAAAGTCTTTGCTTCTTCTGTATCTGGACCCTCTCACAGACAGTTTGTGCTTCTTCTTCTTTTTTCTGTATATGGGTCAGACTTTCCTATTTCTTTGCATAACTCATAATTATTTGTTGAAACCTGAACATTATAGATAATATATTGTATCGATTCTAATTTCTTGTCTGCCTCTTTCTGCCTTCTTATTTTTGTTTACTTTTTTATTTGTTTAGCGATTGGCCAAACTATTTTCATGATGTCTATTTCTCCTGCAGGTGGATGCTCTAATATTGCTTACATAAAAGTATAAGTATACAGACCGGAATATTTGCAAATTCACCGTGGGATGACAATGGTTTTAATAGGGTTCTTCTCTCCTTTTTCTGGCCACATCCAGCTATTAAATTCCACTGATTGCCAGCTGATTGCTCTATTGCTTTCAACAATACTCTGGGGTATAACTTGTTCCTTAGGCTGTCTGGTATCCCTTGCAGCGCTAGTTTCTGGGATCAATCTTTGTGCTTTGTTCATACCCCTGGAGGACTCTTCCCAGCTCTTTCCCTTGTTCTTTCTGGTAAACTAGCTAGCTACCTTATCATTTAGCTTGCTTACTATCAAAGTCTCCATTGTTTTTTTTACAAATCCCATAGGCCTGAATTTCCCCTTATACTGTTTTAAGTAAGTTCAGCTTTTTAAGTGAGTACTTCAAAGCTCTGTTTTATCGGCTGCCTCTACTCTTGATCAAAATATCTGAGCCACAGCTCTGGAGCTTATGTCAGAGACAATGGATCACTTCCTTCTGATTGACACCCTTGCTTTAGGGGCAGGTTAGGCAGAGGCAGTAGCCTTTGTTCTTTTTGATGTTTCTCTCCCTGCATAGGAAAGTGTACTACAAATGTACTAAGTGCCCCGTGAATACACTAGTGTGAGGATGATTAGGGTTCCAGTGTTCTTACCCTACCACACCTTGGGTGGAACCACCACCTGTCAGTGGAAGATGAATGGAAGGAGGCATTCCCCAACATCTCAGCCATACTAATCTCAAAGTTGTAAGAAAGAAGAACTCAGGGAGGTGCCCCTCTGGGAAGGATCCCATAGCTTTTGACTAGGAGCTGGGGTAGAAGGAGTGCTGTGTTCTTGGCTGCACCCACCTGATTTGGAGTTTCTATAATTTTGATCTGGGAGGAGGAAAATGAGGGAATGGATCGCGGTCTGAATGTAACAGACTCTTGGTATTTCATTGAGCTTTAGCAGATTTTCTTAATAAAGGTTTCTTCACTTTCTGTATGCTATTAGGACAATTTCCATTTTCTGTATGCTGTTAGGACAATTTCCAGAGACTCAAAGTGGCTGTTTTTTTAAATACTTTTCACCAGTTATGCTCATTTCACTGGAGTGTGTATCTGTAGAGCTTTGGAACTCTGGAAATTTCTGAAGTGAAGATAATATTCTATCTTAATTGGGTTGTAATCATAAAGTTGCATGCTTTTTATCAAATGAATAAATTGTAAATAAGATTTCTGCATTTCTCTACATGTAACTTATACCTCAATTAAAAAAATATCCAGGGTCAAGGACACATCAGTCAGTTAAGCATCTGACTATGGCTCAGGTCATGATCTCATGGCTCATTAGTTCAAGCCCCGCATTGGGCTATGTGCTGACAGCTCAGAGCCTGGAAGCTGTTTCAGATTCTGTCTCCCTCCCTCTCTGCCCTTCCCCCACTCTCACTCTGTCTCTCTCTCTCCCTCTCAAAAATAAATAAACATTACAAAAATTAAAAATGTATGCAGGTTCTATATGAAGATTACCAAAATTCCAACATAAAATATATTTTTAAAAATCATGTATGTACAAATAAACAATATGATCTTGGTGGGCTTACCAGGCTCAGGCTCCAAAGAAGAAAAAGGTGCACACATAATCATAAAAAACAAAGGGATTAATATAAGGCGTTTTGTTGTAGTTGTTGTTTTGCTGGAGTGTCATAAATGCTGAGAAACTAAACAGGAAACAAGACAAATATAATAAAAATCCCTTCAATCTCTAGATTGGGGAGAGATGATCCCTAAATGGAAGCTGGGAATACAGTGGGCTTTTGACGCTGGAGTTGAAGTGAAAGAGGAGATATAATCTTTACCAGACACAGAATCTAAAGCAGAAAAAAGTAAAAGAAATACCCTGACTCCTCTCTTGCTCTCACTGCCAGTCTTACACAGGTGGATCCCAGAGAGAGGTCAATTGAAATGGAAACTTGGGACACACAGCCTGTGGGGATTGGTTCTACAGAAAACCACAAACACATTGATTAATATCCAAAATATATAAAGATATATAAAGTTCCACAACTTAAAACAAAAAAAGGAAAAAAGCCCTATTAACAAAATGGGCAGAAGTCTTGAATAGGCATTTCTTCAAGGTGATATGAATAATATACATATGAAAAGACCCTTGCATCACTAACTATCAGAAAAATGTAAATCAAAACTACAATGAGATATCACCTCACAACCATTAGGATGATTACTCTAAAAAAAAAAAAAAGAAAGAAAGAAGAAAGAAAGAAAGAAAGAAAGAAAGAAAGAAAGAAAGAAAGGAAGAGAAACAGAAAATAACAAGCGTTAGTGGGAATGTGGAGAAATCATAGCTCAGTGCACTGTTTTAGAATTGTAAAATGGTATAACTGTTATAGAAAACAGAGGTTGCTCAAAAAAAATTAAAAAGAAAATTACCATATGATTCAATTTCTTAAATCCACTCCAGAGCTCTCCTGGAACTGGTTTTCTTCACGGATGGATAACTATCTACTGTTAATCTTTGCAAGGGGATCGAGGCTGGGGTGTCCCATCCTACCATCCTGGTGCTGTCATCCCTGCTTGGCAGATTAAACGAGATAGTGTTAATCAATATTTAACAATGTCTGGCAAATGGAAAGTTCTCAGAATGGTTAGCTGCTATTAGCATTCCAATTCCTAGTGCTTTATCTCTTGATTCAGCAAATATCTATGAACTATCTTAAGGAATGTTCTCCCCAGTTCCCATCAGAGCCTAAGCTATTTCCTCCCTCTGTGTTGTCTGTACAGGTGAACTACCTTCCCTCCATCAAACCTGGATAGTCTGACCTTGATTGTTTGATTCTGTATATAAGTTCTAGAAAGGCAAGATAAAATATGCTGATATTTTGACATAAGAAAATACCAAAGTGTTCTTCTGTATGTATGAATTCCAAAAACTACAAACTGTGTTGCAAACATGGGATAATAAAAGTGGCATTTACTTTTCTAGAGTGAGAATCATGGTGATGGCTAAATTAACCTATAGTGTGTGTAATATAATGCTGCTTACAGGAACAATATCACATTTGTTCTCTGTGTAATAGTGAAGGTAAATTGTGGTACAACTTATTAATTAAAGAAAAAAATTGATAATATTTCCCCAAAGTGGAGAAGCATGGGGTATGTATAAATTTTTGTAATCAAAATTTGTGATTTTTTAAAGTGGAATGGAAAACATTGGGTTTTTTTGGGGTGGGGTTAATTTTCTTTTAAGTTTATTTATTTTGAGAGAGAAAGATAGTGTGAGCAGGGGAGGGGCAGAGAGAGAGGGAAAAAGAGAATCCTAAGTGGGCTCCACACTGTCAGCACAGAGTCAAGTGCATACAGGGCTCCATCCATCTCATGAACCATGAGGTCATGACCAGAGCCAAAATCAAGAGTCAGACACTTAACCAACTGAGCCACCCAGGCACCCTGGAAAACGTTGTTTTGAATGGAAAACATTGCCATAATCTGGAAAATTTATTTATGAGAAGGTTTATCTCTCCATAAATAAATAAGTGTAAAAAAAAGAAATGTTAGTATATCAAGCATTTTTCTTCAAAAAGTGAATAACAAAAGCTTTCTTTGAAAAGCATCTTTCTTACTTGAACAACAAATATCTCTGCTTTGCATGCTCTGAACAAGAATATTTGGCTCTTTTCAACATATCTTTTGCTCCTTTTGAATTCACAAATTGCTGAAGCAACCTAAATTCCCCAGCAGCAAGTTCTTGGCCAGCTTCCCTCCTCCTGCACATTTGTCCCCTGTTCAAGTTAAGTGCATTGCTTTCCTTTCATCATGATGTACATGGTTTTCATTTGCAATGACTGCTCACTTAACTTTGTATCCCCTGACCTTCTTCTTTTATTTTCTCCTTTCTTTTCACTACCATCTATGCATTTGCTTGGAAGTGTCATGCTCACTTTGCATACTCCTCAGTTGGCAGTTTCCCTTAGATATATACAATTAAAATCAGCTCGGCAGACCTCCCATTTGGGGAGATTCTCCCTATATCACTTAAATCAGCTTCCCTTGGTTGGCCTTGTCTCTCACTCGCCTGTCCTTTGGACCTATTCCATCTGGAATCCATCAGTTACCCAGACTCTGCATATTTTAATAGTGTTCAATGAATCTCTCGTCTATTATTCATGAGCTTTCTTTTCATCCGCATTTGTTTATCATGTTTATGGTGCCCTAACACTGCTTTGTAGAATTCATGTTTGATCTCGTCCCTCAGTACTTGTCGATCAAATGTGCTGTCTGTCGCTGCCCATTTAGGCCATTGTGTTTATGCTAAATAACTTTCATTTAGAACATAAAAGTGAGCAGGACGCCTGTTCAGGACAAGTTTATTTTAAGTAACCCGAGGTCACTTTTAATAGTTAAAAGAAGGTGGATGATCCAGCAGACGTTTTGTCACTAACAACAAGAAGCTCTGCAATTGACAAGTTTTATTTTATCCTCTTTGGAGAAAGGGCATGATATATGTGTGAAGTCTTCCAGTTCTGAAGAGAGTTCTTCCTCAATCCAAACTAGAACATATATTATATTCAGTCTGTTCTTGCTGTTCTACAAAGTCCTATGCATTTCTCCAGTGCATGAGAATTTGATATTATTGAAATCAAATAGAAGTACCCTTCTCAAAACTTTCCATAATAGTAACTATGCGGCATATGAATACAAGAAATCCAAGACTTCTGGATGCAGAGGGAACAGAAAGCACTCTTGCTCTCCACTTTCACCTTTATTTTGTACTACTTGAGTCAGTCAAAGAGAAAAGGACATAGCAAATCTTGAAAGAATTGTCCGAGTGGGATCCTGCGATATCAACACGTTTTAAGAGGTCTTCCTGGAGAAATGGAATTAAACAAAAATCAAACAAATAAAGACCACATTGATTTGTTTACTGCCCAACAAGCATCCACTTCCTTGAGGGAGTATTTTACATTTTGCAATGTGACTTGGACCAGGGCTCTGACTACAGAATAGAGAATAGCAGAGCTTATGGGCAGCATTTTGTGTGACAGCAGTGTGTGCTTAGCATTTTACATAGATTGGCACCTCAGTAATTTATTTCAAAAATGTATTTTTGTGTTTAAAGTGACCCTGAGTGGCCTGAAATTTTCACTTAGAATTTTGGACTTTTCTGACGCATTATTTCAACCATCTAACACCTAGCCCCACAGCACAGTTCCATTTTCCATCAATTATTACTTATTACTATAATTTGCAAAGCCTACACACAGACCAATTATCTGATCCTCATAATAATCCTGGGAGTTAAGCAAGTCTACATTTAATGACAAAATAACCTGAGGCACATGGCATGGCCAAATAACATGGCCAAATAACATGGCGTGGCCAAGAGGACACGGTAAGTGCAAAGCTGTGGCAAGAGCCTGAGACTGACACTTTGCAGCCTAGGTCGCCCACTTTTCCCTCTGGCACTTTTTTCATATCACCCACTGTAGCATCCAGGCCCCTTCCTCCATGAAAGCTGCCACATTTCCTCTGCTGTTCTATTTATTCTGTGCATACAAATCATATCAGCTCATCTAGACGCTAAGCTGATATTTCTTTCCTTTATGCCTGGCACAGAACAGAACAAAGTGGACAGATTTATAAGTAGAATCGCTCAACCCTCTGAGCGAAATTAGATCTAACACCAAGTAGGTCTTCTGGTAGGTGGCTTCATTTGCCCATCTCTACTGCCTACATTTGCTGCATTTCCCCCTTTTTCTGTTTGCTGAGTTAGAAGAGTGAAGTTCCAAAGCAGAAATGGAAAATTCTATCAAAATATAAGAGACTATTTTCAGTGAAATCCCCCAAATCAAGTATAACTTTAGACCTAAAGGTTTACCTTGGGTCCACAGGGATTTCCTAATATCATGGCTCATTGAACCAGGTCAGATGAAATCATTCTTGTGTAAATAGTGAAACTTGCCAATATTTCCATCATGAGTTTTGATATAAGGTATGCTATCATCAACCCGATGGTGGGCAGGTTCTGTACTTGGCCTTATCACCACATTCCAGATCTCCTCCTCAGGGCTGATGCACCCATCCCTTGGTGGCTGGAGTATCCCACTGCTGACAGCTTACAGATGCACAATGCTGGGTGGCAAAGTCCCGCCTTGCCTGAGGGTCAGCCCACAGCAGCTGACTGGCTGGTGCAGGAATGCACAGTTCCTGGCCTATGTTCCAGTTGGGAATACTTCTGTAAGACTGTCCAAAGCTTCCTGTAGAATGATGAGGCCCCATCACAATTCACCTTCTCCCTGCCTTCCCCCTTTCCTGGCAGGTGTATCTCCCAAGAGTTTCCCCTGATAAACTCTGTGCAGTCAGTGTCTGGTTTCAGAGTTTGTTTCCAAGGAAACCGATCTAAGACACCATATAAAATAGTGTCGAAGTAATAAAGCAGTATGGCTAAGATGAATTGAACAATAATCAAAACTTTTTAAAAACTTCATTAAAGCCGTTATTTTATTCCTCAATGCCAATTTCTTATGAACATTGCGTGTCTGTGGACACTCATACCCACAACCACTTTCTGGTCTAATTTAGTAAAGACGAACTTGGTTCCCAAGAGTTCATCTTATTATTTTCATTTCTTTCTGCTTACAATGTTAGTAGAACTCAAGTATATGTAACAATTTACGCGAGCTATTAGCACTGGTAACACCTGAGATTTGTAGTTTTCCCGGAGGAGGCTGCCTGTTTGATCATCTTGAGGGGTTCACTTGGGATGATCAACCATGAGTCACTCAGGCACCTGTCACTGCTTTCTGTAACTCTTCAGGTGGGTTTCAGAGTGCAAAAACATGAACGCTTCTGATTTATATAAGGATGGATGGATTAGACTTAACTCTTAGCTTTTCTCTACTTTCTCCATCACAGGAGATTTTATTTTTCTGAGAGAACATGAGTATTTTTCCTTTGAGTTTTACTATTCTGAGAGACCACATTGTTTTGAGAGGACAAACAGAAGAAAAGTCTGAAAAAAAGAGCCAGTATTTATTAAGAATGCACTCTCCATGTAGAAGAAGGAAGCAGAAAAATTAAACAACTAAACAATCATCCCCAGAATATAGGGTGGGGAAAAGCAGCCCCCGGAGTGAAAGTTGTGCTCATTTCCTGACGTGAGAGGCCTCCCAGATTAGTCACTGCCTGCAACCTCCCTCTCTGGGCACTGTGTCTACCGTACATCTGACCCCTGTTCTGATAATGCCTGATATACTCCACGCTGCTTTCTGATCTTGGCCACTGTCCAATGTCTTCTGGATGCCTAGAAAGCCCTTCCACACATTGCTTTGTGGGATAACCTCCTACTCCATTAAGATGTGAAATAGGAGTTAAAATTACACATATCATTGACTTTTCATGCAATAAATGTAGTGACTATTACAAAGAAACACAGTGTGCTCCCCTCTGTATGACAATATAACTTTTTATTGAAAAAAGTAAAATTTGAAAAGAAACACTGAGGTGTTTACACAAATAGAAAAGAGAAAGACCCCTCATTACCCTTCTAATCCCACCTATCATAACTAGCCATTACTATAGTTAGGTATCAATCCACTTGCCTGACCACTTTCAAACCAGACTGACTGGTATCACCTTCACCAGGAAGCCTTTCCCCCACCTAAATTTCATGTTCCTCTGGGTTCCCATTTTTAGCCATGCATACTTCTGTCTTATCCTATACCATACTACATTGAGAGCATTGATTTCCAGAACATCAACAGTAAAAAATCAAAGCTGAGACCATGCATTATTCATTTTCTGTCTCATGAATCCAGCAAAGCTCTAGGCTTATAGTAGATGCTTAATAAATGTCATTTGAACTGAACTGAGTTGATGTGGAAAGTTTTATTCCATTTATACTTTGCAATTTAAGTTGAGGGGATTTGGGTTGAAATCTCCTGGAAAATATTACCAAAGTCCTTTTGAACTCCCTTCCCCATAAGCCATGTCAGAGTCCTGCCCAGCCCTCTTGCTCGCTATCATCATCAAAGGAAAGGTGCAAGAGGAAGAGACATGAGAAAGCAGGGCAATACTTCAGACCGGTCAGATGATTAAATTAAAAAAATAAAAGTTAGAGAGGAAATGCAGGACATTGGATCCCTGGGGAACAATTATATTTTCTGACATCTTGCTTTCATTAATAACAGCCAAGGTCAAACAGTCTCTAAAGGTTGATGATGTCTTTAAACTTGTCTGTCTGATCCATCCTTTTGCCTGTTTTTCCAACCTATTGACCCCTCCTTTACAGCCCCAGAGCTTCCATGGCCTTGCATACCTGCTTCTTCATTGTTTCTCCTTCTTCCCACTGTTTGCAAGGCCCAATCCTTTGAAGGGTCAAACTCCTTTCAAGATGCATATCAATTCTACTTCATTTGGGAGAGTGGATATTCTGACATTCTGTAAACATATTACACATTCCGCTAACATTCATTTTGACTTTTGGCATGATTAATAATGTTTACTGTATGTGTACTTACCTATCTCTCTTTACATATGTCTGCTTTATTTTCCAATTTGATTGTAAATCTCCTAAGGACAAGAGCAGCTCTAGTTACCATGCATCCCTGAAATCTCTCAGTACAGTGCCAAGTACTAGTGTGTATTTATCACACACTCCTTGCTTGGTTGACTGACTTCCCTGGAGAGTTCACTGCAAATTAGTTAATTTTTAAATCTGGCTCATTTTGCTGGTCCTTCCTTTCTCTCTCAACCTTGATGTTCAAGTTCCCCCGGGACCATTCCTTGGTTCTTTTCCTTTCTCCATTTATAGAAGCCCTTTTTGTGTTCTCATCGAATCTCATGGTTGAAATGCCATGAAAGCGCCAATTTCTCTCTAACGTATATTTCTGTCTCATCCTTCTCCCCTGGCACTCCGACTCACATTGCCTACTATATTATTGACACTCCACATGGACACCTGATAGACATTTCAAAGTTAGTTCTTGCACAATTGAATTCTTGATCCTCTCCCTTCATGGGTGGATATGGGCTTCCCATCCCAGTAAATGGTAAATTCATTCTTCCAATTCCTCAGGACAAACTCCTGACAGTCATTCTTGGCTCCTTTGTAGGTTTCATTCACATTAATGTAACCTGTTGATTTTTGTCTTCTGACATCCAAACTATGAATCCTTCATGCCATCTCTATTGCTGCCTTTGAATCTGACCCTTTCGAATCTCTCACTTAGATTCACCTACAGTCTAATTAACCCTTCTGTCCTCGCTTACTTACGGTCTATCCTCAACAGAGCATTCTTTAAAAGCACAAGAGAAATCATGATGGTTTCCTTTTTGAAATTCTGCAATGGATCTCCATTCTCTTAATGATTGAAGCTAAAACTTTTACAATGGCTTGCAAGACTTTACCCAACTTATCCCCCTTGATCCTTTACCCAACTTACACACACACACGTGCATACACACACACACACACACACACACACACACACACACATCTATTGCCTCTCCAATATCAATTTTCTCTCACTTTTAGTCTCCTCCTGCCATACTGCTCTCTTGCTATTCCCCAGAATGTCTGTTATACCTTGCTTTGGCTGCTGCCTCTACATGGAAAGATCATCTCCCAAGTATCTTTACCCTTAACTTTGTGTCTCTAAAGTGTTGGCTCTAGTGTCACAAGCTCAGTGAGGCAAGTCTTGACCAATTTATTCATAATTACAATCAATCCTCTAGAATTCTCAAACAGCTTTATGTTGCTTTATTTTTTCTTTATAGCATGCATCACCCTCTAACATACTAACCATTTCCCAACGTACTTGTTCCGTTCTTTATTGATCTCTTCTATCGCTGGGCTGAAAGCTTTACAAAGACAGAGAGCACTGATACTTTCTTCACTGATATATTCCAAGAACTTGGAACCATAGCTGGTGCAGAGTACATCCTTAGAAAATATTTTTGAATGAATGGAGTTTTCAAATAAATTGCAGGAACTTTCTCTCCCTTACCATTTCTGGTTAGTATTTCCGGCTACTACTGAAATAAATGTCTTTGAAGACTTATTATGTGTAGAAACATTTGGTCTCATTTTCAAGGAGTTTTGCTAGAACTGTCATAGTGACAAGAGAGGCAAGCAAATAGGGAACATATAGCAGAAGGAAGTGTGTTAAAAATCGACGTGAGCAAAGGCATAGAGAAAATAATGGTTAATCCAACTGATGACAACTGACTGGAAAGCATGTCAAAATCAAGACAGCATATAAAAGCAGTCCAACTTTAACAGTGGAGAACAGAGAGAGGGGATTCCCTGGGGAGGGCATGGCATGATTACAGACCCCATGTGGAAAGCACCTAGTGTATGATTAGCCCAGTGATTTTTTGGAGGTTATGGAGATGAAACAAAATGGGGCTGATATCCTGTAGGCAGTCAAGGAAAACTGGATGTTTTCAAAATTAGGGTGAAAACAGAAGTCTTCTGTTCAAGGAATTGTGGGATTTGAACTCACTAACCTAACCCAGGAGTACATTCCTCTCATGGCAGTCTCACTGCACTAGAGAGTTTGCCCTGTTAAATTGGGTTTATGTCCCTTGACTTTATTTCCTTCATTTGGATCTGCGAATAGGCCATGTTTGTGTGATCTTAATATAAACTGCAGTCTTAAGTTTGTTAATTAAAGAAATGAATTTGTTATGAGAAGCCACGAAGCCATTATCACATATAAACACTGTATCAAATGAGTCAGAGGTATTTTAGATTTTTTCCCACCTTACAGTTACCCACTAATTACTTTTTATCCTGATTAGAAACAACCATCCCTCAGGCTTCTAGAAATAATTCCAACTAAGCATCACATAATACCAATTTAAAAATGTGGAAACCGGTCTAGATACCCTTTGACTCATGCTGGCTTTCCCTCACTGCCTCAGGTTTATGCAGAGTTTGAGAGGAGCCATTGTGCCTTGACTGTCTGTCCCTTAGTTTCAAGGTCCTTGAAAGGATGACAGTTTGCAGAAGGCATTAGATAGGGCCAGCTGCCAGGCACCTGTGAAAATAAGCAGTACAAGAGTTGTGGGCTGTAGAAATTTAAAGAGACTGGGTCAGTTTGAGCTTGCATACGTTTATGCCCATCAAAAAACTGGTGCACTTTTCAGTCTGTAGTGTGGAATGCTGAGGGAATATGTACGTCGTAAATACACCAGGAGTACATCATCAAAAAGAAAAGAGGTAAAAAATGGTGTGGATGTGAAGAAAAGGAAACTTCTGTGCATTGTTGGTGGCAAGTACAGCCACCATGGAAAACAGTATGGGTCTTAAAAAAATAAATATAGAACTGCCTATTAACTAGCAATTCTGCTTCTGGTAATACACCCAGAAGAAATGAAAATACTGATTCAAAAAGATACATACTCCCCATGTTCATTGCAGCATTATTTATAATAACCAAGCCAAGGAAACAACTTAAGCACCCATGGATGGACAATGGGTAAAGAAGTTGTGGTAAATACAATGGAACATTAATTAGCTGTAAAAGTGAGGAAGTCCTATCATTTGCAACAAAATGGATTATGCTAAGTGAAATAAGTCAGACCAAAGACAGATACTGCGGGATCTTACTTACATATGAAAACTAAATTAAAAAACAAACAAGCAAACAAACAAAACAAACACCCCCTGAGATCAGACTATGGATACCAGAGGCAGAGGGTGGGGGGGAAGGGGCTAATGGAAGAAGGTGGTCAAAAAGTACAACCATCCAGTTGCAAGATAAATAAGTACTAGGGGAAGAATGCACAACTGGATGGTTACAGCTAACCCTACTGGACGATATGTAGAGAAGTTGGGAATAAATCCTAGGAGTTCTCACAAGTTTTTTTTTTCTTTTTATTGAATCTATTTGAGAAGATGGATGTTAGTTGAACCAATTGTGGTAGTTATTGGTGTGGGAAATAAAGGCAGAAGGAAATGGCAGATAAAATTAAATTTCCTTATAACCTGTGACCCATTGGCAAGTACTTGGGTAAACAGTTTCTCCAGGAACTCCCAACTGTCTTCATGCTAATGCTTTGCTAGAGGGAAAAACAACCTTAGCTTGACAATAGCTGGACCTCTAAGATCCTGTGAGTTTTCTTTAGCATAGGAAAATCTCACTGGAAACTTCCTCTTGACTTTAGCTCCCCAACTCCCAAGTATGTAACCAGTGTCTCTTCATCCCGACTCTTTCTGCTCATGGGTCCTATCCCTGTGCTTGAATAAAATCACCTTTTTGCACCAAAGACTGCTTCAAGAATTCTTTCTTGGCTGTCGGCTCTGGACCCCATGAACCCCACTATCACCCGAAAAGCTCATCATTTATTTCACATTATGTGTAAATCAAACCCATCATGCTATAGGCCTCAAACTTATACAGTGAAATATGTCAATTATTTTTCAATAAAACTGTTAAAAAGAAGAAGAAAAACTATATGTCATTCCCTCTTTTGGAGGCTGAGCTTGTGGTGTGGCAAGCAGTACGGTGATGTTCATAAAAACAGTTTAGTGTATAATATATTCAGGCTGATTTTGTAGGTTTTGGCAGCATGCTTTACTCTGGTATCTTCACAACTGCCTTTGAAATTATCCTAAAGCAAGTCATTCCCTGTAAAATCAGTTTTCTCCCCTTAGGACAGATCTAAATTTTCAACTCTCACAGAGGGGTGAAAAAAAGAGAGAGATTTTATAATCACTAGATGAGCTAGCAAGGCTAAGTACATCATACTCGGGGACCTTCTCGTGTACATTTGAACCAGGTAAAAGCAAGCATTAGAGGCATCTTAGAGGGACAGAGAGAGACAGAGAAGGGCACAATGTGACAAGAGCCCTGTTTGCAACAAAAGTGAGGCCAGTAGGGGTAACTGGAGCATCTGGTTGTGGAGGCAGAGTGGGTGATTTGTCAGTATATGAGCCAAATGTGAAAATAGAACTTTCTTTCTACCTGGTGACCTTGTGTCTCCAGTGAGTCATCGGTATCTGTGGACCTGTAAGGAATGCCTTTTTGCACATCTGCCCAAGGAAACCCATTTCTATGGCAGTGGGACCCTGCCCCTAAGGCTTCTCTGTGAACCCCTTTCTGGTGGAATTTGGCACATAGACTGGCTATGATCTGTTTACCAAACAGTCTTCCCCACTGGACAGGGATCTGTGGGAGGACAGGGAGTCACCCAGACTTCCCCCTTCCCAGACTGCATCCCTAGAACCTTAGCACACCACTCGGCACATAGGAGCTGTTCGACAATGTTCATTAAACACAAGTCTCCATAAAGGCAAGCCCCACCTTCTCTTTGCAGTCACGTAAGCATCACCACATATTGAGAACGCATTCAAGTTTTTTGGCCTCAGCTGCTCTCTTGGCCTTTGGAAAGCCAAATAACCTGATGGCAATATCAGCAACATTTCTGGCTGGTATCCCTAAGCTTCTATGTGATCAATGCCTAGGTGATCATGCAGATAACATTATGATTATCATGACAATGTCAGGCTTACAAACAAGTATGTGATTCTGATTTATTGTTAATATCTCAATATTCAGTTTTGAACAGAGTAAAGCTCCAGAGACATAACTTTAAATGAAATCTTCTTATGTGATTTATATGGAAAAAGAGTATCAGTCAGATGAATTATTTATCATTCCAAAAGAAAATAGTTCAACCATTAATAATTATGGTAAGAGCTGTAGGATTTATGTACTACAGTCATTATTAAGAACTTTGAAATAGTTACAAATGGGGAGAAATATTGACAGTTAAATATATTAAATCTGTTAAAACTATTAATCTATTAAAATTATTGAGAGTTTATGCTAACGTGATAACTTCAGGAAGACATTTTCTTCTTTTTGGATCAACAAATATTTCTGTAAAAAGTTCAAAAATAATACGGGATACAAGAATAAGAAATAATGTTATAATTTAACATGTAGAATTGAATAGTAACTTAGATTCATAACTTAACCAAAACCACCATGAAGAGCTATATTTCGATTTTGATTGTTTAACTCCATGCAAAACAGGAATTAAACAATTTTTATTTTATTTATTTTAATGTTTATGTATTTTTGAGAGAGAGAATGAGAGAGAGAGAGGAGGGGCAGAGAGAGAAGGAGACACAGAATCTGAAGCAGGTTCCAGGCTCTGAGCTGTCAGCACAGAGCCCGACGTGGGGCTCAAACCATGAACCATGAGATCCTGACCTGAGCCGTAGTCAGAAGTTTAACCGACTGAGCCACCCAGGTGCCCCTAGACAATTTTTAAAAAGCTGACAATTTTTATCATGAGCAAAATATCTACCTTAAAATTTCAGTACTTGTAAAAGCTCCACACTCATGTATAACAATGCTTATGGTAAATCATGCTTATAGGGTTGAGTCTAAATATTTAAATAAAAAGTTTGATAAAATAAGTATTAAAGAATTGTCAACCACTTTCAACAAAGACACATGATTTTTAAGTTTTTCACAGGTTATAAATCCCAGGTTACATATTCTTCCTGGAAAATATGCTAGTAAAACATGTTTTTGTTTAATGATAATATGCTGTGCATAAGAAGTGATTTATTCAGTATACTTCATCCGTCTAAACAGATATTTGGGAGAAAACCAAGAAAGCCCTTCTTTCAAAAAACTTTGGAGCAAATTAATGATTGTACTTTTGATCTATGTCCTTGGCAAAACACTTTAGGATCTCAGGCAATTAGCAACATAGTAACCATGTGAAGAAATGCTTTAGAATGGCAAACTGACAGACAAATGTTAAGTACAATGACATCAACAAGGGGATAGGGTTCTGAGTAATTTAACAATCCCAAGGGTACAGTGTCTTCATCACATTTTTCACTGTGTACTTAGCGCCGCTAACATTAAAGAAATACTGACCATAAGTAAAAATAAATACATATAGTCATGTTTACTGTTCTTTAGTCAAAGACGAGCTACATAATTTTTGACCTTCCACAGCATATGCAAAATATTTAACCAATATGAAATGGAGGCTATTACATTTTAAAAAGGCTGTTTAAACAAAGGAAGCCTTAATATTGTACCGTGCAGATAACAATAATGCAGGGCTTGCAGAGAAAGAAGTTTATTTGCTGGAACCTGCTGAATAAGTAATCAAATTGCTGTGCTTCAAGAGTGCAAGTGTTTGTTACACAAAATCTGCGGTAAAGATATATACAAATCATTCCACTCCAGGGAAGAGGCTGAAATTGGTGTCACGCATCGCAACGAAAGCTGAGATGCAGAGAGAAATTCGCAAGCAGTATTTGTGTGCCAATTACATTGCTTTGTACTCATTTCTAGATATAAGAACTAAGGGCAGGAGTGCCTTGCTGTCTCAGTCCGTAGAGCGTGCAACTTTTGATCTGGGGGTTGTGAGTTCAAGCCCCACATTGGGTGTAGAGATTACTTAAAATCTTAATGGTTATGAGTCTGTTCAAAATTTCTATTTCTTCCTGTTTCAGTTTTAGTAGTCTATATGTTTCTAGGATTTTGTCCATTTCTTTTAGATTTCCCAATTTGGTGGCATATAATGACTCATAATACTCTCTTATTATTGTTTGTATTTCTCTGATGTTGGTTGTGACTCTCTTCTTTTATTCATGATTCTATTTATTTGCATCCTTTCCTTGTTCTTTTTGATCAGTCTGGCTAGGGGTTTATCAATTTTGTTAACTCTTTCAAGGAACCGGCTCCTAGCTTCATTTCCCTGTTCTACTGTTTTGTTTCTATTTCATTATCATTGATTTCTGCTCTAATCTTTATTATTTCCCATCTTCTGCTGGTTTTGGGTTTTACTTGCTGTTCTTTTTTCCAACTCCTTTAGATACAAGGTCAGGTTGTGTATTGGAGACCTTTCTTCCTTCTTTAGTTCCCTTATAGGACTGCCCTTGCTGTGTCCCAGAGGTTTTAGAGTGTCATGTTTTCGTTTTCGTTGGGTTCCATGTACTTTTTAATTTCTTCTTTAATTTCTTGGTTAATTAATCATTCATTCTTAGTAAGATGTTCTTTAATCTCCAAGTATTAGTGGTCTTTCCAGTTTTTCTTGCGATTGATTTTAAATATCATACCGTTGTCATCTGATGGCATGCATGGTATGATCTCAATCTTTTTGTACTTGTTGAAGGCTGATTTGTGACCCAGTACATGCTCTATTCTGGAGAATGTTCCATGTGCGCTTGAGAAGAAGTGTATTCTGTTGCTTTAAGATGAAAATCTCTGAATATATCTGTTAAGAAAATCTCCCAACAGACAAGGGTCCAGGGCCTGATGGCTTTCAAGGGGAATTCTACCAAACATTTAAAGAAGAGTTAACACATATTCTTTGGAAGCTGTTCCAAAAAAATAGAAATAGAAGGGATACTTTCAAACTCATTCTATGAGGTAACCATTACCTTGATTCCCAAACCAGACAAAGACCCCATTAAAAAGGAGAACTACAGATCAATTTCCTGATGATGGATGCTAAAATTCTCAATAAGATACTAGCAAACCAAACCCAAACTGTTTACCACAATCAAGGGGAATTTATTACTGGGCTACAGGCTGATTCAATACCTGCAAATCAATCAATGTGATACATCACATCAATAAAAGAAAGGACAAGAACAACATGATCCTCTCAATAGATGCAGAAAAAACATTTAACAAAATACAGCATCATTTCTTAATAAAAGCACTCAAGAAAGTAGGGATAGAAGGAACATACCTCAAGATCATAAAGGCCATATATGAAAGACCCAGAGTTAATATTCTCTTCAGTGGGGAAAAACTGAGATCTTTCCCCCTGAAATCAGGAGCACAACAAGGATATCCACTCTCACCACTGTTGTTCAGCATGGTCTTGGAAATCCTAGACTTAAGTAATTGTACAAGAAAAAGAAATAAACAGCATTCAAATCAACAAGGAAGAAGTCAAACTTTCACTCTTCCCGGATGACATGATACTCTACATGGAAAACCCAGAAGCCTCCACCAAAAAACAAACAAACAAACAAACAAACAAACAAACAAAAACAAAAACAAAACTGCTAGAACTGATACATGAATTCAGCAAAGTCTCAGGATACAAAATCAACATGCAGAAAACCATGCCATTTCCATACACCAATAATGAAGAAGCAGAAAGGGAAATCAAGGAATCGATCCCATTTACAACTGAACCAAAAACTACAAAATACCTATGAATAAATGTAACCAAAGAGATCAAAGATCTAAATGCTGAGAATTATAGGAAGTATCTGAAAGAAATTGAATAATACACAAAGAAATGTAAAAAAAAAAAAAACATGTCATGCTCTTGGATTAGAAGAACAAATACTATTAAAATGTTAATACCACCCAAAGCAAGATACATATTCAATGTAATCCCTATCAAAACCAGTATTTTTCACAGGGCTAGAACACCAGTATTAACCAGTATTCTTCACAGTATAACACCAGTATTCTTCACAGGGCTAGAACAAACAATTATAAAATTTGTATGAAACCCGAAAAGACCCTGAATAGCCAAAGTAATGTTGAAAAGACAACCAAAGCTGGAGGCATCACAATTCCATATTTCAAGCTGTATTACAAAGCCATAATCATCAAGACAGTATGGTACTGGCACAAAAACAGACACATAGATCAATGGAACAGAATGGAGAACCCACAAATGTACCCACAAATGTATGGCCAATTATCCTTGATGAAGCAGGAAAGAACATCCAATGGAAAAAAGACAGTCTCTTCAGCAAATGGTGTTGGGAAAACTGGACAGCTACATGCAGAATAAACATGGACCACTTTCTTACACCATATGAAAAATAAACTCAAAATGGATGAAATACCTAAATGTAAGACAGGAAACCATCAAAGTCCTAGAGGAGAAAACAGGCAACAACCTCTTTGAACTCAGCTGCAGCAACTTCTTACTACACATGTCTCTGGAGGCAAGAGAAACAAAAAGCAAAAATGAACTATCGGGACCTCATCAAGATAAAAACCTTCTGTACAGTGAAGGAAACAATCAGCAAAACTAAAAGGCAACCAATAGAATGGGAGAAGGTATTTGCAAATGACATATCAGATAAAGGATTAGTATCCAAAATCTATAAGGAACTTATATCAAACGCCAACACCCATAAAACAAATAATCCAGTGAAGAAATGGGCAAAAGATATGAATAGACACTTTTCCAAAGATGACATCCAGATGGCTCACAGACACGTGAAAAGATCCTCAACATCACTTTTATTTAGTGGTAACATGTATATGGCATGTTGCATTAGGGTTTGAGAGAGAGAAAGAATTTAAGGAACTAGCCATTTGATTGTGGACACTTATAAATGTAAAATCTGCAAGGTAGGCTGTCAGACTGAGGACTCAGGAAAGAATTGATGTCCAACTCAATCTGAAAGCCATCTGAAGGTAGAATTTCCTAGTCTTTAGAGGACCTCAGTCTTCTCTTAATACTTCAGCTGGTTGACTAAAGCCCACCCACATTATGGAGAGTAAGCTGATTCATCAAAGTTTCAAAGATTTAAATGCTAATTCCATTAAAAGAAAAAAAGAAAAGAAAGCCAGCTTCAAAGCAACATGTAGACTGGTATTTGACCAAATATCTGGGTAGCATGACCTAGTCAAGGTGACACACAAAATTAAGCATCATAAGTGTTCCAAAAGATCAGTACTAAAAAAAAAAAAAAAAAAAAAAAAAAAAGCCTAAAAAATTTAATCAAGCTACTAAAAATCTATATCTGGTATTTCTTTGAGAGAAGAATTTGCAAGCATCGCATCACTATGGGGACATGACAAATACCAGCGACCACCTAAGTAATGAAGGTCCTCTATCCCAGAAGAGTCCTTATGAACCAACATGTCCCAGAGGGCAATCTGAGGCCTTCACCTAAACAGTAATGCAGCCAAACCACATGCTAATAACAATGCCATAAAACCCATGACCTCTTCCTTCTGACACTTTGGACCAGAAATTTAACTTCTCAACTCTGAGGGACACCGATGTGGCTCAGTCAGTTAAGCATCTGACTTCAGCTTAGGTCATGATCTCACAGTTCGAGAGTTCGACCCCTGCATCGGGCTCTGTGCTGACAGCTCAAGAGCCTGGAGCCTGCTTCAAATTCTGTGTCTCCCTTTCTCTCTGCCCCTCCCCACTCACGCTCTCTCTCTCTCTCTCTCTCTCTCTCTCTCTCAAAAATAAAATAACCTTAACTTCTCAACTCCAGGATTCTCAGATTATATATTAGAGGATTCTCACATCTACCTCTCAGAATTCTTTTGACCATTGTATCACATAAGGTCTCTACCATTGTACCTGGCACACAGGAGGCATTCAACACATCACATGTCCCTGCCTGTCCATGTCACAATCTTAAAATATCTCTCCCCTAACATTGAGTTGGACAAGAATAATATGATTGTTCATTAAAACTTGGCCCAGGTAGGTGTTCCGCTGCTGTCTTTCCACACTTGTGTGCTTGAGCCAAGTATTTGGAGGAATATATTCCCAAGAAATAGTTATTAGTCCAAAGGTTAGGATATCTCTATCACCCCTTCCAACACGGAATAGATAGGGGCTAACTGGATATTTTAAATAGATATTTTCTATTATGATTCAACAGTATTATATTTTTTCTGGAATACAGCTAACACTTGGCTACTACTTAAGCTGAGTCTACGTATTTATCCAATTATATGTGAATTAAATGTGTATATATATTATACACATAGGAAAGTGATAGATACATATAACAAGCATTTTCATTATCACAGAGCCAGGTAGAATCACATGGTAGTTGTTTTTAGTCTGTCTCCATGTGTGAACTTCATTCTAGATACATGATCCTCATCTCCCATTAGAAGTCCATTATCAGGACCGACTCACAGTTTAGTAAGTGCAGTGTGAATCAGGTAAATGGCAGTTATTGATAGCGAACACTTTTCATTGAAAAGAGAATTCAGTATTTAACTTGAAGAACCAAAGACATCCCTCATTTATATCTTCTAGATTCACTAAAACATTTCACTGTTTGCTTCATGAAGCAGCTTATAAAAAGCTACCTAGCAACAGGGAATTGTGAGGCCATCCTGATATTGTCTGAATACACCTATTTTAGAATATATTTGATTCTTTAAAATCACTTGCCTGTAGGTTAGTGACAGGTAAAGGAAACTCATATGGGCCTTAGGTGTTTAGAGCTCAGATTCCTAATCTATCACATGGGGACTCTAATATTCTTTTCCTGAAGTTTACTTAACCAGGAGAAGTAGCGATGGGGTTGGAGGTCTTCATAGTGATACAGGTTTGGCTCTGGCTAGCAGACGTACAAAGGAAGAAAATAACTCTGTTTAGCTGTTGGTGGTACTGAATTTAAAAATAACTAGATAGAGATAGGTGATAGATGATAGACAGATGATGATGCTAGATAGAAAGATAGATGGATATGATTACATAGGTGATAGAGATAGGTAAATAGGTAAATAGATAATGTGCTGTTTCACAGAAACCAAGAAAGCTTAAATGTTGTAGAAGTAGCATATATCAGAAATGTGTAACACATTGTGCAAGAAAGTACAAGGAAAAGGGAAAGTAGTAGCGAGCATCGATAGCAATGTCAGGATCTCCGCCAGGTTAGGAAGGAACACAGATGAGTCCCCATAAAGGAAAGCTGGCTTGCTGAGTCGGGAACCAGGTGGCAAGGAAGCAAACAAACAGATGGTGCTATTGGCCGGACAACAAATTAAGTGCGAACTGATCTAAAGATCTAGAAAATGTGTGTGAATTACAAGAGCGTGTGTCCTCCATGGTTGGCCCTGTGCCTTGTTTGAGTGCCTGTTTTAGGATGCTGGCATCCTGGATGCCTCGCATGCTTTCCTGATGGCCATCTACTTGTCTGCCCAGGCACTGCTATGGTAAATGGCCCCGAGGTCTGTGAGTCTCTACATCTGTAGGGAAAGACCCCAAGCTTCTTACTTCTCCTAGTACTTCACACAGAGGCCCACAATACAAAGATAGAATGTAGTTTGGTAGTTGCAGTCTGAGAAGCTGTATGACACCACCTGGAAATGTGGGTATGTGTGTAGGCAAGAAGTGTCATAGGAAACAAAAGGAAGTCAACAGATAAATTGCCTCTTCAATGCTCCCTCCACTGGGTGGGCCTCAAGCTTAGTTTTCTACACACCTGTTAGAAGGCATGCTGTGTCTCCCGGTGAGATTATGACTAGTTTTATAACATACCGTCTGGTATTTGTTTTTCAATCCTATTATGCCTCACTTACATTTTCGTCATTCTTGCTGGTCTAGGGCTGCCCTTTACAATAATGCTTTAGCACATAAGTTTTTCAGCGAGCTGTGTTTTCTAGAGAACTTGAGCTAACACAGTCATTCTACAAATAGTACTAGAAAGCAAACGCTGAGGATGAGGTTTTGGACTAGGATTGCCTACTTATTTGAGACCAATAAGATCCCTTTTTTTTAATATGAAATTTGTTGTCAAATTGGTTTTCATACAACACCCAGTGCTCATCCCAAAAGATGCCCTCCTCAATACCCATCACCCACCCTCTCCTCCCTCCCACCCCCCATCAACCCTCAGTTTGTTCTCAGTTTTTAAGAGTCTCTTATGTTTTGGCTCCTTCCCTCTCTAACCTTTTTATTTTTTTCCTTTCCCTCCCCCATGGTCTTCTGTTAAGTTTCTCAGGATCTAATTAGGAGTGAAAACATGGTATCTGCCTTTCTCTGTACGACTTATTTCACTTAGCATAACACTCTCCAGTCCATCCACGTTGCTACAGAAGGCCAGATTTAATTCTTTCTCATTGCCACGTGCAATTCCATTGTGTATACAAACCACAATTTCTTTATCCATTCATCAGTTGATGGACATTTAAGCTCTTTCCATAATTTGGCTATTGTTGAGAGTGCTGCTATAAACATTGGGGTACAAGTGCCCCTATGCATCAGTACTCCTGTATCCCTTGGGTAAATTCCTAGCAGTGCTACTGCCGGGTCATAGGGTAGGTCTATCTTTAACTTGTTGAGGAATCCCCACACTGTTTTCCAGAGCGGCTGCACCATCCCATTTTTGATGGGCACCAGAGTAATTCTCATCCTAGCATGATGTAGCCTCAAAATTACTAAAACTTTCACCTGTGGTTAATTGAGATGAGCAGCAGGTGAAGGTCGTTGTGAGAACAAATAGCTGTGATGTTTAATCAGCATGACATAAATATACACTTATGAATCTCCTTTTGATAGCATTGGAACCTTGTAAAAAGAAAGGCTCTGGGGGATGCACCTAGGGGAATTACTTGCCAATTTAAGGCACACTTTGAGAGTCAGAACTCCTTGATGGCAGTCTTAAAAGAGGTCCTATCTTCAGCTTCAGCAAACATTGAAGCAAAAAAAATCAATCCCAGAGTCTTATTTTGAGGGTTGCAGGAATATAAAGGAGACAAAAATATGCACTCTCAACCTATCTCCCTTATCAAAGGCACAGCCTGGGCAGAAAAGAGTGAGATCCATAGACCTGGGATAGGGATGTTTTAGGGGGTGAGCACAGCTTTATTGAGATACAATTTAAATATAAAGCATGATATATTGTACAGTGTACAATTTTATAAATATCGGCATATGCATAGGCTTGTGAAACCATCACTAAAGTCCAGAAAATAAAGAGATATATTACCTTTGAAAGAGCGGACCTACGACAGCCGACTCCATCTTGTTCTGTGTCCTCCACCTTGAGTGACTATGTCCCCGACATGGCCCCTTTCCGGGAAAATCACAGAAACCTCAGACCACGCCTCCTCCCCTTGAGTAACCTCCCACTCACCCTTTAAACTTCCCTATCAAAACACGCCCTGCAACCTGCCTAACGGGACTCTGACACTTCCCCAGCCAATCGGCTGAGGCCACGACCCTTCCCCAGCCAATCGGCTAAAGCCACAGCCATTACCTCACCAACTGCCCCTAGACCCCTATAAAACCTTTGTGATTTTGAAACCCGCTGGCTCTTTCCGGCATGTCACCGCTGGGTCGGTGCAGGTAGGGGATTGAGCTGGAGCTAGCTCCAATAAAGGCTCTTTGCTTTTGCATCGGACTCGGCTCCCTGGTGGTCTTTGGGGATCGCGAATTCTGGGCATAACACCTTCAAAATTCTTTTGTGATTCCTCCCTCCTGTCCCTTCCCCATACAATTACTGATCTGTTTTCTGTCACTAGAAAGAAGATTGTATCTCCTAACATTTTATAGAAGTGAAATGAAATATTTTTGCATGCTTCTTTTACTCAATGTAACTGCACTGGGATTCATCCAAGTTTTTATGAGTACCAATAATTCATTCCATTTTATTGCTGAGCAGTATTCTATTGTACAGATATTCCACAAGTTGTTTATACATTCACTTCTTGAGTGATACTGGAGTTGTTTCCAATTTGGGGCTATTATGAACAAAATCTTATGAAAACTTATATACAAGTCATTGGATAGACACTTGCTTTTTGTTGTTGTTGTTTTTTCTTGAATGGATGCCAGGGAATAGAAAGACCAGGTCATATAACCGGAATATGTTTAACTGGGAATCTAGTTTTGAAAGTAGTTGAATCAATCATTCTTTATTCTCACTAGCAGCTTAAGGGAATTCTAATTGCTCTACACGCTTGCCTACACTTGGTATAGCCAATTTTTAATGTTAGGCATTTTTTTGTTGTGCAATGGCATATCATTGTTATAATTTTTATTTCCTTAATGATGTTGAATATTTTTTCATGTGGTTATTTGATATAAGCATAGCTCTTTTTGTGAAAAGTATTTTCAAATATTTTGTCTTTTTTTGGCTTATTTTCTTACTATTGAGTTTTGAAAATTTTTCATATATTTTGGAAACAAGTCATTTATTAGATATGTGAAATGTTAGTATTTTCACCTAGTGTGTTGCTTATCTTTTCTTTCTCTTAACAGTGTATTTTGAAGAGAATTATATGTTTTGATAAAGCCAAAGTTTTATTTTTTTTATAGGCAGTGATATTGGTGTTGCAACTAAAAAAGTATTGCCTAAGTCAAGATTGCAAACATTTACTCATTCATTTTCTTCTAGTATTATAGTGTTTGGCTCTTATTTAGGGCTTTGATCAATTTTGAATTAATATTTTTATACCGTCAAAATTAAGGATCATTTTTTTTTTCACGGAGTAGTTATTTATTTGGACTCTGGAAAAGAGTGTGTCTTAGCCAATAGAATGGCATTTTTTCCTTTAACAAAAAATAAGTGAATGTGTAAACATATTACTGTACTTTCCTCCTCTTCCCATGACCTATTTAAATAGCTTGAAGCCAATATCACACTGTCTTGGTTATTATAGTTTTATAACAAATGTTGAAGTTAATGTAATTCTTCCAGTTTTGTTCTTTTTTGTTAAAGTATTTTATTTTTTGTTGGTCCTTTACATTTCTGTAAGAATTTTGAAATCAACTTCTCAATTTTTGTTACAAAATCCCTGCTGGTACACTGATAACATGTTGAATCTAGAAATTCATTTGAAGAGATTTGACATCTTAAAAATCTTGATTCTTACAATCCATGGAAATGGTCTCTCTTCATTTATTTAACTCTTTCATTTATTCAGCATTGTGTTTTAGTTTTCAGTGTAGAGATCTTAACTTTTATCATATTTATCCTTTGTTATTCCATTGTTTTGTTACTATTATAAATGGTTTGTTCTATTTTTTTTACTTTAATTAAATCTCTGATTGATTGTTCTATTTTGTAAAACTGCAGTTGTTTCTTGTTGGTTGAATGATCTAGGATCCTGTACATGAAGTGAAGCTCAGTTATTAAGTCTACTAGTGCCTCTTTTGGTGTATTCCATAGGATTTTCTACATAAATGATAATGCTATTTATGAGCAAGGACAGCATTATATCTTATTGGTTTGTAAGTCTTTCATTTACTTTTTTTTGTTTGTTTTATACAATGGCTAGCACGTTCAGCACTAGGTTAAGTTAAAGTAGTGAAAGGAGGCATTCCCACCTTTTTCCTGCAATTAGGGAGATCATATGCAAATTTTCACTATGAAGTATAATGTTAGCTTATAGGTTTGTCATAAAAGCCCTTTTACAGGTTGAAGAAATTTTCTTCTTTTTGTAGTTTGCTGAAATATTTTTTTAACAAGAATGGATACTGAATTTTGACAAATGAGTTTTCTGCCTGTATTGAGATAAATTTTGTTAATATTGTGAATTAAAAATCTGTGAATGCTAGATCCATCTTGCAGCTCCAGGACTAGCCTTAGTTGGTGATAGTGTATTATCTTTTTACAAATAGTTGTGTTCAACTGAATGAATTTTGTTAAGAATTTTTTTAAATTTTGGAGTGCTTGGGTGGCTCCATCGGTTAAGCATCTGACTCTTGATTTTAGCTCAGATTATGATCTCGTGTTTTGTGAGATTGAGCCCTGTATCAGGCTCTGTGCTGATAGTGTTAAGGTGGCTTGGGATTCTCTCTCTCCATCTCTCTCTGCCCCTCCCCTGACTGCCTGTCTCTCTCTCTCAAAATAAACACTTTTTTACAAAAATCTTGAAAAAATTAATAAAAAAATGTTGAATTTGTGCTCTTGAGGGCTTTGAATTTATGTTTTTTATTGATATATAGTTTGTTTATTATATATATAAAATTGATCATCAAGTTAGCTAACATACAGTGTATATGGTGTGCTCTTGGCTTTGGGAGTAGATTCCTGTGATTCATCACTTAGATAAAACACCCAGTGCTCATCCCAACAAGTGCCCTCCTCAATGCCCATCACCCATTTTCCCTGCCCCTTGCCCCCCCACTCCATTCTACCCTCAGTTTGTTCTCTGTATTTAAGAGTCTCTTATGGTTTGCCTCCCTCTCTATTTGTAACTATATATATTTTTTTTTTTTCATTCCCTTCCCCCATGGTCTTCTGTTAAGTTTCTCAATTTTCACATATGAGTGAAAACATATAATATCTGTATTTCTATGACTGACTTATTTCACTTAGCATAATAACCTCCATTTCCATCCATGTTGTTGCAAATGGCAAGGTTTCATTCTTTTTCATTGCTGAATAGTATTCCACATGGAAAATTTATTTGTTTTTGTATCAGAATTATGCTGGCCTCATAGAAACAATTGAGCAGCTCTCACTCATTTTTTTTTTAAAGATTTTTATGGATTAACAATTATTTATGCCTTTAAGGTTTACTAGAATTTTGTGGTAAACCTTTTGGGTTTGGAGTTTTCTTTGTTGAAGAGGCCAACCCACAAATTCAATTTATTTAAGTTCAAATTTTCTCTTTATTCCTGGGTGAGTTTTTCTAGTTAATATATTTCAAAGAACTTGTTGGTTTTATGTAAATTGTTGATTTTATTGGCATAAAAATGTTCAAAACATTCAACTAAGTGGTTATAGAAAAAAATGTGCCTCGACCTAATAAAAGCCATGTATGATGAGCCCACAGATGACATCATACTCTTTGGTGAAAAGCTGAAAGTTTTTCCCCTAAGATCAGAAATAAGATAGGATGGTCATTCTCACCATTTTTATTCAACATAGTATTGGAAGTCCTGGTCAGAGCAATTAGGCAAGGGGAAAAACAAGTAAAAGGTATCCACATTGGAAAGGAAGAAATAAAAAATATCATTATTTCCAGATGGCATGATATTTTATGTGAAACCCTAAAACCTCCACCTGAATATTGTTACAACTAACAAATTCATTAAGGTCACAGGATACACAATCTTCATAGAAAAAATTATTACATTTCAGGGCACCTGAGTGGCTTAATTGGTTAAGTGTCCAACTCTTGATTTTGACTCAGGTCATGATCGCACATTTCCTGGGTTCAAGCCCCACATCAGGCTCTGAACTGACAGTGCTGAGCCTGCTTGGGATTCTGTCTCCCTCTCTCTCTCTCTGCCCCTGTCCTGTTCGCTCTGTATCTCTTTCTCAAAATAAATAAATAAACATTTTTAAAAAAAGAAAAATTTGTTGCATTTCTATCTGTTAGTAATGAACTATCAGAAAGAAAACTTAAGAAAAATAATCTCATTTACAATTATAAAAATAATTAGAAATAAATGTGAACAAAGAGGTAAAGACCAGTATACTGAAAACTATGACATTGGTGAAAGAAATTGAAGAAGACACAAATAAATGGAAAAAAAAATATATTCAGTGTTCATGGATTGGAAGAATTAATATTGTTGAAACTTCCACACTACCAAAAGTAATCTGAAGATTCAGTGCAATTCCTATCAAAATTCTTATGGCATTTTTCACAGAAATAAAAAAAAAAAATTCTAAATTTTGTATGAAAACCTAAAAGACCCCAAATGGCCAGCGCAATCTTGAGAAAGAACAAAGCTGGAGGCATCACGCTTCTTGGCTTCAAACTGCAGTAAAAAGCTATATTAATCAAAACAGTATGGTCCTGGCATACACACACACACACACACACACACAGATCAATAGAACAGAATAGAAAGCCCAGAACTAAACCCATGCATATATAGTCAATTAATTTACAACGCAGGAGCCGATAACATAAAGTAAGAAAAGGACAATCTTCAATAAATTGTTAGTAAAGCTGGACAGCTACATACAAAAGAATGAAACTGGATGTCTATCTTACATCCTACAAAAAAGTGAACTGAAAATGAACTAAAGGCTTAAACTTAGGACTTGCAACCATACAACTTCTATAAGAAAGTGCAGGTAGTAAGCTCCTGACGTTGGTCTTAGCAATTAATTTTTGGATGTAATACCCTAAGCAAAGGCAATGAAAGCAAAAATAACCAATAGGACTAAATCAAAACAAAATGCTTCTGTACAGCAAAGGAAACTATCAACAAAATGTAAAGGCAACATACTGAATGGAAGAAAATATGTACAAATCATATATTTGTTAAATGGTTAATATCCAAAATTTGTAATGAACTCACACAACTCAGTGCAACTCAATACATACAATTCAATACGACTCAAACAATGCAATTTAAAAAAGGACAGAGGATTTAATAGACATTTTTTTCTCCAGAAAATATATAAAAGTGGCCAACCAGTAATGAAAAAAATGCTCAATATTACTGAATATCAGGGAAATGAAAATTAAAACCACCAGGAGCTATCACCTCACATCTGTAACAATGGCTTTTATCAAACAAAGAAAGAAAGAAGTAGAAAGTGTTTTGAGCACGTGGAGAAAATGGAGAAAAGAGAATTGTTCACTGTTCGTGGGAATGTAGATTGGTTCAGCCACTAAAGAAAAAAGTATGTGGATTCCTCAAAAAATAAAGAATAGAGCTATCATATGATCCAGCAAGTTCATTTCTGTATAATTATCCACTGAAAATGAAAGCACTCACTCAAAAAATCTAGGCATACCCCATTTTCTTCAGTATTATTTACAACAGTCAAAACATGGAAGCAACCTAATTGTCCATCAGTGGATGAAAGGATAAAGAATATGTGAGATACGCACACACACACACACACACACACACACACACACACAATTCCTATGGCATTTTTCACAGAAATTAAAAAAAAAAAACAAAAAAACTCTAGATTCTGTATGAAAACTTAAAAGACCCCAAATAGCCAGAGCAATCTTGAGAAAGAACAAAGCTGGAGGCATCACGCTTCTTGGCTTCAAACTATAGTAATAAGCTATATTAATCAAAACATCACAAAACAGTACGGTCCTGGCAAACAAACACACACATAAATCAATAGAACAGAATTCCACATAGAATGGAATGTTATTCAGTCAGAAAAAAAGAAGAAAATCTTGCCATTTGTGGCAACATGGATGACATTATGCTAAATGAAAAGTCAGACAG
This sequence comes from Panthera onca, assembly GCF_046562875.1. NCBI lineage: Eukaryota > Metazoa > Chordata > Mammalia > Carnivora > Felidae > Panthera > Panthera onca. Next base: position 108,971,709 of record NC_138346.1, read on the forward strand.
AAAGAGACAAGCACCATGGGATCTCATTTATATGTGAATTGTTTTGTTTTGTTTTTTTAAAGTAAAAGACACACACTGAACTTATATTTACAGCATGGTGAACTAGAGCTAATAATATTGTGTTCTGTATTTGGAAATTGTTAAGAGAGTAGATCTTAAAAGTTCTCATCCCAAGAAACAAAATTGCAACTACATGTGGTGTGGGATGTTAACTAAGATTATTGTGGAGATGATTTTGCAAAATATTGAGTCATTATGTTATACAACTGAAACTATTATAATGCTATATGTTAATTGTATCTCAACTTTAAAAACTATTTATTGAGGATTTAATTTATGCCAGGCACTTCTCTCACTGTTGTGCATGTAAAAAATACCTTCTCTCAATATATCTATGCAGGAGCACATGGGTGGCTCAGTTGGTTAAGAGTCAGACTTCAGCTCAGGTCATGATCTCACAGTTTGTGAGTTTGAGCCCTGCATAGGGCTCTGTGCTGACAGCTCAAGAGCCTGGAGCCTGCTTTGGATTCTCTCTCTCTCTCTCTCTCTCTCTCTCTCTCTCTGCCCCTCGCCTGCTTGTGCTCTATCTTTCAAAAATAAATAAACATTAAAAAAACTTAAACATATGTATATGATATATATATCATATATATCATATATATGTGCAGAATCACTTTCGCTTTAAACATTTTTTCAAATGTTAATTATTTAAACTGGTTGTGGGGTATATGGATAGTCTGTAATATTCTTGTACGTTTTCTGTAAATCTAAAACTATTCAAACATATTGTTTATTCCATTTTTTTAAGTTCAAACTAGGGGCACCTGGGTGGCTCAGTCAGTTAAGCATCCAACTCTTGGATTCATCGCAGGTCATGATCTCACCGTTTCTGGGATCGAGCCCCAGATCAGGCTCTGCGCTGACAGCATGGAGCATGCTTGGGATTTTCTCCCTCTCTCTCTGCCATTTCCCTGCTTGTGCTGTCTCTACCTCTCTCAAAATAAATAAATAAACATTAAAAAAAAAAAAAAACCAAGTTCAAGATTGTGACTACTTATCCTTTTAATACCTTTAGAACTTACTGTGATGTCAACTCTCCCATGCTTGATGTTGAAAATTCATGTTTTCTGTCTTTTTTCGGATCAGTCTGACTAGGGTTATCAATTTTGTTAATGTTACCAAGGAACTAGCTTTTGGCTTCAACAATTTGTTGACTATTTGTCTTCTATTTCATTGGTTTCTATTCTGATCTATATACCTTTTCTTTTCCTTTATTGGGGTTTTTATTCTTTTTGTAGTTTCCTAAAGTAGAAGTGAGGGCTATTGGTTGGAGACCATTCTTTTTGCATATTGTGTCTAAGTGCCAGAAATTTCACATTTGACTAGGTAAGTGTTGCTTTACCTGCATCCCATAAATTTTGACATGGATTTCTTTCATTTTAATTTATTTCAAATAGATTCTAATTTCTGTTTTGAAATTAACTTTGTACCATAGGTTATTTGGAAGTGTTTTTGATTTTGTTTTTAGTTTCCAAATATTTAAGAATTTTCCAGATATCTTTCCATTATTGATTTTTAATTTAATTCCATATTGGTCAGAAAACAAAAATTCAGTAACTTTATTCCATTTAAGTTTATTGTAACTTACTTTATGTTTCAATATATGATCAATAGATCACATTTATATGATATAATATGATGCTATATTAAAGGATAAAATATGATATTTCATAATAGGTCGTATCATTGGTAAGTGATTTGTGTGAATATGAAAAGAATATGTACTCCGGTATTCATGGATGAAGTGTTCTATAAATGTCAATTTGATTAATTTGAATAATAATATTTTCAAGTTTTCTGAATCCAAACTGATTCATAAACACTTTTTAAAAAAATTGTTGAAACCATGTGTTGAAATATTTGCTATAATTATGGATTTGATTATTTCTCCTTATAGTTTTATTAGTTTTTGCTTAATGTATTTCAAAATTCCATTATAATATGCATAAACATTTAGCGGTATATGTGCTCTTCAAAAACTGAACCTTTTATTATTATGAAATTACCTTGTTTATCCACGCGAATGTATTTTCCTTTATTATGTCTGACAACAATATAGCTATATAAGCTTTTTCTTTATAATAGGGTGAGGATGGCATAGCTTTCTCCATCCTTTTACATTTTTTCTTTGTATCTTCATATTTAATTTTTTTAATGTTTATTTATTTTTGAGACAGAGAGAAACAGAGCATGAACGGAGGAGGGGCAGAGAGAGAGGGAGACACAGAATCTGAAGCAGGCTCCAGGCTCTGAGCTGTCAGCACAGAGCCCGACGCGGGGCTCGAACTCACCAGACCCTTAGATCATGACCTGAGCTGAAGTTGGACACTTAACTGACTGAGCCACCCAGGTGCCCCTGTATCTTCATATTTAAAGTGGATTTCACATAGACAGTATATAGACCTTATCTAATCTGACAATCTTTGCCTTTAATTACTCTGTTTATACAATTTACATTTAGCATGATTACCAATATGATTATTTCTGTCTCCCATACTATTTGTTTTCTATTTGTCCCATTTGTATTTCTGTTTAATTTATTTTCTTTTTATGACTTCCTTTGGATTATTTTTTATTTTATTTTATCTTTTATCTTTTGTTGTTTTAATTATTGTTTTAGAATTCATATGGTACACTTTAATTTGTCACATTCTTCTTCTAGAAGAATATATATATATAAATATGGTTTATTTCTGCTGGTGATGAAGTATTTCAGCTTTTGAATGCCAAAAATCTTTACTTTACCTTTGCTTTTGAAACACATTTTCCCTGGGTAATGAATCCTAGATTGCAATGTTCTTTTTCACCAATGCTTAAAGATATCCCTCTGTTTTCTAATTTTCATTGTTTCTATTAAATCTACCATCAATTTTATCTTTGTTCCTCTATACAAAGTAAATCTTTTTTCTCACAATTTTTTTGAGATAATGTCTTTATCATTCATTTTTAAAAATTTGATTGCTATATTGTGGTGAGTTCTTTTTGTTCGTCTTGTTTCTTGGCTTGGGGCTCGTTTTATTGACGTCCTAGTATCTGTACATTTACAGTTTCACAACATTTATAGTTTTCATGCAGTATCTTTTAAGTATCCTTTCCTAGGGCTCCTTGGTGGCTCAGTCGGTTAAACGTCTGACTTTGGCTCAGGTTATGATCTTGCGGTCTGTGAGTTAGAGCCCAGTGTTGGGCTCTGTGCTGACAGCTCAGAGCCTGGAGCCTGCTTCGGGTTCTGTGTCTCCCTCTCTCTCTGCCCCTTCCCTGCTCACGCTCTGTCTCTCTGTCAAAAATAACTGGGGCGCCTGGGTGGCGCAGTCGGTTAAGCGTCCGACTTCAGCCAGGTCACGATCTCGCGGTCCGTGAGTTCGAGCCCCGCGTCAGGCTCTGGGCTGATGGCTCGGAGCCTGGAGCCTGTTTCCGATTCTGTGTCTCCCTCTCTCTCTGCCCCTCCCCCGTTCATGCTCTGTCTCTCTCTGTCCCAAAAATAAAAAAAAAAAAAAATAATAATAATAATAATAAACATTAAAAATATATAAAAATAAATAAATATCCTTTCCTTTATTATATGCTTTTCTTTGGACACTTGAATTATAGGGATATTAGATCAATTAAAAATTTTCTACAGCCCTACAAATCACTATTACTCTGTTCATTTTTTCTAGTTTTTCTTTTTCTTTTTAAATTCAATATAGTTTCTTTTGCTATTTCTTGAAGCTGAGCATTTCTTCTGCAATGGCTACTCTGCCATTACTCTCATCCAAAGGGGTTTTTCATATGTATGTAAATATTAATATGTAAATATCAAATATGTGATAGATATTCATGTATTCCATTATTCCACGGCTCTACTAACTTGTCCAATGTTTTCTCTAGGTCCTTAAATATATGGAATATAATTTTAATGACATTAACCTTAATGTTTTAATGTCTTTGTCTTATTCTGTCAACTGTGTAATTTCTCATCTGTTTCACTTGAATAATTTTTCTCCTTATCATTTTCCTGTCATTTTACCAATCATTTTCCTATATAGCTTGCCTAGTAATTCCTTACGGCTTCCACACAGTGTGAATTTTACAGTTTGTTCTTCAATATCCAACTTCCAAAGTTAATAAAAAATATTGACCAATATAAGCAAAAAGCTCTCCAAATCTCAAAAATCCACCTCAAAATACATCACAGTAAAATTTCTAATTCCTCCCACTAAAAAACAAATGCAAAAAGGAATATAATGGATGAGTTAAATAGAAAATAAATGATAAAAAGTTAAATAGAAACCAAATCAATCAGTAAATGCATTAAATGTATTTTGATCAAATACTTCATTAAAGGATTAGCATTATCAGACTGGATAAAAAATTAAGGAAATAAATAAAATTCTTCTGTATACTTCTTATAAAGATAAACTTTTTAAAAGAAACGTGCCATAAAAATGTCAAAATAAAGAATAAGATGGTTTACTAAACATTAACCAGAATAAACTGGGGTAGCTATGCTAATATCAATCAAAATATATATGAATCCATTGAAAACTGTGGTTACAATATAGCATATAGGTTTTTTTGGTTACTTGTTTTAATTTCCTTTTTTTTTAAATTTTTAATGTTTATTTATTTTTGAGAGAGAGAGACATAGTGTGAGCTGGGAAGGGGCTGAGAGAGAGGGAGACACAGAATCTGAAGCAGGCTCCAGGCTCCAAGCTGTCAGCACAGAGCCCAATGTGGGGCTCAAACTCACCAATCGTGAAATCATGACTTGAGCTGAAGTCGGACACTTAACCGACTGAGCCACCCAGGAGCCCCAGTTGTTTTAATTTTCTTTTTAAAGTTTTTATTCAAATTCTAGTTAGTTAATACAGCGTAATATTAGTTTCAGGTGCATGATATAGTGATTCCACACTTATATACAGCACCCCGTGCTCATCATGACAAGTACATCCTTAATCCCCATCACCTACTTCACCCACCCCCCACCCACCTCCCCTCTGGTAACCATTCGTTTTTTCTCTATAGTTAAGAGTCTGTTTCTTGGTTTGCCTCTCTCTTTCTTTTTTTTCCCCTTTGCTTATTTGTCTTGTTTCTTAAATTTCACATGAGTGAATTCAAATGGTTATCTGAGTTATTTCACTTAGCATTATACCCTCTAGCTCCATCTGTGTCATTGCAACCATATTTCATTATTTTTTATGGCTGAATAATACTCCATTGAAAATACATGTATATACCACATCTTCCTTATCCATTCATTAGTTATTGGGCACTTGGGCTGTTTCCATAATTTGGCTATTGTAGATAATGCTGCTATAAACATCAGGGTGCATGTATCTCTTTGAATTAGTATTTTTGTATTCTTTGGGTAAATACCACTAATGCAATTGCTGGATTATAGGATAGTTCTATTTTTAACTTTTTGAGGAACTTTCATAGTGTTTTCCAAAGTATCTGCACCATGCACCAGTTTGTATTCCCACCAATAGTGCAAGAGAGTTCCCCTTTCTCCACATACTTGTCAACACTTGCCATTTCTTGTTTTATTTTATTTTTTTAAAATTTTTAATGTTTATTTATTTTTGAGAGAGAGAAAGAGAGAGAGCGAGCATGAGCAGGGTAGGGGCAGAGAGAGAGAGGGAGACACAGAGTCCAAAGCAGGCTCCAGGTTCTGAGCTGTCAGCACAGAGCCCAATGCAGGACTCAAACTCACGAACGTGATATCATGATCTGAGCTGAAATCAGATGCCCAACTGAATGAGCCACCGAGGTGCCCCTCTTGTTTTATTTTTTTTTATAGTAGCCATTCTGAAGATGTGATGTGACATCTCATTGTAGTTTTGATTTGTATTTCCTTGATGATCAGGGGTGTTGAGAATTTTTTCATGTGTCTGTTGTCCATCTGTATGGCTTCTTTGGAAAAAAGTCTATCTGTGTCTTCTACTCTTTCTTAATTAGATTATTTATTTTTATGGGTGTTGAGTTTTATAAGTTCCTTATATTTTTTGCATACTCATCCTTTATCAGATATATCATATATCATAAGGAACCTCATTCCCCTGGTTCCTTTTAGCTTTGTGGATTCTTTATTTCTCTGTGCAAAAGCTTTTTATTTTTATGAAGTCCCAATAATTTATTTTTGCCTTTGTTTCCCTTGTGTGAGGAGACATATCTGGAAAGCAGGTGCTATTGCTGAAGCCAAAGAAATTACTGCCTGTGTTCTCATCTAAGATTTTAATGCTTTCATGTCTCACATTGAGGTCTGTAATTCATTTTGAATTTATTTTTTGTATGACATAAGAAAGTGATCCAGTTTAACTCTTTTGCATGTTGCTGTCCAGTTTTTGTAACACCATTCCTTGAAGAAGCTGTCTTTTTCCCACTGGATATTCTTTCCTGTTTTGTTGAAGATTAATTGACAATATAGCTGTGGGCTTATTTCTGGGTTTTCTATTTTGTTCTATTGATCTATGTGTCTATTTTTGTGCCAGTAGAATACTGCTTGGTCACTACAGCTTTGCAATGCAACTTGAAGTCCAGAATTGTGATGCCACCAGCAACATACAGTTTGCAATAGACAGGCTAGAATAGAAAAACTATTTCAAATCACAATCTAAATGTCATTCACAAAAAGTTACAAAAGAGCAGCAAATTAAACCTAAAGTAGAAAGACATTATAAAAATGAAACCTGCAACTACTGAAGTCAAAAATAACTTAAAATATGGCAAATTATAAATTCCAAGCGGTGGTTTTTGACGAAATTAATAAAAGTGAACAACTCCTGGCAAAACTGAGAGAAAAAAAGTGAAATACAGCTTATCAAATAGTTAAAAAAGGCTACATCACTAAAAGTCTTATGAATAATGTTACATGATTAAATTTAGCAAATTAAATAGGCAATGTTCTTGAGACAATTTACCAAAAATTACAATGAGATGAATATATGTATGTATATAGCATGTAAATAAACTATTCCTGTGTATTTAAGAAATGAAGATACTGTAAAAAATATTCTTGCAATGAAGCTATAGGCCTAGATACCTTACCTGACAAATTCTTCCAAACTTATAGGAAATATATATATTTACATATAAGTAAACATCTAATAAAAAGTGTCATAATTATGAAACCAAGAGGAGATAAAATGAAATGATTTAACAAAACTGATTAATTGAAATAAAGACAGAAAATAAACATCAGAGGAGGGAAAGCAAAATGGGCAAATGGAAGAGAAATGGAAGAGTGTATCTTCCAACCCAAATATGTAAGTATTCATATTGAATATAAATAGATTAAGCCTTCCAATTAAAATGTAGATATTGTTCCAGGGGAGAGGGGTTAATAATATATATTTATTTAAAATGCAATTGAAATTTAAAGACAGAACTAAGTTAGAGTAAGGATATGGAAAAATTATACCATAAAAAGAGTAAGCATAAAAGGAGTCACGTAGTATATTAAGTAGATGTCAAAACAAGAGTACTACAATAGTTAAAAAGAATAATTTCATAATGATATATTAGAAAATTTAAGATGAAGACATAAAACTGTGTGCATATCATGTTTCAATATAAATAAAATGTAAAGCTACAGAGCCAAAAGAAGAAATAGACAAATACAATAATTAGGATTGATTTTCTTATTTCTGTGAAAAAAATGCCATTAGAAATTTGATGGAAATTGCACTGAATCTATAATGGTATAAGGGGTATGAGTATCATGAACATTTTAATTATATTAATTGTTCTGATCCATGAACATGGAATATCTTTCCATTTGTTTGTGTCTTCTTCAATTTCTTTCATCAAGGTCTTTAGTGTTCATTGAATAGATCTTTCACTTCCTTAGCTAAATTAATTCCTAGGTTTTTTATTGTTTTTTATGCTATCGTAAATGAGATTTTTTTTTTAAATTTCTTTTTCAGATGTTACATTGTAAGGTTTACAGAAACAATTGATTTCTATATGTTGATTTTAGTTCTTGCAACTTTACTTAATTCTTTGATTTGTTCCAATAGTTCGTTGGTTGAATCTTTAGGATTTTTTATATATATGATCATATCATCTGAAATAATGACAATTTTACTTATTCCTTTCCAATTTGGATGTCCCTTATTTCTTTATCTTAGCAAATAGCTTTAGCTAGGACTTCCAGTGCTCTGTTGAATAAAAATGGCAAGAGTGGACATCCTTGTCTTATGTCTGATGTTAGAGAAAAAGCTTTCAAATTTTCACTTTTCGGTGTAATATTAACTGTGGGTTTGTTATATTGGCTTTTATTATGGTGAAACATGTTCTTTCTATACCCAATCTGGTGAGTATGCAGAAGTATGCAAATGATACATGAATATACCCATGAGTATACCCATAAAAAGGTATTGTATGTTGTCAAATGCTCCTTCTGCATCTACCATAATGGTTTTATAATTTTATCTTTCATTCTGTTAATTTGCTATCTCATTTACTGATTTGTATATGTTGAACCATCTTTACATCCCAAAGATAAATCCCACTTGGTCATGGCATTTAATCCTTTAACGTGTTGCTGTATTCAGTTTGTTAATATTTGTTGAGAATTTTTTTTCATGTATATTCATCAGGGATGTTGTCCTGGAGTTTTCATTTTGTAGTGTCTTTATCTGTCTTTGTTATTAGGGTAATGCTGCTAACCTCATAAAACAAGTTTGGAAATGTTCTCTCCTATTCAATTTTTTGGAAGAGTTTGAGAAGGATTGACATTAATTTATTCTTTAAATGTTCGGTACAATTTACTAGTGAAGTCATTTGATCTCGGTATTTTCTAGGTTGGAAGGTTTTTTTATTGCTGAGTCAATACCCTTGCTTGTTATTAGTATTTCAGATTTTCTATTTCTTCCTGATTCAGTCTTGATGGATTGAATGTTTATAGGGATGTATCCATTTCTTCTAGGTTATCCAATCTGTTGGTGTTATCGCTCATAGTAATCTCTTATGATCCTATTTATTTCTGTATTATCAGTAGTAATATCTCCTCTTTCATTTATGATTTTACCTAAGTCTTCTCCTTTTACTCATTAATCTAGTTAAAGATTTGTTAATTTTGTTTATCTTAAGAACACAGGCCTTACTTATATAAAAACTCGATTACTAAACAAGACAAAACAGGTCTTAGTTTTGTTAATTGTTTTCTATTGTTTTTATAGATCTCTCTTTCATCTATTTTCATGCTGATCTTCATTATCTCCTTTCTTCTGCTAACTTTGGGCCTAGTTTTCCCTCTGTTTCTAGTTCCTTGAAGTATAAAGTTGGATTTTTTTTTAATTTGGGATCTTTCAATTTTCTTAATATATGCATTTGCCACTATGATTATAATGGATTTAGCTTTTACCTGGGACCTCTGTCCTATTTCATGCATTGTTACATGTTGCATGTGGGGATAGCAAGCAGTGACTGCATTTCTGATGCATATAAAAATAGGAACTGACTTTATCTTCAAAAAAGCTATTTGTTTACATTTAAAATTTTTTAATGTTTATTTATTTTTGACAGAGAGAGACAGAGACAGAGCATGAGCAGGGAAGGGGCAGAGAGAAAGGGAGACACAGAATTCGAAGCAGGCTCCAGGCCCTGAGCTGTCAGCCCAGAGCCCAACGCAGGGCTCAAACCCACAAATCGTGAGATCATGACCTGAGACGAAGTCCGATGCTTCACTGACTGAACCAACCTATTTGTTGACACCCCTATTTGTTTACACTTAAAAAAATGAATTAAAAATGTACACAATGCTCTTCTTCATTCACAGTTAAAGAAATACTAAAAGTTAATAATTTCCAAGATTTTTTAAGATAAAAGTTATGCAGAATATTTTGTTTCTTTTTACCATCTGAATATTCTTCAATCCCTATAATTACCTGATTCTCCTCCTTTTCTCAGGACAACCTCTGAACTTTTCAATACAAATCCTAAAGAATTATTGAATATCTAGTCAGTTCTAGAACATGCTGGGATTACCCCAGCTGGGTATTACTCTTCATTCTTCTATGACAGTTTTATGCCCTTGGTTAATAAATGAGGATGTGTGAGGCCAGTGTGTGTGTGTGTATATATATATATATATATATATATATACACACACACACTAATATAAATAAATATACACATAATGTATACATATAATATACACAAATGTAAAAAAATTACTGAATTACATTTTTTTGAATTTAGAAAATACTGTTAGGTAGCAGCAGAGGATGATTTGAACTGAAAAAATAATTAGGACTGTTCGTGAATCAGGAAGAACAAGTAGTAAAACAGGAGGATAGTAAGTGAAAAAAAGTGATTTGGTGATAAATGATGGTGAAGTTTGAGAATTCTGAATTTAATTGTTGGAAGAAAAGAAAATACAACAAGCTGACTCTTCGAGCTATCAGGATTCCTAATGGAAACAGCTTATTTGAGATGTCACAGAATTGGAAACCATAAAATTAGTTCTGTCCATCAACATTAATCAGTTTTATGGAGAAACGTACTAATGATTCAATGCTGCTACTCACTGGAGGAGAGACTGGCAAGAATCTGAAATAATGCTCTAAATTCCCCAACTGCTGAATTATTTTTCTAATAAGTTCAGTAATTATTGCACATACTTCATACTTTTACCTTCACTTAAATCAGTTCTGCTCCAAATATGACATGAAGGAAGATATTGCCGAACATTAGTCATTAATGTGCTTTGATTTATAGCAAATGGTGTTTAATATCCCTATAATTACTAATAAAACTCTTTTATTTCATTTTTATATTCCTATGGAAGAGAGCTAAAAAGTCCTAATGGAATTGATTGTCAGAGTTATTTCCAAATTCAAAAATATAACTTCTCTAATATTAAAACTCTTTTTAGTTCTCTATATTTTACATCTTCACTGTAAAAAATAAAGAGCTGAAAGAAAATCTCACATTTTATAAAATTGCCTTTAATTTAATATGATGAAATAAACTTCATGATACAAATATCATATCCTCAACCTTGACCAACATTGTGTACCCATATGTTAATTTCCTTACGGGTAAAATATTTCTAGAATTTTATCATGTTTAAGATGAAATAAAGGTTTCTAGACTGTGTTTTCTTATGGGAAAACAACTATTTGAGAAAGCTGGTTCTAAGATAGCTTTATACCTTCACATTAATCAATTCAATTCACTGTGATAATAAACACCCACTTAAATTATGAGTAACACAAAACTTGGTGTAATAGTTAAAAAAAAAAAAAAACCATTTGATAAACTCAGAGAAAAGTAACCTTTTTGCCTAAACTTTAATTTCTATTTTGACCACCTTTATCCCACTCTCCCTCTGTGGGCTTGCCCACAATATATAAAGGATTTTCTTTTATCCCCTCAGACTTTAAGAGGTGGGGAGGCCTCTTGCAGAAGGGTGGGGCTTGGGCACCAAGGGAGGTGTGTAGATGCCATTCACTACGGTGTCTCCGGAGGTGCACAGTGTTCCTATCAAGCTTTAGTTGTTGGTTCACGGATGCCGTTCATGAATCCTTCCTCATTCCAATGTCAAGCCTCCTCAGGTCTGGGATTTCTTCCAGCAACGTTTTTTGCCCTTCTTGGCCCCATGGGATTATTCTGGTGCTTTTGTGCCACTTTGGAGCCACAGGAAATGCTTAGAGGCTGTCTCTGCAGATTTACCTAAACTAACCTTTCTCCATTAGGATTTCTCATCAGAACTGTAGACCAGTTAAAGACCTGAGTGACTCTTCTCAACTTTCCAAGACTGCTACATAATCAGTACCATTCTAGATGCATGAGATATTATATGAATTCTCTAGTGGAGTTGACAATTTCTAGACTCTGCAGGGATGTAGCAGTGTTTTCAGACCTGTCTGAAAATAGTATGGGGAATCTGACCAGGGTGGAGGGGAGTATACAGTGCCCCTTCTCAGTAGCCCATGAATAGCCAAATCCTACTGGCTTTTCCTGTGATTTGCTCATTACCTCATCCAGGATATCATATGTAGTAGGAAAAATTTGCTCTGGTTCATTATCAATCCACTTAAATTTTTTCTTTACTTTTGAACTTGACAACCTAACAATTTGGCATGAAATTTTTCATCATCCTTTTTCTGTAATGAATGAATGAAGAATACCAAGTCAATTGAGTAGGGTTAAGGATAATCACTAAAGAAAAAACAAGGGGTGGAGTGGGGAATGTAGATTAATGTTTCAAAACTATTTGGACACCACACAAATAATACAAAGGTGAATATATAAAGTCCTCATGAAATTAACCATCCGGAATAAAACATATAATTTAGTAAGTGGCTCACATAGAGTTGTTTTTAATTGAAATATGCAAGAAATGAAAATAACTACTACCCACTGAACCTAGGTCATGAAAATTGGTGTGGTGTTTATATTTGTTAGATGTTACTTTACAAATAAGGAGGCCAATGCTCAGAGAGGTTAAATGACTGTGATAATAAATGTAATTAATGATGGAGGCCAGAATTGAGCCCATGTGGTTAGTCTCCCATTATTTTATATGTAAGGGCAGAATATACATATGTAATTAATGCTAATGAAATCAAGTTTTAAAAATAATGTTTAATTAACATTAGTATTAGATTCAAAGATCATCAAGTGAGACAGAAACTTGGCTCCCCTCCACTGCATCTACATATTTGTCCTAAAAATGGCAGGGATTGGTACAAAGACTCCGTATTTTCTATGTAAAACAATTTTTTAATTTTTTTAAATATTTATTTTTGAGACAGAGAGAAAGAGAGAGAGAGAGAGAGAGAGAGCATGAATGGGGGAGGGGCAGAGAAAGAGGGAGACACAGAATCAGAAGCAGGCTCCAGGCTCTGAGCTATCAGTGCAGAGCCCAACGTGGAGCTCGAACTCACAAACCATGAGATCATGACCTGAGATGAAGTCAGATGCTTAACGACTGAGCCACCCAGATGCCCCTATGTAAAAAAAATTTTAAAACAATTTCCATAGTATCATTAAAGATACTTGGGGCTCCTGGGTGGCTTGGTTGGTTGAGAGTCCAACTCTTGATTTCAGCTCAGGTCACGATCCCAGGATAGAGGGATCAAGACCCACAGTCTCTCTCCCCTCTTACACACACTCTCTCTCTAAAAGAAAAAAAAAAGAATTAAAGATACGAAAATGCACACACCAGCTACAGGGAGCAGAATGTTTAGTGGCATATCCCCATGGGTGTACCCACCTCCTGAAGACACCTCTGATGGAAGTAAGGATGCTTTTAATGGAAGACAGGATTGTCTGTGTGTCTTTGTACTCCTGGCCTCCCCCTACTCTTTTGGAGACTCAGGCTTTCTCACCAGGTGTGGACAACAACTAATGCTTGTTTGTGAGAGAGTACTGGCAGATGGGACCGACAGACCAGTTTCCCAGAGAAAGCAGGGCTAGTACTTAGGCCTGCTTGAAACATGTTTCTGCAGTGCCCCTACCAGTGGGTCACTAAGTCTGTCCTTAATTACTACTAAAAGACCTCCTTTTATCTCTGAACCACTCTCTATTTAAAGATGCTTCTGATATTCAACTGAAACTTATTTTTGTGCAACTTTACTACATACAGAAGCTAGAACAGAGGCTGCTGGCCATCTACGGTTTACAATCCTCCACAACAGTCTAGATGATTCCCATATGTACACAGGTTTAAGAACCACTGATCTAAAACAGTAGTTCTTAACCTTGGCTGCACATTCTAATTACCCAAGGAGTTTAAATAAAAATGATCATGTATGGTCCCACTCCAAGAAATTCTGATTTAATTGATTTGTGATATGATCAGGATGTCTGATTTTTTTAAAACTCCCCAGACAATTTTAATGTGCAGTCCATATGGTAAATACTGATCTAGAAGAATGGATGAACATTTGTCCTTCAGTCTAATCCTCCAAAATACTTTCTTTCTTTTTCTTTTTTTCAAAATTGATATTTTATTCACTCTTTTCTACCACCACCTTTAATCCTGTGTACCAGATCAACTAGAATTAAACAAGATTCAGTATCTTGACTGGATACTGCTACTAATAAAAAAAAAGTATAATAACCATTTACCTCAATGAATGATACTGAAATGTAGACATGGTCCAACTATTTGATATAAAAAGTTCTTATATTTCAGTTTACCTCCTTATAGGCTTAGAATTACTTTCCTTGAGTTCCCCAAAGTTAAGCATGACCATAATAGTTGTTTTATTCAATGGGATGAAGGTCAAATGACATAAGTGTGTGTGTGTGCGTGTGCGTGTGTGTGTGTGTGTGTGTGTGTGTGTGTGTGTGTGTATAATTTGGTATCTGACCCTAGTTTTTAGGACAGAGCTTCTAAAAATCTTTATAAGTTCCTGAGTGTAGAGGTCATAGGAATATTATGACCACAATATTTATAATATTTTTCATCCTAAGTTCCTTTCAACCATACCTGAATTGAGCTATGAGGGGACTCTTGGTAGAACCCTCCATAGTTTAAGAATGGGAGCAGGTTGTCAGAAGAATCAATCATGCAATTAGACTTTTAGAACTTTCAGGCCCATCCCTTGACCTTGGATTAGGGAAGACAGGCTGGACACTGAATGATTCACCAATGGCCTATGGCTAAATCAACCTTATCTATGGAATGGAACCTCCATAAAAATCTTAAATGACAAGATTCAGAGTTCTGAGAGCTTCTAGGTTGGTGAATACATTCACATGCTGGGTGGGTAGCGCTCTTCAAACTCTTGAAGACAAAAAGTTTCTGCACTTGGGATCCTTCCAGACCTTGCCAGTGTACATCTTCATCTGGCTGTTCATTTGTATCCCTTTTAATATTCCTTATAATTAACTGGTCATAATAAGTAAACTGTTTCCTTGAGTTCTGAGAGTCATGCTAGCAAATCATCATATCCAAGGAAGGTGTTGTGGGAACCCCTGATCTATAACCTGTTGGACAGGAGCACAGATTTCCTGAATTTCCAATTGGTATCTGAAGTGGAAGACAGTCTTATGAGACTGAGCCCCTAACCTGTGGTCTGCACCAACACCAGGCAGTTAGTGTCAGAATTGTTTAGTGTGGGGAAAATAAAGTTTTATACATTTGGCAGCAGAAAGACAATGCTCCTTCGGGCCAGTATAAAACTTGCTATATCTCTTATCTTCTTACATCTATTATCCATGCTATATCTATTATCTATGCTATCTATTACCTATCCATAGAGATTTCCCACATATGGGCATTCTTTCAGCCTCAGGCCCTAGTGAAAATGTTGTGAACCAGAGCCCCCAGCAAACTAACAATGGACGTGTAACAGGAAAAACAAATTAGACACTGTTTGTACTGTAATGCAACTTAAACTATGCTAACCATTTCACAGATGAAGCTTCATTCAACTTGACTTAACTATCTTCGTCACAAAGATCATCATGAGACATCTCATTAGATATTTTCCTGAAGTACAGATCTAGGATTTGCACAGCTTTCCCTTGCTTGAGTAATCTCAGAAAAAAGAAATAAAGTTGTTTTAACAAACTTACATTAGGCCCCATTAACAAATGATTTATTTTCTATGCCAGAAGCTTATTAAACACTGGGTCTTGGAAAAGTTCCCAGCTGGCAGTATTATAGTGACCTGAAGAATTAAATATACAGATTCCTAGTCTGTACCCAAGGGAATCTGTTTCAGTAAATCAGGGGTATACCTGAGACCCGATGCTTTATAACCTCAAGATCTGATGAGAGTCTAATGTACATCAGATTTGGATGACTGACTTTGGTCAGTGATCCTTAATAATGTTGGCATATTGCAATCAACAGTTTACCTTTTTCAATCTAGGTAGGACTGTCACATCAGTAGAGGGTCTTGTATACCAAGTGGCATAATAGAATGCTGAACTACAATTTTGCAAAATAAAGAAGAATGGACATTCAAAACATTTTCTCAGCTAACTGAAATCATTTCTTTTTGTTCATTGAAAACAACTGTTCTTACAATCGCATTGAGAACAGAGATTGTATCATGGCAATTTTGACTTTTTGTTTTACACATCAACAATTCAGGTTTGTTGTATTATATTAACACAACATCCTGTCAAGAAGACAGATATTCTTTCCATTTAACTTATTACACTAAGTAAATTTAGAGGTTCAGTGGATGCCTGGAAATCACAGGCATTCTCTGGGTTCTGAAAGCCCATGTAATATCTTTGAAATATAAGAATCTATTCCTTTTAGGGATCTCTAAAAGAGGAGATTTAACATGTCTAACCTAACACTGCTTTTAATTTAGTTTTTTTTTATTTTTAATACATAAGGGCCTGATGACTGTAATCTGAGAACTCCTCATTAATCTCTTGTATAAAGTTAAGTATTAAACTCATTTTTTTTACCCAAAAAATAACCAAAAAACAAACATTCTAAGCACTGGTAAATGATACATTTAGTAGGGCAATTATACTGAAAAGGTTCTTAGGTGTAAAAGAAAAAAAAAGATGTATGGATTGTTTAAAAGAAAGATATTTATTTTAGGGTATTTTATAGATTACAGAATTTCTAAACAGTCATAGAACCACAATTGTATACTATCTAGCCAAGAACAGTGTGACTTGCAGAAATACATAATACATTAGGGAGCCTTTAGTAGAAACTTTACCATAGCTGATTCAGAAAAGGAAAACTCTCTGTTCTGGATGTCATCACACCATTTTCAGGCATGAGGCCAAAAAAAAAGTCTCCTTCACCTAAGTCTCTTACATGTACATAGTAGAATCTATAAAATTTAGATACAGCAGAACCTGGGGATATGCAGGGTTTTGTTTCCCTGTATGGTCCCTACCAAAATGCTGGGCCATGACTGGAGATAGTATGTCCTGTACCAGTTTGTAGTATCAGCTCTATTAATCTATGTCAGTTTGCAACCTCTGGAGCTTCGAGTTGTAATCTGAAACCAGCCACTGTACATCCACGGCCTGGAGAGACTCTGGAGAGAGACCATTCCAAATTGGTAGGTGGCAGGTTTAGCAAGCAGAGGGAATCTACATAGATGGCTTATCTTGGGCAGCCACAAAGCTATTTTACTTTTGCATCTGTCTGCCAAACTGTAGAAGTTTACAAAAATGCTTTACCCGGGTTCAGACTCATATACCATCCTGGGCACTTGGGCAGCTTCTAGTGCAAGAAAGGCAAACAAAGTGCCCATTCTAAGGACAGGAGAAGGGGTGAGGAGCCTCTGATAGCCTAGGTCTAGCTCATTGGTCACCTAGTAGTCCTATCGTCTGGATGACCTCCAACAACCTGGGTCATAAGAATCTTATCCTTGATTAGAATTTTTAAAAGCACCTTTCATATGTATCTGCTTGCAAGGGCTCATCATTTCCTGAATACAGGCTTCCAACATGGTTACTCAGTCGTCAAGATGTCTTAATATCTCTGTCTTCTAACTTCTTAGATCTCATTTTCCTTGGACTATCCAATAATCTTTGAAATTAAGGAAACTCGTGTTCATGTTGAAGAGCTAAATAAAAAGAAAATATGATGTTTGTTCACCTATGCTCATTTTTTAAATATATATTTATTTACATGTGTCAAATTACGTATGTAACATATTATTGCATATACCAACCAGAATGCTAGGGGTTTTGCAGAGTTGCCTCAGTTAGGATTACCTCCAGAACTTCATTTTTTTTTTCTTATTTGCATGGTAGTTTTCTTATAATAGAAGGGTTCTGTTGTTTAGTAAACTCATTAAATTTATAGAATTAAGCTTTTATGTGGGTCAAAACTTAGCTTACAACTGAATGACCAAATATTCTAATCATCTCAAAGACCATGGAAATAAAATTTTTGATAAACACCTATGAAAGCAAAAATGATCATGCTCTACAAAATTAAATAAATGAATAGATACATTACTGATGATAGAGCTGCTGCTTTTTGTTCCTGACCTACTGCAAGTGGTAATAGGATGTCACAAATGAGGTGTGGGGTTTCCATGACAACCCACATTCCCTGAAACCATAGAAATTATGGTTGTTTCTTGGGGTTCCTTCTGTCAATTTATAGTAACTAATAACAGAGTCCTAGTCTTGCAATGAATGTTGGTTTCACTGCCTATTTATGAGAATAATTTGGTTCTGATGTTGAGATTGGAGTCATGTAAGTGTCTCTGGTTCACACTCCAGAAAACTTACCTACCTGTAAAGAACAATTCACTTTCCTTTCCTCCACCCCACCCCCCCCCCCATTTTAGTGACTGATCTCTTAGGTAGAAATTTATACAAATGCCACTTATAGGAATAAATTACTTAGTGTGTCCATGACAGCCACTTCCTATACCAAGCATTCATTTAGTATAATAATTTACAAATAAAGAAAAGTAGAAAGGATAAATACAGTGATTTCCTTGGCTGGTGATGCAAAGTTGGAAGTTGCTGTAAAGTCACCAGTTCTTTTGATTAAAACTTAATTGTTTGATAGAGCAAGATCTAGCAGTTCAAATGTGGAGGTCTAAATTTAAGAGCCTTTATTGGAAGGCTGCTGCCCCCTCATAATGGCTTCTTTTGGATTCAAATGAATCTAAGGGATTTACCTTCTTCAGAAAGGAGAGAGAATTACAGGGCATTAAATCTGCCTTCTTTTTCAAAGACATCATGTTATTCTTACTTGAATGGCACACTAAGCTGGTTTGCAATTAGAGGAAGTCTTCACCAACTAAGTCCTTTTTTAAAAAAAAATTTTTTTACCTTTATTTATTTTTGAGAGACAGAGCACAAGTCAGGGAAGGACAGAGAGAGAAGGAGACACAGAATCTGAAGCAGGCTCCAAGCCATCAGCAAAGAGCCCGACGCAGGCCTTGAACTCACAGACCTGGAGATCATGACCTGAGCCAAAGTCAGACACTTAACCAACTGAGCCACCCAGGCGCCCTGCCAAGTAAGTCCTTTCACAATACATGCCCTGCATGCACTTCCCAGCAGCCCCATTCTGGTGCCCCCTGGATGTTATTTGATATTTAAACCATCAGCAGAATGACACGTGTGGATAGTACTCATGCAACACCACCTTCTAAGTGACAGAAAATTACAAAAGATTGCATTTCAGACACTGAAAACATTGGCACTGAAAGGGGCCTGATGGAATGATATAGGAACAAGAGGCAAGAGAGACAGGGACAGGCTGAAATGGACAGAGGTAGACGTTTATAGCAGGATCTGATGAAGAAGAGACAGAAGCAGATGTGTGAGGCAGCTGGTACAGCTTGTAAATGGAGGGGGCTGATTGGTTGATGCCAATTGTGTGCATGATTTTTAGACACTTTTTTGAATTACTCAACGATTGATCATACACACAGTCCCTGATACTTAATGAGCCATTCGTTTGCTTTCTTCATCTTATTGTCAGCGTTTAATAACATATGGACGGTAACCTGACATGCTGTAGAAAGATGAGGTAACGTTATAATTGCCTTAGCAATTATAATAGCTGACAAAATGAAACAAACAGCAAAAGTGGGATTTTAAAAGCCAAGCTTTTATTCCTTCCTTATTTGACTTTTAATTGAAAACACTTAGCTTTTATTTACTCTAAAACGTAATGATTTTTGCCAGAGGAAGATCTCTCTCTTTAATGTCAAGAATGATTCTCTTCTTAAAAAGAAAGAAAGAAAGAAAGAAAGAAAGAAAGAAAGAAAGAAAGAAAGAAAAGAAAAGAAAAAAGAAAAAAGAAGGCAGGAAATAACGGATCTTGGAGCATTCATTTATTTATGAGATTCAATTTGTTCAGTTCTTTAAAGTGTGCTATATTCCTCCTCTGCTCCTGGACATTTACATAAAATTCAAATGGCCACGCTAATTACATTTGTTAAATCTTCCTTAAGGAGAAAGTCTGAAACTTTTTTCAAGGTTTCAAACTCCAGACTACAGATGACCAAAAATTTTCCTTTGAAAATTGAATTGTTCCAGCATTATTGTGGTCAGACTGAAGATGACCCAACTCTGTATCTTCCCTCCACATCATTTCTTATAAGTCAGGCCCTCATCTGCATCAAAAATAATATGTTATCATTTGCTTTTCCTTTGTGGAAGGATAATTTCTAAGCTTTGGATGATAAATATGCATGTGCCTTTGCTCCCAAACATATAGCTAGATTATGTGCCAGGATTTCTGACCCAGTGTGTTCTTCACCACTACTCCCAAGGCAGGATCTGACTCACCAAAATGGCAGCCCTGCTTCAGAGCTTCATTGCTGGTGGGTAGTGATATATCTCTTCCTGTGGATGCAGAGCACTGTTGGTCTGCTGACCTCAGGTACCTGCTCAACCTTATCATTAAGTGTATATACCTAGAATTCGAACATTCCCTAGGATACTAGGACGATGGGATTATAGCATTTAGGATTTGAAAGCACTAGAAGTCACCAGCTCACTCTGTGTTTCCAGATGAGAGAACTGAACTTCAGACAGAGTGATGAACTGAGTCACACAGCTCCTTAGACGTATGGACTAACCTCTAAGTGGTGCTGTGCTCAATACAACGCTTCATCTGAAAATCATGGGCTCCTTACCACTTGTTTGGGAGTGCAGGGGGTGGGGGGGATAGATTCTGAAAATGTTAGTTTTTATGGAGAAAACAGTCATTTAGAAAAAAAAAAAAAGTATATCCTTCCCATTTAGGCATCCCTTATGTATATGACTATTTCAGTGAAATAAGAACTGTGTGTGCTCACAGGGAGTTAAATTTGAAAAGGCTTTATTTTTGAAAAAACTTTAGGAGGTGTTAATTCAAATTATCCATGAATGTGTTCATTTGGATTCCTGCAGGACTTTAAAGGAATCTTCCCTTCTTTATTTCTGCCAGTTTGTGAGAAGCAGGCAAAAGCTTGTAAACACAAGAGTCCATCAGTATTTTTGCATAACAAAGAGCTGTGTTGTTTTCTGAAGTAGGGTACTTCTACAGTGTAAAACACAGGCAGAAGGGACTCATTTTCACAAGGAGAAAAATGAAAAGGAGAAAGACTCCTGGGCTTACTAAAAACAAGACTTCTCTGTATGCCTTCTGATCTGTCAGCAGGTGTAAGTGCATAAGGGAAGCCACAGGGATCTTCTCCCTTGCTTTTCCTCCTTTTCTGTGTTGTGTGTTGCTTTCAGTCTGTGGAAGGGGGCCGAATGATCATGCACAGGAGCCCTTAACAACTTCTATTTAGAGCCAGGACTGGATTCTCACAATATCTGACCCACTTCAAAAGCTAAGATTTTAGAAATTGATTTGAATGACAAAAGAGGCGTTGAAATAGGCACAGGTAGTTAAATGTTTAATTCATAATTGTTTAAAGTAATTGTGATAATGAGATATATATTGAGTTTTTGTCCCTGGTTCCTGGCAGATCCTTGAATTTTCTGGGTGATAAGAGTGATAATGGCTTTCCTTACTCATAATGAGGCCCTTTCAACCATACCTGAGTTTATGCACATAACGTGACTGTTGCTGGACCCCTAGACAGCATCAGAATGGGGACTTGTGCCAAAGGAAAACAACCATGTAATTGGAGGGTTGGAACTTAGAGCTCCACCCCCAACCTCTGGGGAGGAGTGAGGGGCTGAAGATTGAACCAGTGACCAGTGATCAGTGATTTAACCAATTATACCTATGTAATGAGACCTCTATAAAAACCCCTAAACAACAGGGTTTACGGGCTTCCAAACTGGTGCAAATCTTCCAGGTTGGTGAATACAAGGTGCTGGGAGGATGGTGTGCCTGGAGAGGACAGGGAAGCTCTGCTCCGGGCACCCGCACAATTGCCCTGTGCCTCTCTTCCATCTGTTCCTGAGCTGCATCCTTTACAATAAACTGGTAAATGGTAGTAAAGTGTTCCTCTGACTTCTGTGAGCCGTTCTAGTAAATTCTTGATGGGGTATGAGGACCTCCTGAGGTGCAGGTGGCTGAGACTTGTGATTGGTGCCTGGAGTAGGGGGACAGCCTTGTGGGACTGAGCCCTTAACCTGTGGGGTCTATGCTAACCCAAGACTGGAACCATCACAATTGAAGTGAGCTGTACAACGTCTATTGCCATTGGTTCCTGGAGACGGAGAATTGGTTGTGTGAGGAAAAACAGCCAAACGTTGGGTGTCACAAATCTGCAGGGGAAATACAGTTTGGAAACATACTTTAAGTAAAAAGTTTCTCAGAAAAAAAAAAAAGCTTTTGAAACATTTTGTAGATTCTTACATCTTGATTTTATATGAAGAAAATAAAAGCAGAATTGTGAGATTTGAATTGAAGTGTATAAAAGCATTTTTCTAAAATAATAAAATTCGATAACTTTGGTCTATGAAGCTTCCTATAAGCTTTATTATTTCATTCCTATAGTCTTAATCTCTATCTGTCTGTCCCTCTGTCTTTCTGTCTCTTTCTCCAGATCCTTCATAAGTAGAAAGACAGATATGTAAACAAATATTTATAATAAAATGCAAATTTTTGTATATAAAAAGGAAATTACCTTTACTTCTCCAAAGGATCATAGAATCTTTGCCATTTGGGAAAGCAGGTAACATTTAAGATGCAACTTGGCGAACGAGTGGCATTTGAACAATGCTATAATTTTAACATGAACCAACAATAGCAATTTAAAAAAAGATAAGAAAAGAATGAGTAGTTTGGAATTCTTGGGATTTGAGTTAATCAAGGAATATTTCGGTGGCATAGGAATACATACTCTGAGACAGGCAAGACGGTTTGAAATTATATTGTGGAAGTTATGGTTGGAGTGCCAAGAATTTTGTACTAAGTTCTTTAAGGAATGGCAATCTGGTGTATAGTTTTCAAAGAGAGAGTAATCTGTCTAGGTTAAGAAATCAGTCTTTTGGTAGTAGAATGAGGGATGAAAAGGCAAGAGTTTGGGGAAAGGGAAGGAGTTGGCAAGGTATTAATTTATGCGATTTATAAAAAGTGCTCATGGCAAAGGTGATATGGTAGAGAGAGGGTAGAGGCAGAGAATGTGAGGAATAGCTAAAAATAAAAAAAAAATGTATTATTCATTCATTCACTCACCTAAAAACATCTGACTAACTATTGAAGAAAAAACTTGATTTCTCTTCATTGCAAGAGAAGCTAAAAATGTGTAGACCGGAAGGCATACAAGTGCAAAGGATATTTCTGAGCCATAACGCATTTACCATTTCAAGAGTTGGAGTAGACAATTAACCATAAGTTGAGTTTGAAGGAGTTGGTAAGTCATATTGAACAATCTTTTTCTATAATTACAATAGATATTTATTTAAAGTCATACATTTGCAGCTCAAATATTTCCAGATTGTACATTTCAGCTTTACCCAACTTCTTAAAAATATTTGAGGCAGCTGCAACCACAGATTCATAGCTTTCAACTCCACAATTCTTTCTTTGTCCATTCTTCTCTCTCTTTTCCTTCCCAAGTTTGAATTTATTCTGAGGTTTATAGAAGACATAAATAGGTTCTTAATCACATTTGCATTCTTAGCATGATTTTTCTGGTAATAACATGGGATTAAGTTTGAAGAAGTAATGATACATTTGTTAAGTTTATTTCTGTGATTATTTTACCCTAGAGGATGAAGAAAGGATAGACTATGTAAATTGTGTAACACAATTTTGTTAAAATATATTATAATAATTATGTCCTTTGTAAAGTGATAAACCTCATCCTTCATACTATTTTCAACTTAGTTAATAAAATCTGGCCATGAAGATATTTTTCTAAATATTTTAAAATATTGTTTCCCTAAATGAGATGAAGAAGGTGTACCACCACTGTGCAAACTTCCCACTCAGCAGAAGTAATATATCAATGAAAACTAAATCCCACTTGTAACAGAAGTACCTCGAAAGAAGAGTGGACTGTGACAGGCAAGACTTGCTCTGATAGGCACTTCTCTCTTTGCCTACAATATTCAACAATGTTCAATTTTTTAAAGTTTATTTATTAATTTTTTGAGAGAGAGAGAGTCGGTGGGGAAGGGACAGAAAAAGATGGAGAGAGAATCCCAAGCAGGCTCTGCACCGTCAGTACAGAACCCAATGTGAGGATCCCATGACCCTGGGATGATGAACTGAGCTGAAAGCAAGAGTTGGACATTTAACCAACTGAGCCACCTGGGCGCCCCAACAGTGTTCAGTTTTTTAAAATTCCTTTAACATGCTTTTAAAAATATGTCCAACAGTCAATATGATAGAATCATAGAGGTTAGTTTGTTAATTAACAATTAACTAACAGAATTTAGTTTAGTTAGATCATCTGTTTCTCAATGCTAATTCACCAAAATAATTCAGAGACTTTTTGGAAAAAAGACAAACCTGACATAAAATAATCTAGTTAAAAATATGTGCTAGCAATGTTGGTGAGTTACACTGTGTGTTTGAATCCTGAGTATATGAGTATTTGAGGGGCAAAGGAAGATGTTGAATGAGAGAAGTCAGGGTTGAATAGGTGTATACATTAAGTTTGTAGTGGTATGGTCACAAGATCAGGTAACTTCCACTTGAAGATCTCTAGTGTCTCAAGAGTAGAAATTGAAAGTCGTCTACTGAGATGTGAGGGATCAAAGAAGTTGAGCTACGTGATAAAGGCTGAAAAATCAGAAATGTGAGAAGCCTCTCCTTGATTCATAGAATTTCCAGGCAACCCAAGATGTAGAGTCTTCCATTGGTGAGTCTTACCATCTTTATAGCTGTACACAGAAGCTTAGGTTGAGAAGCAATTGATTAAAGATCAAACAGTGGGATCAAATCAAGGATAGTTTTTAAAGGAATAAAAGGGGAGGAAACTAAACACATTAACAAGAGACAGCAAGATGGTGAGCTTATTGGATATACATAAACAGGTAGAACATCATCTGTAGACCAAAAAAGAACACAGTTTTCAAAGACAAGCACCTGAGACATAGAAACCAAGATGTCTCCATCTTTTTTCACATAAATTATTGAAATGCTACTTATAACATCATTTGAGATGGGGCACATGATAGGAGCATGATGTGGATAAAATTTCTAGGAAGATGTTTTGAGATGCTGTCAAGAAATCCATATAACAAGAAGATGGGTGTGGAAATAAATGATGGAGACAAATATACGTTTTGAAATAATAAGCACATGGGATATCTATGAAGTAATAGGAATAGTTAAAATCACCAAGAAAATGGGGAGTGAAAGAAAAAAAAAAACTTTCCAAGGAGAGTATTATAGGAAAATATTTATTGCATACAGGCAAAACAAGGAGTGACCCGGGAGACAGAGAAGGAGAAGTTAAGGAAACATGAGAATACTCAAGATAAACAGTATTGAGAAAAAACTATACAACAAAACTGAATATGAGGATAACATCAGTACTTTAGAGTTCAAATGGGTGGTGATAAAAATAATAGAATATTTGGTTTCTTTTCAAGCCCAGGTTCTAAGAATCTAAGACGTTTTCTAAAACTCAATCCAACATAACCAAATGTAAAGAAATAATGAAACAAAAGTCTTTTTAAGAAACATTACTGGGATTCTGCATTTAAAAACAGACAAAACTTGGGGCGCCTGGGTGGCTCAGTGGGTTACATGTTTGACTTTGGCTCAGATCATGATCTCACTGTTCATGGGTTCGAGGCCCACTTCAGGCTCTGCACTGATAGCTCGAAGCCTGGAGCCTGCTTCAGATTCTGTGTCTCCCTCTCTCTCTGTCCCTCCCCCATTCATGCCCTGTCTCTCTCTGTCTCAAAAATAAAATAAATATTAAAAAAAAAGTTTTAAAAAAAGAAAACAAACAAAAGGTAAAATCATACACACACACACCAAACAAACAAAAACAAAAAAACAAACCTTCAAATAAACAAAAATCATACACAAATACACACAGTAATTTAGCCATTCTATGTTTAAATATCCACATTATATTTTAATAACAATGATTTTAAGTACATGAGCTCTTAGGGTTAAGAACTTTGAGTTTGAGTTGCTGTGTGACCTTGGATAAATGGCAGAATCTTCCTGATTGGCATTTCTTCCAGTGTGAAATAATGAAGCCATTCATTCTTAACATGACTCAGGTAATTGTCACACTTGTCATCATTAATTAGGAAGAAGTTGAGACCTGAAAGGTAATGGAATGGATACGATGTTTCTTTTAGCTTCTTTTATGAATTTCTCTTTGACCAGAAGCCCTGTTCTGATGCTAACTTACTTTACAGAGCTAGTAATTTTCACATGGATTTTGACAAGTTCGTCACACAGACAGTCCAAACCTGAAGGATGAGAATACTGTATATGAAATATATTACTCTCCACAAAGTAACACCCCAATAAAATATGGTGATTTTACACCATAAGAAACATTTTTTTTAATATGAAATTTATTGTCAAATTGGTTTCCATACAACACCCAGTGCTCATCCCAACAGGTGCCCTCCTCAATACCCATCACCCACCCTCCCCTCTCTCCCACACCCCATCAACCCTCAGATTGTTCTCAGTTTTTAAGAGTCTTTTATGGTTTGGCTCCCTCCCTCTCTAACTTTTTTTTTCCTTCCCCTCCCCCATGGTCTTCTGTTAAGTTTCTCAGGATCCACATAAGAGTGAAAACATATGGTATCTGTCTTTCTCTGTATGACTTATTTCACTTAGCATAACACTCTCCAGTTCCATCCCGGTTGCTACAAAAGGCCATATTTCATTCTTTCTCATTGCCACATAGTATTCTGTTGTGCATATAAACCACAATTTCTTTATCCATTCATCAGTTGACGGACATTTAGGCTCAAGAAAGAAACATTTTATCATTATCTTGAAATAGATTGGAAGATGCAAGCCATATCAGTGCAGGCAAACATCTGGAGATGTTTATCTTCCCCATACAGATCATCGGTTGCATTGATTGCGTGTTTATTATTAACATGATCAGACTACAAAGATAGAGAATATTATTTTTGAGCGAGTCCTTTTTTTCTCCCAAAGGTGTAGACACCACATTTAGCATTACAGAATTAGATTGAAGGCTGAATTTGAGTTTCGTAAAATAAACACCAGCCCTTATTCACGGGTGTCTACTAAATCCACTTGCTAAAGAAGTCAGCAACGTGAAGAATAAGTTAACAGGGAAATGAAGTAAAATTGCCCTGGCTAATAGTTTATGAAGGAAGCAAAGGCAGTGGCTCATCTGAACCTTACCTGTGTCAATTACTTAGATGAACAGCTAACAGCTTACCTTTCAAAACACTGCAAGTGGTATTAGTGGACTAAGTAGAGGAAATGAGACACCAGATGCTGCACAAGTAGTGACTCTGCCAAGATTTTGATGAGAAGTATCCACTTGACAGCTGGAATTTAGCATGGGTAAGTGAAGTTTGCATAATAAAATTTAATTATTAATTGCATCTTTGCGGTAAGAAGCAAATAATGCAAGCAAATGATTTTAGCACAATTAAATGAATTTTAATACATTTTTCTTTCAAACTTGTTTCTTCAAAGACAGCAAATGGATTGCCAAAAAAGATCCTAAAGATATCATTCCTAACAAATTGTGTCCTGCAGATACCCCATTTTTACCAAGACTGCTAACTTCTGGTTGGATTAATTATGTAGGACTAAATATCCCAACTCTGATAATAGATACTGTTGCTCATGATATTTTGAAAAGTACCAAAATATGGACTCTAAAAATTTTACATCATTTCTGCCATGCCTTAGATGTTTGATTTGGGCAAGCTATTTAACCATTTTTGGTCATATTTTTCTCATGCGCCTAATGAGAAGTCTGTAAAATATGTATGAGGAAACACCTTAAAAATAAGTGTGTTTCTTAATTGAGACAAATTTATTTATCAAGACAAGGTGATTTCCTTGTGTTTTATGACAAAAAGTCATCAAAGGATCACTAATCTGAGATCAAGGACCTAAGTTCAAACTGTTTATGCTTATGTGTTGTGTGACCTTGGGCAAATCACTAAAGGTACTGATAGGCTCAGACCACTTCCTTTTTTGTTATTATTTATTTTTTAAAGCTTATTTATTTATTCTGAGAGAGAAAGAGAGCGGAAGGGTCAGAGAGAGAGGGAAAGAGAGAGAATCCTAAGCAAGCTCCACACTGTAAGTGCAGAGCCAGATGTGGGGCTCTAACCCACGAACCGTGAGACCATGACTTGAGCTAAAACCAAGAGTAGGACTCTTAACCGACTTAGCCACCCAGGTGCCCCTTAGACCACTTCTAAGCCCATGGACAGTGAGAGTAAAAGCTCTTCCTCTCTTTGGCATACAAAAAGGCCATACTTAGAAAGGAAATTCTATTTCCCCAAAAAGTGCATTCAGGGTGAAGTTTTATGATTTTGATTTCTCTATATCCAACCACCATAACAGATTTCAAAAGCAACATTTATTGCAGTTATAAAAGTTTCTCAGAACATAATTAAGCTTTTGCAAGCTTTTGGAGTGGAGTGTCCCCTCACCTAACTGTGGTTGCTCTGTTAAGCCACCTTTCAAGAACTACTGCTCTTAGCTGCCAAGGGGCAGTTTACAAAATGTTGCAGGGAATGTGCACTTTTTGATTCCCAGCTGCAGGTTCAGCAAGGGACCCTCATCTCTCCTGCTATCAAACAAGGCATGTCCCTGAGTCCTTTCTAGTTAAAGGAAAGAGAAATAAATAAAGGGAGAGAGAAGCAAAAGTTTTCTCTCTTTTTTCCTTACCTAAGTACAGACAATGCCCATTCACCTCCTTGGCGCCATCTCTGATCTTTACTCTGTAGATATTATATAAGGGAGTACTGGGGACCGTCTCTCTCCATCAGAAGAGTCAGACTGTGTGTCCAGCAGCGTCCTGAGGCCATGCTGAAGCAGTGTTCTAAAGTCCACTCAGTTGTGAAGTACAGATAAATGCAATTAAATGTTACCCAGGGAAAGGGAGGTGTTCAATCTATTAAAATATGAAACATGATGCCTAAACAGTTATAAGCATGACCTACTATTAGCTATTTGTTTATTTATAATTCAGACTTAAGTTAGAAGTGTAAAGAAGTATGAATTGAAGGTCCTTATCCCCTGGGAGTGATGGCCTGTTGCTTCTCAATCCAGAACTCTTTTAGAGTAACTAATCCTTTGTCAAGTTATTAACATGTCAAGGGTATATGTTGTCTTATCCATAAGTATCTCCCCAACAACAAGCAAAGAGCTAGGATAGAGTAGGCTAGTGTTTGTAGATTGTGGATAATCCACTGGTCTTCAAAAATACTTGTGGTAGGTCCAGATTAACAGGGAGAGCGGGGTAAATAAATAGAAAAAAGAGATGGATAGTTAAATGATAGATGACATAAAGGTAGATGGTAGATGATTGGTATTTAGATGAGAGACAGAGACATACATACATACATATTATAAAGCATTGACTCATACAGTCATAGAGGCTGAGAAATCCCATGATCAGCATTTGGCAAACTGAAGATCCAGGATTGATGGTCTAATTCTAGTCCAAGCCCAAAGCCTTATAACCAGGAGAGCTGATGGGGTAAGTTTCTGTGTGAAAGATAGGAGGCTTGAGACACAAGAGAGCCATGTTTTTAAATTTTGAGTCCAAACGCAGGAAAAGACCTATGTCTCCAACAGTCAGATACTTGCTCCTTCTTACTGAACCTCTTTGTTCTATCCAGGTCTTCAACTGAATAAGGACTACCCACATAAACAAAGACAATCTTCTTAACTTAGTCTATCAAATCAAATGTTAATTTCATCCCAAAACACCTTCATCAAAAGACCTAGAATGATGTGTTAGCAAATATCGGTCCCATGGCCTAGTCAAGTTGACACATAAAATTAGCCACCATATATGTGCTCAAACCCTCAGTTTATGACCACTTGGCTCTGAAAATCTAGTGCTAATTGGGTTAATTTTCAAATGCATCTGTTCCCACTAGGCACGGATGCTCAAGGAGTAGGCTGAGGCTGATTTACAAGCTTGTGAGTTCCAGTTATTACAGTTTCAGGAATTTTGTTGGCTAGTTATTAATCCATTGGTAGATCAAACTTGAGCATAGTCAAAGTATTGATACCACAGAATTTGGCAAACACTGTAAATCAGATCCCTTTTTTAAAAAACCCAGAGGGCTGATTATTAAACATTATAGCACCACTATGATGTCTAAGGAGCAGAGATGAAAATTTTTATGAGATATTTGAGATTTATTAAAGTTTTTAAATATCCCATTTTTGTTCAGTCTGTGATTTTATAATACATGACCTACTCATTTATACTTCTTATGAACGCATATATCATTATTATTGCTATTATTGGAAAAATTACAAAAAAGATTCATTTTACTCTGGAGACCTAAGTTAAATAAATATATTACCTAGACAGATATGGATCACAATCAGTGGATGTCATGATTTAGACTCATCTTGGTAAGATGATTTAGTTTCCCTGCTCACAACCACATTTCTTCATCCAAAAGTAATTTAAATCAAAGTCAATCTTTAATTACACCTTTGCATGAAGCAGGTACACATTAATTGGGATCCTTCAAAATGTTTTTTGTGTTTTTTTTTTAACCTCCTGCTTTCAAGTAGTTGTTAGTGGGCCCCATCCTGCTTATCTAGAGAATAGAAGAAACCTATCCTAAAACCAGCATGACTGCAAGGTATTACATAAATGAACCCTGGATTAGGAGTCCGATGTTAGAAAATCTAAAACCAGATACTGACCCCTCCACTAACTTATTGATTGATCTTCAACACATATTATTTTTAGAACATAAGGAACTGCACTTTATTGATAGATTACAAATTCAAGGTATGATCATATTTCAGAATTATCAAACAACTTTTTTGGGGGGAAAAGGAATATATCCTAAAAACTAAGTCTCTCTTCTAAATTTGCCTTCCCCAGACACTTCACCCACTGCTAAAGGTTTCTTATATATACTCCAGATGTTGTAGATATTGTCTGAAACTACACACACACACAAACACACACACACACACACATGGACACTCACACCTACAACATGCATGTTTGGAGAGAAAAAGAAAAAAAGAGAGAGGAAGAGAAAGAAGAATAATTTAATAAACTTAATTCAACTTTTACTCAGTTCCAATATACCCAAGCCTATTTTATCTATATCCCTAAACACTTCCCTAGGATATTTTAAATTAATTCTTAATCACATAGAATTTCTGCTATAGATATCTCAGTATGTATGTATCAAAATTAAGACTCATATAAGCATAACCATATGAGGTCTGCCCCTAGTATGACAGTGTTGGAAGTTCCACTGATGTCCCCTTTGAAACTAGTAAAAGTTGTATTTACTAATTATCATTGAAAGCCCGTGGGAAAAGTCTGAAGGATAAATAGACAAAGGAGAAAAAGCCAGTGGAGAAATATCTACAAAGTGAACAAAACTTTGATAAGAAAGGTGAAAGTTTGTGGCATTTGAACTGACTGCCCTCTCCTTCTTTCTTCCCATCTTGGTGAGGTAGAGACTATACTCCAGGCTGTTATAACAGAGAACATAAAGATCTCTGTCCCCCTATCTCTTAAGAAGAAGACTTTATTTCTGGGAAGAACAGGAAGTCAGGGGTTTTCTCCCAGCCCCCAGCTTCTTGTTGCCAAGGTTAAGTTCTGCTGAGTGCAGTTAAGAGGTGGGCGTTCCCTTCCACCTCCTTGTGCCCACTCATGTAATGGAAACTTACATTATACGTCTCTTTGGGCACAGCACGCTGAGAAGACTGAGGGCCTGATCCCCCTAGCCCTAGTGCATGAGGCAGTGGTTTCATGGCAGACTCTCCTGTCCACCCTCCTAGAGCAGGGCTTTCACTCAGAGAGAAACTTGCCTATGTCCCAAGACTTATTCCGGAACTCTGGTTCAGAGATTTTTGCCTAGAGGAGACACAGACTGTAACTCCTAAACTCTCCCTGAAGGAACTAAATTTATCTGTGACAGAGTGAAACAAATTCAAGCCTAAAGACATTCTTAATAATAGTGGAGCTTGTAGCACCTGGGTGGCTCAGTCATTTAAGCATCCTTCCGCTCAGGTCATGATCTCATGGTTAGTGAGTTTGAGCCTTGCATCTGGCTCTGCACTGACAGTGAGGAGCTTTCTTGGGATTCTCTGTCTCCCTCTCTCTCTGCCCCTCTTCCACTCATACTGTGTCTGTCTCTCTCAAAAATAAATAAATAAACTTAAAAAAAAAAGTGGAGGTGGTGGTGAAGGACAGTTGGGAGGAGATTCAAGATTAGAGGCTGAAGTCTAGGCCAGTTAGTGTGCTGTAGACAACTAAGGTGTAAGATTAGCTGAGAGGAACCGACCTGGTGTCAGAACAGATATCAAGAACTGACATCAGAAACTACTCCTGCAAATAAACCACCATTTGGTTTATTAGTTTGTACAGCAACTGATGCCAAAAAGCAGTGTAGAAACAAGTTGAACAATTGGCCAGCCCCTAGTGGAACCAAACACTTGGACGAGATCAGGGAAATAGTGGAAAAGAACCTCCTCAGAGCTATTGCCTTCCCTTGGTCACTGTGAGGGTACTCAAAGTTTTGCCTCCCTGAGGAACAATAAGCAAACGTTTAACACAGTGAGAGGGGAAATAGATATCACTGAAATAATGCAACCAAAGACACAAGGAAACAAGAAAATCACAATAACAACCCCTCCCATTCGTGGCTACAATATATTATTTAAATGTTCAATTTCTAATAAAATAGTATGAAACATGCAAAGAAGCAGAATATTATGATCCACACACTGGGGAAAAAATGTAGTCAATCCTGTAAGAGTGACGAGATGTTGGATTTATCAGAAAACAATTTCAAAATGGCCATCGTAAATATGTTCACAGAACTAAAGGAGACCACTACTGAAGAAATAAAGGTATAATGCCAGCATTACACCAAATAGAGAATATTAATACAAAGATAGAGGTTATAAAAAAAAACAAAATGGGAATTGTGGATTTGAAAAGGACAATACCTGAAATTCAAAATAAAATAACTCCAGGGGCACAACAGTGATTTGAGCTGGCAGAAGAAGGAATAAGTAAACGTGAGGTTGGATTGATAGATTTTTCAAGCCAAAGAACACAGAGAAAAAAGAATGAAGACAAACAAAGAGCCTTAGAGAAATGTGGAACAATATCAGGCACACCGACATATGTATAAGACAAGCAACGGGAAAAGAAGGAGCAGAAATATATACAAAGAAATAATGGCATATTATTTTGACTAATCAGAATTTAAATAGAAACTTGAAACAGAACAAAAACAAAAACAAATTTATATTTATATTTATACTTATATTTTAAAAAAGAAAGAAAACCTGAATGAAAAGAATGGGATTTTTGTCTAAAAGTAAATAAGTAAATAAGTAACTAATGTGAGAAAGTTTCTCACATTTATTGAAAAATAATACCCTACACATCCAAGAAGGTCAATAAATTCCAAGTACAATATAACCTCAAAGATATTCACAAAAGTAAGCATCATAATAAAAAGGCTGAATGTCAAAGACAAGAGGAAAATCTTGAAAGCAACAAGCAAAAACCAATTTATTACTTCCAAGGAACCCCAATAAGATTTACAACCGAGTTCTCATCCAAAGTGCTAGAGATCACAAAGCACTGGGAAGACTTACTGAGTGCTTCAAACAAAACAAACTATAAACTAAGAATCCTGGGTCCACAAAAGCTTTCTTTTGAAAATAAAGGT
This sequence comes from Panthera onca, assembly GCF_046562875.1. Taxonomy (NCBI): domain Eukaryota; kingdom Metazoa; phylum Chordata; class Mammalia; order Carnivora; family Felidae; genus Panthera; species Panthera onca. Next base: position 109,005,450 of record NC_138346.1, read on the forward strand.
AAAATACTTTCCCAGATAAACAAAAACTGAAAGAATTTGTTGCTGACAAACATACCTTACAAGGAATCATAAGCAAGTTTTTCAGGCTGGAAACATGTTACCCCAGACAGTAATTCCAACCCACATGAAGAACAAAGAACACTGGTAAATGTAATTATAAAAGATAGTTTATTTTCTGTCTTTCTTCTCTTATTTTAAAAACGCTTGAATAAGATGTATATAATGTACTGTTAGGTCTATAACATATAGAAGTACACATGTATAATATATTTGCCAATAACAGCACAGGAGAGGTGAGTAGGAGAAACACTGTACAGAACTAAGGAAATAACTACAGATGGTGATGTTATAATTATAGCAAAGTAGCATTGTATTATAGCAAAGTAACATTAACAGACATAATATGGACGACAATAGAACAAAGGGGAAGGGAAGAGAACTACACAGAAGTAATGTTTATATATCTGGAATTAAGCCAGTATAAATCTGATGTTGATTTGATAAGTTAAGATGTATATTATAAATTCTAGAACAAGTACTATAAAAAAATTTAAGAGACAGTGAAAAAATTAGTAAAGATATTAAAATGCTACATTAGAAAACATTTACTAATGGGAAAGAATTTTGTAAAAGAGAACTAGAGAAACAGAAAAGATCTGAGACACATAGAGTAAAAGGGCAAATAACAATAATAGCAGCAATGAGTGAAATGTACTAAACAATTTAATCAAAAGAGAGAAAAGATTAGATGGTTGAATTAAAAAAAAAAATGGCCTGATTATTTTCTGTCTACAGGAGAAATATTTTAGATTCAAAGATATGATAGATTGAAATCACTGGTTGGAAAAGTTATGTTATGCAAACAGCAAACACTAGTAAGCTGACATGACTATACTAATACAAGACTATCTATAAGATAGATGTTAGAACAAAACAATGACACTAGAAACAGAGGGGGACATTTCGTATGATAAAATAACTAACCTATCACGAAGACATAATAATTATATAAATACATGTCTTAATAATAGAGCATCAAAGTATTTCACGCAAAAACTGATGGAAAAATACAGAAAATTAAATTATAATAATTTGAGCCTATAGCACTTTCAGTAATAGAATTACTTGGCAGAAGATCAACAAGAAAACAGAAGACTTGAACAGCACTATACACCAATTAGAACTAACAGATATCTATAGAGTACTCCACACAACATCATAATATATATTCTTTTCGTGTACACATGGAACATTTTCCAGGGTAAACCATAAGCCAGATGTAAAACAAATCTCAATAAATTTTTAAAAGGATAGAAATAATACAAAGTATATTCTCTGACTAAAATGGAATCAATTTAGAAATCAGTATCAGGAACAAATATGGGACACAAAAATATGTAGAAATTAAACAACATACTTATGAATAACCAAAGGGACAAAGGATGAACTGAAAGGAAAATCAGAAATTATTATTAGATGAATAAAAGGGAAAGTGTATCAAAATATTTGTTACACAACTAAAGCATTTCTTTGATGTAAATTTATCAATGCAAATGCTGATATTAAGAAAGAAGAAAGATCCTAAATCAATAACTTTTCACCTTAAGACACTAGAGAAACAGGAGAAAATTAACATAAGATCACAGAAATGAAATAACAGAGTGGAAAATAATTAAGTAGAGAATAGAAAAAGAATAGATAACATCAATGAATCTAAAATTTAGTTTGTTGAAAGACAATTTAATAAACGTTTAGCTAGAGTGGCTAAGATAAAAAAGAACATCGACTCAAATTACTAGAATCAGACATAAAAGAAATATTATTTACCTTGCATAAATAAAAAAAGTTATAAAATATTGCTATAAAAACTATACACGATTAGACAATTTAGATGAAATGGACACATTCCCAGAAAGACACAAAGTACTGAAACTGACCTCAGAAGAAATAGACATTTTGAATAGATCTGTATAAAGAAAGATACCAAATCAATAATTTAATAAAACACTCCCACCCAGAAAAGCAAAGTTCCAGAGGGCTTCACTGCTAAATTCTACCACAATTCTAGAAGAATTAATATCTATTTTTTATAACTCTTCCAGAAATTAGAAGAGGAAGGAGCACTTCTTAACTGATTTTATGGGACCCATATTATTCTGACATCTAAACAAACCAAATAAATCACAAGCAAAGAGAAGTATAGACTAATATCTCTTATTGGTATAGACACAAATTATTGACAACATAACGCCAGCAATATAAAAAATATATATGCCATAAAATATGACCAAGTGGGAGTTAGTACAAGAATGCAACGTTGACTTTCAACATGTGAAAGTCAACTAATGTAATACATCATATGATCAAAAAAGCAAATCACATGATTATCTCAATAGATGCAGAAAAAACATTTGACAAAATCCAACACACTTGTGTTAAAACAAACAAAAAACAACACAATAGGAATAGAAGGAAACTTTTTCAACCCTTTTTCAAGCCATCTATGAAATGTCCAAACTAGTATCAGACTTAATGGTGAAAGACTGAACACTTTCTCCCTCAAGATCAGCAACAAGAGAAGGATTTCTTTTTTTTTTTTAATTTTTTTTATTACATTTATTTATTTTTGAGAGATGGAGAGAGACAAAGAATAAGTGGGGAAGGAGCAGAGAGAGAAAGAGACACAGAATCTGAAGCAGGTTCCAGGCTCTGAGCTGCCAACACAGAGCCCAACACGGGGCTTGAACTCAGGAGCCATGAGATCATGACCTGAGTTGAAGTGGACACCTAACTGACTGAGCCACCCAGGTGCCCCAAGAGAAGGATTTCTATATTGACTAATTCTGTTCAACATTGCACTGGAGGTACTAGTTTGGGCAATGAAGCAAGTCAATGAAATTTGAAAAATTCCGATTGCAAAGAAAAAGTAAAACTATCTCTCTTTGCAGATGAAATGATTTTGTATATAGATAATCATAAGATCTCCACTGTAACACTATTCATGCTAATAAATGAGTTTAGTAAGTTTGCAAGATACAATATCAGTACACAAAATCAATTGTATTTATGTACTCAAGCAATAAATGATCCAAAACTAAAATTAAGAAAAATAATTACATTTACTACCATATAAAATTTTTAGAAAAGAACTTATCGGCAATAAGAAACATACTTTGAAACTACAAGACATTGTTTAAAGATCTACATAATTAGAAAAAATGTTCTATGATCATGGATCAGAAAACTTAACATTGATAACTGGCAATACTACTCAAACTAACTTAAAGACTCAGTGCAATCACTGTCAGACTTCCAGATGGCTTTTTTTTAATAGAAATTGAGCTGATTCTAAAAGTCATATAGGATTTCATGTGAATTGGAGGCATATATATATATATATATATATATATATTATACACACACACATATGTATGTAGTTGAATATGGAGCTTAGAAGACTATAAGGAAGAGAAATGAGAAATGAGGGAGGAATAAGGAATAATGCAAATAAGATAAAGAAGGAAGAAAAATTGCAAATCAGGTATTCCTTCTTAGTGATATATAAAGAAATTCTCACATAGATAAATAAAGGGTATGTACAGGAGAGATCAGTGATTGTAAAATATTTGAAACAAAATGAATGTCCATCAGAAGGAGAATGGATAAATTATAGTATATTTACATTAAGGAATACTACATAGCAGCTAAAGCAATCAAGTGATTAATGTTACAGACACCATTAGGAATAATTTAAGAATAGGTTGAGAAAACAGAACTACAGAATAATTTGATCAGTTTGATATAACATGACATGTTTAAATAATGTAAAATAATACATTTTCTAATATTACTTTTAGAGCTAACAGATATGTAGAAATAATATTAGCCCATGGATAGCAGTCAAATACATTTAATTCCATCTAACTGCTACATCCTGGGAGTTAGACGATTCTTTTCTTCAACACTTTCAAAAAATTTTTAATGTTTATTTATTTTTGAGGGGGGGAGGGGCAGGGCAAGAGGGAGACACATAATCTGAAGCAGGCTCCAGGCTCCTAGCTGTCAGTACAGAGCCTGACACAGGGCTTGAACTCATGAACTGTGAGATCATGACCTGAGCTGAAGTTGGACACTTAACCAACTGAGCCACCCAGGCACCCCTGTCACACTTCAAATATATGGTTCCAATGGCTTCTTTTCTTTATGGTTTCTGATGACAAATTCATAGTTATTCAATTGTTGTTTTCCAATACTTAAGATAATGTGACTGGCTCTTGTTTGTTTGTTTGTTTTCTTATTGGTGTCAAGCTTTTTGTTTTTGCTTTGGTTTGGTTTTCAGCGGTTTGTTTATGATGTATTTGTGTGTGGCTTACTTTGAGCTTAATCTCATTTTGGTTCTCACTGAGCTTCTTGAGTATATAAACTTACGACTTTCACCAAATTTGTTAGCCATTATTTCTTCAAAAATTTTTTTGGCATCATTCTCTTCTCTTTGCCTTCAGAATCCAACTCAAAAAAATGTAAGACGTTTTGATATTGCACACAGGTCCCAGAAGCTCTGTTCATTTGTTTCCAATATTTTTTCCTATGTTCCTCAGATTCTGCAATTTCTATTGAAACTTTCAAGTTCACATAATTATGCCTCCGCCATCTCCATTCTACCTTGGCCAATGTTTATATAGTAGTTTAGCTGTCTGAATCTTGCTGTTGTCTATTGGGGGGTGTGTTCCACAAATGTGCAGCTGGAGAGTGGTGTCAGGATTTGCGTCAGACCAAAATCAGATGCAGGGATCTTCTTTCCCATTTCTCTCTTTTCAGGAAGCCACCGGAAGCTCCCTTTCCAGTTTTTATATCCATGAAGGTGAGTTTTTCTATGAGGTTTAGTCTCCTGTGCTGTGACATAGTTCTGTGAGACAGAGACTGCCCTGGGCAAATGTCCCAAGAGAAAGAATGCCACTCAGATTCTTTTCCTGGCCCTTCCATCCAGGCAGAGAAGTGTTTTCACGGTGGTTTAGGTGTCGCTGCTTCCAATGTCCTGTTGCGGGAGTGTGGTTCTATGAATGAGGTTGTCCTTGAGTAGGACTGGGGTGAAAACCCAAATTAATCGAGAGGATTTTCCACCACTGTCTGGGAGATCACTTCTTTCTGGTCTTCTGTCTACAAAGACAACTTCTCTTGAAGATTTTGTTGATGGGTGTCCCCACTCTTTATTTCTCTGATTTGTCCTGCCCTCTGATCACAGTTGGGAGATAAAGAGAAGAGGAACAGGAAATTCACCAGTATCCTTTCTGTCATTCATCAAGTTTTGGTTTCTTTTCCCAATCTGTTATTATTCGCTTTAAGAGTCCTCAGATATTTGCCTTTTGTATTTATCCAGTTATTATTTTAGGAAATAATTCAATATTCAAGGAAATATGATACATTGGGCTTGCACCATCTTGGCTGTTACCAAAGCTACAGTTTATTTTTTTAAATAAACTTTTTTATTTTGGAATAATTTTGGATGTACAGAAAACTTGCAAATGTAATATAAGTATTGCTTGTATACCTCTTACTCAGCTTCTTCTAAAATATTTTCCATTTCTATAATACATTTGCCTGAACTTAGAAACTAATATGACTGTTGGTAGTATATTGATAGCAAGTAAAACTCTGGACTTTACTTGGATTTTGCTATTTTTTTTTTTACTAATCTCTTTTTCTGATCCAGGATTTAATACAGGATACCTACCACCTTGAATTTAGTATGATATATTTTGAACACACAAATTCAGAAAGGAAACTTGGCTTAATATTCTAAACAGTGCTGGAATATGCAAAGTCACTATTGGCTGAATCTGGGGAATGCACTGCTTCCTGTAGAAATGGGACTCTGTGCACATGGATTTTTTTTTTTTAAGCTAGACTAAAATTGTTGTCAGTGATCCTGTGATAGTTAGAGAACCTTAAATGTGAGTCCTGATATACAAGTTCACATGGTCACTGTTGCCCCCATGGTCACTGTCTCCATGAGGTAAACTCAACCTGGTGTTACTAGAGCACAGCCCCCATCTAGATCAGGGACTAGGCTGAGAAAGATATTTATACTAAACAGAGAGCACTGGTGGATATCCGTTATATAAAAAGATTCTATGTGAGTCCCATGAAGCCAAAGAAAAATGTTAAGAAGACAGGATCTGTGGAGGAATGGACAAAGTGAGGAATTGGTCTTGGCTCAAGCCAAGACATACAAGAATGTCTGAACAGGTTATACAGAAAAGGATCAGTATCCATTGGTCCAGGCCATGTCAAAGGACACGGGAAAGACAGTAAAATCTACCTATACAATAATAAATACAGGTTTCCACTATACAAAAGAAATGAAAGAGTAGATAATAAATGAAATTGGAAAATAATATTAACATTTAGATGGGAATGAGGTGAGGCATGTAAAAGCACCCGAGGTTCTGACTTCTGGCGAAGAAGAATTAAGGACACATTGTTCAGGAGTCTAAATGTACACAGTGAACCATGGAGTCTAGTTCCCTTAGAGACGCCTCCTTATTGATCTGAGGTGAACATTACATACTTATCTCACTATCCATTTTGTTCTTTTCATTTCCTTACCAGATCCACATTTTTTTTTAACTCAGCTTATTTTTCTCTCTTAGACTTTATTTTCAAAACTTCACTTAGCTTTTTTTTTTAATCTTCTGGTATCATATAGCCATGAACAGGTAAACTGATGACCCACTTTTTCTGGAAAATCTCCAAGCTCTCCTGCCATATCCCAATCACTTTGGTTGGCACCTCTGACGAGGGATTCCATCCTGAAAGGATGTTAACTGACTCCTGAGACTGATGTGCTGCTGGTCATATTTTAGTCATATATTAGTCTGACAGGACACAGTGAAGAAAACTTAGGGGTATGAGGTGGTTAAATATCTACTGTCACTGGAGGTTTACCGTACCCCAGGTACTGTTTAGTCATCTTTCTGATACTCGAAGAACCCCACAAGCCATCGTTGTTCAACGTTAGATAAGGTAGCTGATACTTAGGTCAGGTTCCTTGCTCAGGTCATAGTTGTAAACTGAAATGACACTGTCTTGTGTCTTCTGCACTGCTTTTTCCTGAACCTTCCAAATCACTCAGAAGGCCTTTGTAATGACTCCATGTAGAAATGTCAACCATATCTGTTCTGAGTTTTTCTTTTTGAACAGACCAAAGATGCTATCATTCCCTGAATAGAAAATCCTTGCAAATTAATTCATTTTCCATGTGATTGTTTAAGAACTAATCCCCAGTTTTTCACACCTGTATGCCATCTAGCAAACCTGCCTCGAATATAGTAGAGCAGACATTACATGCTTCAGTGGTAAGGTGAGCTGGGTCTTAAGCACAATGGGGTGACTATCCTTCCCCTCAGGTGCTGCAACAAGGCACAGGAGCTGGACTCAAGGATTTTAACTACTTGAAACATATCTTAATTTCTATAAATCTTATAGATTTATGTTTCACTGTCATGTTTTACTGAGATTTTGAAATGGAATTTGTAAATTAAAAATAAGGCATACAACACACAGTGCCACGTCACAGACGTGGATATGACTTTAAGGCAGTCAGCTGGAAACTTCCATTAGGCAACACTTGAGTTCCAAAGACAGTATCCCCAGGAGTTCTAAAAATCCTGTTTTGAAAAAGAAAATACATCGATATGTAATATTCTAGATGGAAAGGAAACCACTAGGTCTGAAATATGCTTGCTATTGTGCCCTACAACTATTAATTTGCACAATGCCTGCTTTAAAGGCCCAATAACTCTCAGATCACACCCGTTTTGTCAAATTACCCTTCCATTTAGTTGAAAATTTGGTTGACCGGAAAGCATGTGGTTTGGGTCCAAATTACATGGCCAGTTGTGTTCTTTTACAAATGTTCTTCACAAGCACTGGTCATCCCCACATCAGCAGGTTTTTACACCTTTTCTTATTGATCTCCCTCTTCCAGCTGCCAGGCATGATCACCTTCATTGTGAAATACACATCCTGCACAACATTCAAGCTGAGCCTAACTGTCAGCACTTCAGGAATATCCCATTCTCATTCTCACTTCCATATTTTCACCTGTTTTTTTTCTCCCGCTTGAGATGTTTATTCATCTTTTAAACTACATAATAAATGAAGGAATAAATGAATAAATAAATGGTAATGCCTTACCTTTTTTGTCTCCTCTTTGCATATCTAAAATAGTCAATCTGTGCTTTTCTACTTCGAATGCACTCTTAAAAATTCCTTCTTGAAACACAAGTTCATTGATCTCCATTACAAATAAAGCTCTGCCAAAGGCAAACAAACAAACAAACAAACAAACAAGAAGTTGACAATACCTCTACTTTCAAGGAGATAGAGTCTAATGGATAATCATCCTTATCCAAATATCCTCAATGTGGTAGAGCTTTAGAGTAGTGATTTGGAAGGTACAAGAAAAGTTTAGAATTAATTTGTCTACTTTAGTACTTAACTGCACACTCTCCATTGATCTGTACTCCCCTAGAAAGTAGAAATTAGATAGCAGTTCTCTATGCATCCTCATGACTATACAGAGACCATGAAGAATTGGAGAGTACCTAGATACATGTGTATATTCATTTATATTTATATTTATATTTATATTTATATTTATATTTATATTTATATTTATATTATTTATATTTATATAAGTACACACACACACACACACACATATATATATATGACAAGGAAATTCACTGATTTAAAAAAAAAATTAACATTTATTTATTGTTGAGAGGCAAAGTGCAAGCAGGGGAGAGGCAGAGAGAGAGGGAGACACAGAATCAGAAACAGGCTCCATGCTCTGAGCTGTCAGCACAGAACCCAAAGCAGGGCTCAAACCCATGAACTGTGAGATCATAACCTGAGCTAAAGTCGGATGCTCAACGGACCAAGCCACCCGGGCGCCCCAGAAATTCACTGATTAAATTAGAAACAGAGTTGTGTAGTTGAAGATCTGGGTTTTAAAGACAAAGAAAATAAAGGATTTGTCACTGGATCTTTGACAAATACCTCATTCTTTGTTTGATAAGAAGTGTCTCAAAGGTTGTCTGTCAGTTGGAAGAAGCCTACAATAAAAAGGTGGATACCTGAAAATGTCTAGCATCTTCTAAGGGCAATCTTTAGGGATTATTTTGGTCTGGATTAAAGTAGGCCATTCCATGTAGCTCCATATTTTTTTCACTTGGAGATCTCACTGATGTCTCAAATTTAATGCCCCAGAAATTAATGTATCATCTTCTTACTAAAATATATTTTACATATTCAGTCACCTTCTAATCATTATTTCAGGCAGTCCTAAATGATACTTCATGGCTCAGGAGTTCAAAACTTTAGTTATATTAGACTTGACCCTGGCCTTTGAGTTCCACATGGAATCAGCTACTGAGATCTATTATTCTACCTCCAGATGATTATTTTATCAGATCCTACTTTCTACTTTCATTAGCATCACCTGAGTATAGACTGATAACCTAAATATTTACAATTAATGATGAAAGAATGGATGGTTATGTGGAGGGATAGTGTCTGCATTGGTTTCTGGTGCTAGACATCTGCCCTCTAAGTGTATAAGCAGAGGAAGGGATCAATATCTATTCTTTTTGGTAGTCCACATATTATTTCCTAAAGAGTTTGTAGATATAATCACTAAAAAAATTTTTTTGTTTGTTGCTTCTTTGGTTACCTGAGAACAGCCATCATAAATACTGTATGAAACTACAATGCTTTAAAGAAGATGTATCAGTGGTCTTTAAATGTCCTTGAACAAACAGGTGTGAGAAAAAAAAACACGGGAATGTATCCGTATTTAAAATGGTAGCACTCTAAATGGGAGGGAAGCAAATTATAACCCATGAAAGTATGGCTTTAAGTGGTGATTTGTTTGCTGAAATTGCTATTACAATTGAAACGAAAATCAGCAATCTGCCTGGATTCTTTTAATAAACAAAAGTTATTTAACAAAACTATAAATTACATTTCTGTGGCAAGAAAATAGGATCAGCCATGCTGAAATGATCCAGCTGTTTTCGATTTTGTCATCTCAAAATATTTTGTTTCTATTTCTCCCCACAAATCGTTGTATTTGTTTAAATAGAGTGCATTGTGGCACTGATTGAAAGAACAAATTCCAATTCTTTCAGCCCTGTGATTATGCAGCTTATGTATTGAGTTCTATTTGGATGTCAAACTAGGCAGGACCTTTTGTGTTGAACTGTCTCTGTACTGGCAGACGTAGGAAGGATAACATGGATTTCATGAGCTCTGACAAAATGTCATGTATTTTGTGTCCCAGAGCTCATCAAGATCTTCCTGTGTAGCATATCTTAACTTCCAATATATGTGTGTTACATTATCTCACTTGTTCTCCCCTAGAGTATTTCCGTTTCCTTTGTTTTTTCTAATACGTACAGAGAGTTGGCTCTAATTTAACATTTGCATAATTCCTCACAAAGGGCTAATGTGATTCAAAGATGATTAATCCATTCTGCCTGTCAGGGAAGGCAGGGTATAACCAAGAGAGACTCTTTGTAAGGGTAATTCTTGGGCCAATCAGACTTAGGGCAGTTTATTTATTAAAAAGTAGGTGTTCTACAGAGGTGTCAACAAACTTCAGAGTATCCACGGCTTCCCTCATTAAGGCATATGTAGATAATTGTGTCCCCAAATCTGCTCTTTTAACTAATGTAAAAAAATGGTGCTTAATTTAAAAACCTCAAAATTGAATTGGGGTCTTTACAAGATTCTGTCCTACTTTGTCTAAAACCAAATCCATCTCAGACACATTCTATTGTTTGGTGGGATATGGGCATCTACCTAAGGTGCCTTATTGTCAGAAAGTGGTGAACTTAATGCACTCAAATTATCAAAGGGTCCTAAGGCATCCTGGTGCAGTTTTAATAGCACTTGATATGAAGTCTTTCTATTTTAAATCTCTTTTAGGAACTCCCACTTTAATTTTCAACAAAATTATTTATCCAGGTAGTCTTATCAAGAATATTAGAGAAAATGAATCTTTAGTCTATACTTGTAAGAGCAATGAATTAGTTTACATACAGAAGCATTTGAAATAAATTGTTACTTCCACTCTCTGTAACTAGATATTCCCCTACTTCATGCTATTCATGTCCATATTACATTTAAATTCTAGAAAACAATAAGAAAGGGAGATACCAGCAAATATTTAAAGTATGCCAGTTTTTATACGTGTCTATATGTTTACCTTTACTGAAGAACTTTATGTTTTCTAGGTTTTTTTTAATTAAAGTATATTGACATACAATTTTATGTTGATTTCATGTGTACAGCTTAGCAATTCAACAATTCTATATATTACGCAATGCTTACTGCAATAAGTGTAGTTAGCATATCTCACCAAAGTAATTGCAATATTATTTTCTCTATTCTCTGTGTTATACCTTTCATTTTTGTGACTTATTTATTTTATAACTTGAAGTGCGTATCTCTTAATCTTCTTCACCTTATTATCTCCTCCTTCACCTTGCCTCTAGCAGCCACCAGTTTGTTCTCTATATTTATTAATCTGTTTCTGTTTTGTTTGTTTGTTCATTTGTTTTGTTTTTAGTATTTATCTTATTTTGTCTAGACTTCTGTCACTTCAGTGGAAGGGGGTCCCTTTAGTACTTATTGTAGGGCAAGTCTAGGGGTAATAAACTCCTTTAGCTTTTCTATACATGGGAATGTCTTAATTATTCCCTCATTTTATAAAGGGCAGTTTTAATGGATATAGTATTATTGGTTGACAGTTTTTTTTTCTTTTTCTTTTATGGTTTAATTATAACATCCCACTGCTTTCCAGCCTTAAAGGTTTCTGCTGAGAAATTCACTAAAAATTTTGAGGATCTCCTGCACATGATGAGCCAATTTTTTCTGCTACTTTCAAGAATCTCTGTCTTTTACTTTGACAGTTTGATTATAATGGGTCTTGGTGTACATCTTTTAAATTTTTCCTTTTGGAGTACATTAAACTTCTTGTATTTGTATCGATGTATTTCCTCAAATTTTGGAAGCTTTTGGCCATTATCTCCTCAAATAAATTGTCAGCCCATTTCTTCTCTTTCTGGAACTCCCATAATGCAAATATTATTCTAATTGTGGTACCCCATAAATTCCTTAGGTTCTGCTACTTTTATCCAACTCTTTTTTTTTCTTTTTCCTCTACAGACTCAATAATTTTAAATGATCTGTGTTCAAGTTAATTGATTATTTTTTTCTGTCTATTCAAGTCTGTTGGGTCCCTCTTGAAGATTTCAATTCAGTTACTGTATTTTTAGCTTCAGAAATGCAGTTTGATTTCTCTTTTATCTTTTATGATTTATCTTTTTTGTTTATGATTTATCTTTTTTGTTTATGATTTATCTTTTTTGTTTATATTCTCATTTTGTTCATATAGCATTCTCAAGATTTCCTTAGTTCTTTTTCTATGTTTTCCTCTACCTCTTTGAGCATATTTAAGACTGATATTTTAAAATATTTGTCTAGTAAGTCTGAATCCTATGATTCTTTTGGGTCAGTTTCTGGGGATTTATTTCCTTTCTTTGAATGAATCATTCTTCCCTGTTGATTTATATGCTTTGTGATTTTTTTGTTGAAAACTGGCTGTAAAAAAGTTAGAAACACACACACACACACACACGCACACACACACACACACACCTTTGCAGATTGGCTCCATGCAATGGAGCATCACTCATCCGCCCATTGAGAGGAATTAACTTCTTTTCAGGTCTTTCTGGGCAGGCATCTTCTCTGGGTCTGTATGTATGCTTTTCTTTCTCAATTCACTCAGACACACAGCTCATTTTAAGTGTTTTAACTCCCAAAGGAGGCTGTCCCTGCTTCTTCTCTGCACTTAGGTGTTCTATGTGTTCCTCTGTTTGCAGTCTCTTACTCTCAGGCTCTTGTGGGTTTCCAGTCTTCCTGCATTTTTGACATGCTGCAGCACCTTCCACTGCTTTTAATGGCCTTCAACTTGATATAGAAACCATGGTTCCATTCTTGTCTCAACTCCAAGTCAGGTGAGACAGAAATCAATCCCTGGGGGCAGCCCAAAGACCAGTGAGTCAATCCCCATGCAAGCAACTTCCTTTTTGAGGGAAAAGCAGGGAATTGGATGACTTCCTCTCAACAGCACCAAGCTGCAATGCTCTGAGGAGGGGATGAGGCAAGAGTGAGAAAAACACCACACAATTTCTTACTGCTCTCTGTTTTTTTTATTTTTTGTTTTCCTGGTTGGGAGTTCATTTGGTTGCTTCAGAACCTTGACTGTTTCCTAGAGCTCCCACAAAGCTATTCACATTAGTGTGTTGTTATTTACTTCATGTTTCCATGTGTGAACAGGGTCTGTGGCTTTATAGTCTGCCATCTTGCTAATATCATTCTCCTAGTGCAAATGACTTCTGAAAGTATATAAAACCTTGGGAAATGAAAGGCCATCCTCCAAATTGGCAAAAGACAGACTCAGCTGGTTCCACTTTTTGTTGGGAACAGAGGGAACGAATTTATGATTTCCCATATGGCTTATAGTGGAGGAAAATTGAAGCTGCAAACTCTCTTGGATAGAAAAAAGAAAAAAAAGATGTGGCACTTCATGTTTTTTCAGGAACTTCAAAAAGAAAAAAACAAAACAAAACAAATGGAATGCTCCATGCTTCTGAGGTGCAATGTAGGTATAAATTGTTGCAGACATGAAAATACTTACCATAAAAATAACCTACAGATTTTAATATAAAAAAAAACTGAATATCAATAGGAAGTTAAATTAATAGTGATATTTGTGTTGGTGATGGTATATGATAGAATGGGATTCTCATTCACTGAGAGAGGCAATTTAAGTTGGTATAGACTTTCCTGGGAAGCATTTTTACAATAGAGGACATAATCCAATAGCTCATCCATTCATTTATTTATTCATTCATTAAATATTTCCTTTTTTCTTGTTTTTTTAATCATTTATTAAATATTCCCTGATTTTCTGCTGTGAGTTAAGTTCTTTGCACAGCAAGTAGAAATGAAATGTGTCCATATTATCCTTGTATATCTTCGAACTACACATGGAAGAGATACATATATTTTAAGTAACTGCATAGTGTAATATTAAATTACAACTGTGATGTATAAAATTATGGAAAGATATACCAAACTGAAAAAGTGTAAAATAGGAGTTTCTTCCCAAACATGGGAGATCAAGGAAAAATTCCTTGATAAATCACTGTTTGAACTATGGTCTAAAAGAGAAATTAATAATGTAGTAAGGGACAGGGAAATAATTTGGAGTAAAGGAATAATATACTCAAAAGTTCTAAGAGAAAACAAAACAGCACATTTGAATATTTTAAAGTCCAGAGTGAAGAGCATAGGATAAGGGTTGGAAGAGTTGCTCTAGATGAGACCAAATTAGTTAGAGTGTTGCATTATCTGTTAAGAATTATGGAACTTATCTTAAGAAAAATGATTAAAAGGTTTTAAACTGGGGAGGAAGATCAATGTGGACATTCGAATGGACCAAACACAATGAGATTTCTATTCTGTAAAAACTGGCAACTGGATGTAGAATGGATTTGATAAGTTGAATAGTGAATGTGTGAAAATAAAAGGAGTTTATGTCAGTCAAATGACACCAACTGATGACTTAGATAGGGTGGGAAATATAGAAATCAAAAAAGGTGGACCTACTAGAAAAATGTTAAACGGTAAAACGAAGACCTAGTGATAGGACGGATATGGGAGCTATTAAAAAAGAGATGTCATGAGTAATTCCTTGTTTTTGGTTTGCAATACTGGCTACATGATGCTGCCAATTATTTAGGTAAGGGACCTGCATGAGGCCCTGATTGGGAGGAAAAGGTTTTCATGTCTTGCATTTGGGGGACAGCAGATGAGGCAATATATTCACCACATTTCTTTTTCCTCCTGAGCAACTTTTTCTCAGTACATTACAATGTAAGAAATGCCAGCTCTGGCCAACAAAATATGAGCAGATGTAAGATAATGAAAGTTATATTTTCAGTGCCTGTAAGGTCCTCTGTGACCTCCCGCTCTCTTTTTTCTTGTGCACAAGTTTGAGGGGCTATGATTCCAGAATAGCAGAGGGACATTGTGGAAGGAGACTGGATCCCTGAGACATTACTTGGAGAACATCTGACCAATATTTGTGAGACTTCATCTGAACAGAAATTTATAATGTTAAGTGGTTATGATGTTCCTCAGCATAGACAAAGAAGGACCTTCAAGACATTCTTATCTTATGTGCAGAAAGTATATTTACCAATGGAGAAATTAAGGTGGAAAATAATATTTGGGAGTTGTCAGTGTGTGGATGATAATTAAAATTATGAGTTCAGATGGGAAATATAGAATAAAAAGGAAATAGAGAGGAAAAAGACAAATTTGTGTTCAATAGCGTTGAAAGCTATTACAAAAGCAAGTGAGATGGAAATATAAAAATATGCATTAGCTTTATGGGAAAGGAGGCAATTGGTGATCTTTGGAAAAGCTATTACTCGCTTATGACTTGGACAAAAGCAAATTGGAGTAAGTTGAGCAATGAAATGAGATAAAATAAAGACAGTATAGACAATGTCCAATGAATTTTGACTTTAAAGACCATTCTATTTGTCATATAGGAAGATAATTAAGTAGGTTTAAATATTGAATACTTAAAGTGAATGCAAAGAACATAGAAGGGACAGTCAATATTTGAGGTTCTTGAGAAGACAGGAAACTATCATATGCAAAGGCCTTGTGAAAGAACTGACCTTGAATACAGTTTCATTGTAACTAGAAGAAAAGAGGACAATTGGCAAAGCATGAATCTGTCAGTAGGCTGGTCATTAAAAAAATGGGAGAGTATTTCTGAGAGTATTTCTTTTCTCTGTGCTTTGGAGGTATGGACATTTGCTGAGAAGGTGATAAAAGAAACATGATGAAGACATTGAAAACAGGAATGGTAAATTGACTGGAAAAATGTGGCTTATAATGTTAGGGTGTATAAAATTATTTACATAGAATTTCTCTCTTAAAAACAAATTCTAGGGAAATAATGCATACAAAACTTCATGAATAATTGTGTTTTTATCATGGTTTTATATATAATTGTAAAAATGGGAACAATCTAAATATTAAAGAGGAAGATGATTCAATGAATTATAGTGCATCTGAAATATAGACATTATATACATTCATTAAAATGTGTTAGAATATTTAACAACATGGACAAATGATTTTTTATTGTTAAATGAAAATTCAGTATTAAATTTTTGTATAAATGTGTGTATGTTTTTCCATGGAAAATATAAGACTGAAATGTAATTACTAGTGTTAGTAATGATCATATGTTAGTGGTGAGATAATAGGTGTTTATTTTTCTTTTATATACTTTTTATATTTGAAGTTTCTTACAATGAGTATACACTACAAAAGTCATAAAAATATACCATATGTTTTTCTTTTAACTTTTATTTCCATGTAATATCATACTTGCAGAAAAGTAGTAAGAATAGTACAAATAGTTTCTTACACTGTGCATTTAAATGCCCCAACATTCTAACAGCTTACTCTATTTTCCCTTTTTTCCAAATATATGTGCATATTTTTTTCTGAACACATAATTTTCCTTATCACTAAATATTTTAGTTTGTGCTTTATAAAACAGAAACTTTACATTACTAGAACAAAGTTATCAAAATCCAAAATTAATATTGATGCAATACTATTATAAAGAGTATTTATCAAATTTTGCCGGTTTTATAACTAGTGACCTTTATAACAAAATTAAATTCTAATTGTGTTGTATTCGAGTTTTATGTCTTTTTATTTTTCTTTAATCTAGAAGAGTCTTGAAGTCTTTCTTTATATTTAATTTATTTGGCTTTTTAAGAGTAAAAGTAAGTTATTTTGTAGAATGACCCTCAGTTTGAGAGTATTTACAGTTTCCTTATGATAAAATCAAAATTAGTTATGTTTTGGCAAAGATGTTAGAGAACTGATATTGTGTTGTTCTCAGTGCATTGTATCAGGAGGCACATAATGTCATAATAACTTTGGACAGTGTCTGTCAGGCCTCTCCATTTGTAATTAATAAACATTTTATGAGGACAGACTTTGGAAATATCTTGTTACTCCTCAAACTTTGGCCCATTAGAATACACCATTGTTGATTCTTGACTCAAACAAGTCTTGCTATGGTTGTGGCCAAATGATGATTTTTAATTCCATTATACCTTCTATACTCATTAATTTCCTTTTTCCTAAAAGGAATAGTATTATTACATTAGGTATATGTGTATGTCTGCCAGAAGACTCATGGATTCTTATTTTATTCAATTCATTGTCATCCATTACTATTACTATTTTTTGATGATCAATTTATCCTATATTTGAACAGTTATAGCCCCTTCAAAAGCATCAATTTGTTCTTAAGTCCTTATAACAATTTTCTATCATTCTTTAAGAAATTCTGAATTTTCTGGAACAGGGAGACCTTCCTGATTCATCTACATTTCTTAAATATGACCTGGAACCAGCCATTTATCAATCAAAGCTCTGTTTCCTATTATTAGAGAAAGTATTTGGAAATTAAGGGCCGCCTGGATAGCTCAGTTGGTTAAGCGACTGACTTGATTTCAGCTCAGGTCATGATCTCACAGTCATGAGATTGAGCCCGGCATCAGGCTCTGCACTGATTATGGAGCCAGCTTGGGATTCTCTTTCTCCCTCTTATTCTGCCCCTCCCCAGCTCACGTACAAGCTCTCTCTCTCTTTCTCTCTCTGTCTTTCTTTTTCAAAATAAATCAATAAACTTAAAAAAGAAAAAGAAATGAAAACGTGAGTGCTTGGTGTTCTCATTGTTACAGGGATGCCATTGTTTCTAGGCCCTCTAAGTTGAGAGAGCTAGGACATTAACTATCTATCATCTATCTATTTATTTTCTATCTATCTATCTATCTATCTATCTATCTATCACCTACCATCTTTCATCTATCTAGGTATCTATCTACCATCTACCTATTATTTATCTATCTATTATCTACCATCTATCTATCTTCTATCTTTTTTTTAATACGAAATTTATTGTCAAATTGGTTTCCATACAACACCCAGTGGTCATTCCAACAGGTGCCCTCCTCAATTCCCATCTACCACCCTCCCCTTTCTCCCACCCCCCATCAACCCTCAGTTTGTTCTCAGTTTTTAAGAGTCTCTTATGTTTTGGCTCCCTCCCTCTCTAACCTCTTTTTTTTTCTTCCCCTCCCCCATGGTCTTCTGTTAAGTTTCTCAGGATCCACATAAGAGTGAAACCATATGGTATCTGTCTTTCTCTGTATGACTTCTTTCACTTAGCATAATACTCTCCAGTTCCATCCACGTTGCTACAAAAGGCCTATTTCATTCTTTCTCATTGCCATGTAGTATTCCATTGTGTCTATAAACCACAATTTCTTTATCCATTCATCAGTTGGTGGACATTTAGGCTCTTTCCATAATTTGTCTATTGTTGAAAGTGTTGCTATAAACATTGGGGTACAAGTGCCCCTATGCATCAGCACTCCTGTGTCCCTTGGGTAAATTACTAGCAGTGCTATTGCTGGGTCATAGGGTAAATCTATTTCTAATTTTCTGAGGAACCTCCACACTGTTTTCCAGAGTGGCATCTATCTTCTATCTTAAAGATCCTGAGCACATACTGATATCTCTAATTCCAATTCAACACCACAGGATTAGTTTCTCACTTTTCCCTTTTATGTACTTGTAGCTCCCTTCTCTGACAATACCAGTTTTGTTTCCTTATTTAATTGGAGGAAGAGAAACAGAGGCCAAGATTCTGGTCAAGTAACTAATGAATCACACCCCTTGATGCTTAGTTCCCTGAGTTCATATCTTTTTCTGCTTTGTGTGCTCTAGGATCTCCTCAGGGAAGAAGACATTGTTTCCATTATTATGAATAATATATTTTGAATATATATAAAATTCACATTTTATCAGTAAAATATTCTAATTTTGTAATACAATGATGAATTCCAGAGTAGTGTGAAAGGCAGTCCTTGGAATTATGTTTGTACATGAAGAAACAGGATCTCTAATTATGTTGCACATTGTCACACACACGTGGTAGCATAGATGTTTAAAGTTCAGGTTAAGCAATCCAAGTTGGAACAAACTATAACCAATTTATTTTCCTTTCTTCCTACCATAATAACTAATGGGATCATCTTCCATCCTCCTGATTCTAATTTCCATCTTACAGTTCCCTCATTTATAACTTTATTTCAGACCTCTTTTCTAAGTTCCAGATTTTAAAATCCTACTCAATAGCTTTACCTGAAATTTTCATAGATAATCAAACTCCACATGTTTAAAGTTGAACTCATGTGAAAAGACATGGAAGAAACTTAAATATAAATTCCTAAACGAGAAAATCCAAGTTGAAAAAAACAAAACAAAACAAAACAAAACATCACATACTGTATGGTTCAACTATAGAACGCACTGGAAAAGTTAAAACTATGGAGATGGTAAAGGGATCATAATATCCAGAGGTCGGGGAATAAAAGGATGAATGAACAGGTGAAGGACAGAGGATGTGTAGGGCAAAGAAAATGCTCTGTATGATGCCTTAATGGCAGATACATGTCATCATACAGTTGCCCAAACCCATAGAATGTACAAATCCAAGAGTGAACTATAATATAAACTATAGACTCTGGATAATTTTGAAGGGTTAAGGTAGCTTCATCAGTTGTAACAAATGTACCATTTTGGTGAGAAATATTGATAGCAGGGGAGGTTATAGACATATGGAAGTGAGGGTATATGGAAATCTCTGGACTATCCTTTCAACTATGCTGTGAATGTAATACTGCTTTAAAAAAATAAGATCTTAATTTTCTTAAAAAAGTGTTGAACTTATGCTCTTTATCCCTAACCCCATGTGCTCTATTTCATTGGCCTTCTGTCAATCAGTTGTGCAAGCAAACAATGAGGCTATGATCCTCCTTATTGTACTTTTCTTTATTATTATATCCAATTAATGAATACTTGTTGTCAAATTTATCTTGTAATGGATTTAAATTCTATCAGTTTTTCCCATTTCCAATGCCACATCCTAGCGTAGAATAAAATACTTTCTCTTTGCACTGTAAAAATATTCTCCTCTCTTCTTATCTCAACATCAGCCTATATATCTACCAATTCATATTTATCTCCATAAACACTATACATGTATATAATTAAATCGTAAGTGTGCTTTAAAAAAAAACACCAATAAATTAAATTTCATTAACATAAAATTTAATTAACCCTAACCTTGGTCTATAAATACATGTGCAATCTGGCCCCTATTTTCTTGACATGTATAAGGTTGAGTCAGCCACAGTCACAATCCAATAGCAATAGCTTTCTATAGGTTCATCAAATGGGCACTCGTGCCCTAGGATCTTATCACATATTATTCCTTCTCAACCAAGTTAAGTTCAATTTATACTTCAAAGTTCTGTTCAAAAGCTAATTTTTAAAGGCCTGTATCCCTAGCTCTTAATGGTATATCAGCACCCTCCCATTCCACTCTAATTTTCTTCATAGAACTTCTTACAGTTGGAGTCAATTGGATAGTGACATGATGTTTGAATCAACCATCAAGAAAAACAGTTTTATTAGGACCAGGACCAAGCTGTCTTGCTCATCTCTCTAATTCAAAACTCTAGTGCTGCATTTGGCACAGTATCTGAAGACCCAATCAATACTAGTTGAATGTTGAACTAGACCTTTGTGGACCAGTGACATTTACATAAATATAGAGAAAGGTTCCCAAGTTGAACCCAAAGCATAAGAAAAAAATGTTAAGAGAGGAATGGATGTGTGTGCTATTGTCAAAAGAGTATAATTAAGTAAGGAAAGTGTATTGAGGATAGATTTAGAGGAAAATTTTTTGGTTGATCCAGTAGAGACTTTTTTTCTGAAGGATTTGTTTAAGAAAACATGTGTAAGCAATGGAATATAGCATAAATATTCGTGCACATTTTTAAATTCTGTCTTCCCTCACATGTCTGGTCCATATTTACATACATATACAATATAAAGTCTCCTTTCTTTCAGGTTATAGAATAAGTACCATCACCTCTTCCATGATTAACATTTTCAGGAAAATCCTAGGTAGTCAGGTTTCTAGGTAATGATTTAGCATTTAAATGGGCATTATAATTTAAATGCACATTTGGCATTTAAATGTAATGTATTCTTGGTTAAATGGTATTTTATGAGGTGCACTTTGTTCTGTTTTCTTGATTTAGTTTATGTGTTGATAACAACTATGTATCCTCACAGCCCCCTGTGCTTACTTTTTTTACTGCCCACATCCTAGTGACTGATATTTGATTCACTTGTCTGTACTTTTCTCGACTGTGAAGTCTTTAAAAATAGATATCTTCTGGGGCGCCTGGGTGGCTCAGTCAGTTGGGCGTCCGACTTCGGCTCAGGTCATGATCTCACGGTCCATGAGTTCGAGCCCCACATCGGGCTCTGTGCTGACAGCTCAGAGCCTGGAGCCTGTTTCAGATTCTGTGTCTCCCTCTCCCTCTGACCCTCCCCCGTTCATGCTCTGTCTCTCTCTCTGTCTCAAAAATAAATAACGTTAAAAAAAATTTTAAAAAATAAATAAAAAAAATAAAAATAGATATCTTCTTTTCATCTCTAGTGTCTAACTTGGTGCCTGGCTCATAATGGATGTTCAGGAAAAATATACAGGAGAAGTGGGCAAATAGATTAATAAATCCAGTATAGTAAATAGTTCTGATTTCTTTGGAGTTATTGGAGCTAAGTGGTGCAAAAGGAGAAAAGAAAAAAAAAACCTCATATTAAGGAAAACCAAAAGGTAAATCAGGAGACTCTAGATTGTCATCCATATTTCATGATTGAAGGTGGGGAGGCATGGTCTCATGGTGCACTAAACAGAGCAAAAAAACTGTGCCAGCTTCATTCACATTCAAATGCCAGTTTTGCTGCTTTATAGCTTTGTGGCTGAGTATTCAAATTTCCCGACACTGTGTTTACTCATCTAGATAACACATTAAAGAAAATAATAGACATCTCACCAGATGAGTTTATTTACATTGTCAAGATGACACGTGGAAGAGGTGATACAGCTAGACATGAAGTACAAGGACAAATGTTTCACTTTAAATTAGTGATTTATTTCAAATGAATATTAGTCATTCAAACAGCTGACCAAATTCATTATAAAGTACACACTGAATTATGTCCTTTTTTTAAAAAATGATTTTATTTTTAAGATAGAGCGAGCAGGGGAGGGACAGAGAGAGAGAGGAGGGCAGAGGATTCAAAGCAGGCTTGGTGCTCACAGCACAGAGCCTGATGCAGGGCTTGAACTCAGGAACCAAACTGCGAGATCATGACCTGAGCTGAAGTTGGATACGTACCTGACTGAGCCACCCAGGTGTCCCTCAATTAAGTCCTTTTTAAAGAATAGTAGGGGGGGCCTGAGTAGCTCAGTCAGTTAAGCATCCAACTCTTGATTTTAGTCTCAGATCCTGATCTCACAGTTTGTGGGATCGAGCGCTGCATTGGGCTCTGCGCTGACAGTGTGTAGCCTACTTGGGATTCTCTCTCTCCCTTTCTCTCTGTCCTTCCCCATGCTCTCTCTCTCTCTCTCTCTCTGTGTGTGTGTTTCTCTCCAGATAAATAAATAAACATTAAAAAATAGTAATACAGGAGTAAAGAATTCCTGCCATAAATTCCAATAATGGGAAACATGAATGTGTTTGGTGTTGCCCTGAATAGGTCTGAGACATGATTGAGAAAGGTAATGTCTTCCTCATTTACCTTACAAAATGGGAGCAATGAAAGCAATGCCCATTTTATGGGGCAGGAGAGGGAGGGCCCCTATAACTAATGTTCTATGGACCTGAATTCTGGTTCTGAATGAAACCAAACACAAGACTTAATGCAAGTCACTTAAACTCCCCATGTTTGGTGCTTACCTATATATCAGCTTCATTGCATCATGAATCACCTTATAAGATTACATGGAATTTAGATAGGAATTTATTCAGCGTGGGTAAACTTTAGGAAGCTTAGGTAGCACATAAATCCAGAGGCGTGGTGGTCATACCTTCAGCAGGGCTAGGACATTCTGCTAGAAGAAGATTTTGTCATCTGAGTGCATGACAGAAAGTCAAAGCCCAGAAGCAATTTGGGAATCACTCTTAAAGCCTGGTGAGACTGTGAACAAAATCATACCCTTTGCACATCTATCCATCTTAATGATTTTTTAACAAAATTGCATAGCTTATGTATCTGAAAATCAGTATCTCCCAACATAAAGATGTTCATATTAACGCAGCTATATAGAAAACATGCATCCATATATAATGTCCTGTGCTAGAATATCCAAACAATATTCATATATATTCTCACTCACCCTACACTAACCCATAAGGTTGGCATTATAATTATTTTATACATGTTAGAGATTAGCAAAAAGGGGCTGGATGGGAATCTTTGGTTCTTTCTGCAAACCCTCACAATTTGTTACAACTAAGTGACAGAACTGAGATAAAAAGACAATTTTCCTTACTCAAATATAATTGTTGTACTGAGGTTTTGTGCTGATGTATGATAAGGCTGTGATTTTCTGTTTCCCCAAATATATTGAATACTGTAGCATTTTCATTATAGATTTTAAAAATAACATAAGAGGTTATACACTTATTTTAAAGCAACTCTATAACAAAAACTTCGGGGATTCCTCTTTACAGTTGCATTCAGAATCAACAGAATGCCTTCTTAAACCAATCAACATTGTGAAATAATTTGATTTTGGAAATATTGACATTTAGAACTAAGACTGGAGGAAAAGATCAGCTGTCAAAAAATATGTTTGATGAAACATATTTTGTCAAAAGTGAAATGTGGCTATGGAGTTATGACTGTTTCTCTTTGTGTTTCTAATTCTCTAGTTGGCCTACTGTTTCTAAAGTCCTTTAAAAAGAGTGCCCACAAGTGTTTGAATAAATCCATTTTCCCAAAGTAGCATTTTTTAGAGGAAAAATATTTAAGGAGATGCAATTGCTTATTTTTTTTTTCTTTTTTGCATGTATGGTGTAGGTGTTGGTCTCTGTGCAATGAAAAGAGCTTAGTTTTTCAGTCAAAACGGCATTTGTTCACACGCTGATTCTTTTACCTTCTACCATGAGCTCAGCCTTCATTTATGAAGTGGAGATAAATAATGCCTATCTATAGGCTGCTGTGGAAGTAAGGGGCAGGACATGTAAATCACTGAGCCGAGAGCCTCTCCTAAAACACTGTGCAAAAATCTGTCATTTTTTTAAAAAAAAGTCTAATTTTACTGTTTGAAGGAAAGAAGAATATGTTACACAGTTAGGTTTGAAAGGTGACCCACCTACAGAAGCAATGAGTGATAGAAACTAGTGTTTAACATAGCATTTTAATAGTGTATCTGGATATAAAATACAGCTTTGGTCAATTCCTAAGACAAATGTGATTTGGATGTTTTTTTATTCTCTCTTACATAAATCTGTTAGTATAATGGACAGAGATTCAAAAAATGATTGAGCTGAATACATTTGTAATTGACTATATGAAATTCTCCTGGGAATTCAAGAAAATTCACATGTAATTAGCATACATGGGGGAGTTATCTTAGCAATAGGCTCTCCTTAGATAATAAAACACTGAATTATTCTTGGTTGTTTTTAGTGTCTTCTTGATGTCCATTGTAAAATGTTATTGTAGAGCTAGTGCTAAAGTCATATCCCGTGAGATTTTCCGATGCTGAAAATACTGCTCAAGCAAAAGAGAGATAATACAGAACCAGACATCCTCAACACCCTTCGAGGATAAAAGAATGTTCTTTGGGTCAGAATATAGCACCATACTTCCAGTCTCCTTAACTTTAAATGTTGGGAGAAATACGTTATCTTTGATCTTTACTTCAGTAGAAAAGTGCATAATAATATAGACCTGAGATGTAATTGAGATATGGACACCTTTGTTAATATTTTCATTCTATACTCAGAATAAAATCTAGTATTTTCTTAAATATAATATACATTCCACTTAAGTAAACATTTATTGGGTATCTGCCATATTCCAGGCCTTCAGCTATAAATTGAAAGTAGAGAAATACAAAACCTTACCTTTGTGGTGGGTAGAGAGTGTTAAATTAGTAGTTAGAAATATTGTATTCAAGATGTAATATCCAAGGAGAGATGCTCTTAGGTGGCTGGAAGAGATTTGGGTTAAAGATACAGATTTGAAATATTTGATAGGGAAGGCTAATTAAAGCATGAAAATAGGGGAAAATGTATCCACAGGGAGCATGAGATAGGTGGAAAACCTGAGGCAAAATGAAGGAATCCAACATTCAGGGGCAGATGAGGCATGTAGAAACTCATAAAACAGATTAAAAAGAAATGGTATTAACTGAGTAGTCAGATTTAACAAGTTATTTGAAGTGGAAGGAATTTTGAAAATCCCCTCCAATTCCTTAATTCAGTTAATAAAATGACCCCAAATGTAAATAGGTTATGTGATTTTGCAATGTTCATTCACTGGAAAGGGAGGAAAGGATTAAAACATAGTATCTGTGGATTATGTGTCTATTTTCACTTCGGCACAAGATATCTCCTTTCCCTTATCTGCCATCCAAAATATATTTAAAGAAATTAATTGTTAAGAACTCCAGTATCATGAATTCAGTTTAATAATTATCACGTGCTCCAGTATGTGATAATAATAAGTAATAATAATAAGTTTATTTAATAATAATAAGTTTATTTTGAGAGAGAGAGCACGAACGGGGAGGGGCAAAGACAGAGGGAGAGAGAGAAAAACTCAACAGGCTCCGCACTGTCAGTGGGAAGCCCAAAAATGGCACTCGAACTCACAAACTGGGAGATCATGACCTGAGCTGAAATCAAGGATCAGTAGCTTAACCAACTGAGCCACCCAGGCACCTATGGCAAGAATTTTGTCAAATAATTCTCCCTAATCTTTACCCAGTTTTTCAAATCAACCATATTTTTCACTTTTCCCCAACATAAAGGTCCTTCTCTACTTAGGGTGCACTTTCCATCATCTCTGGTTTCTGCATTTGAAACATGCCTACTTTGTTCATCTATCCAAAATATCTGCCCATTATCTCCACCCACGTATGCTCCAATTTTCTCCATGCCTTATATCCCAAGGCTTTTGCTGTCTAGACAACAAAAGTGTGTGTATGTGTGTGTGTGTGTGTGTGTGTGTGTGTGTGCATGTGTGTTTCCTCACCCAAATGTCATTGAGAACAACAACAAGAAACATACCGTCTGCTTCTTCACAGTGCATATGGAATGGGCATTTTTTGCATATTTTATAAACATGTCTTTTGGGACTCTGAGTTATTTATTTTCAGCAATCTAATTCCACTTCTTGACAATCTGAATGCATATCTGTATTATATACTTTGGCTTTCTTAGTCTTAGGTATTTTTTTTAACTTTTATTTTATTTAACTTTTTTTTAATTTTATTTAACTTTTATTTTGAGAAAGAGACCAGACAGAGAACAAACGGAGGAGGGGCAGAGAGAGAGGGAGACACAGAATCCGAAGCAGACTCCAGGCTCTGAGCTGTCAGCACAGAGCTTGACATGAGGCTCAAACTCACTAACCACCAGATCATGACCTGAGCCAAAGTCAAACACTTAGCTGGCTGAAATACTCAGCCCCGCCCCCACTAGTGTCAGGTATTTAAATTAATATCACTTGAAATCAATTTGTGGGTGCAACATTCCCATGGATTCTTGGATAAGTTCATGTTTCCCTACTATGTTCTGCTACCACAGGCAAGATTTCCTAAGAATTATCAGGGACCTAAAACTCAGATCCTCAAATAAAACAAGACCTTGGAAAGTTGTTACTTTTTAAAGCTGAAATTGAACAGCAATATAATTTCTTTTTGTTTTCGAAGTTTTAAGTATCATGGCCAATATATCCATCGACACTATAGCCCTTAGGATTAACTGATGCAGGACTTTTCTGCAAGACTAATTGTATATTTCCATTCTCACTTCGTGACTAAAAAAGATATCAAGGCAGTTAGGAATGCATGTCAATATTTCCCATAGTTTCAAGATAACTTGGCTAATATGGAGAACAACTGAATCAAATGCAGATGTAACTTTAGATATGACTTCCAGGCTGGGTCATTGCTATTGGTTACTGGTACCAATATAGTCTGTTATGCAGGACTGCATGCTTGTAGCTCCTAAAAGTCTGACTTTCATGAAAATTAGTCTTTGTTCTTTTCTTAGAATGGTGCAGTACTGTATACTCAACATGTCTTTAATAAATGTTGTAGCATAAAATTTGACTGAATCAAATTTGTGGAAATAGGTAGTTTTTTTCATAGACTAATAGTTTTTCTTTTTTGGACTGTCTGGCAACCCTTGTAATGTCTTATGTGCCTCTATGGTTCTCACCACTTTTTCCCCCCAAATATCAAGCCAAGGACCATAATGTCTATTTCCTTTACAACAATGACTGAAGATTTAGTAGAAAAAAACAATACTGATTTCTAAAATGAAATGTCACAGCTTCCTCCCTCCCTTCCTTCCTCCCTTCCTTCCTCCCTCCCTGCCTCTTTCTTTGTCTTCCTTCCTTCCTTCCTTCCTCCCTTTCTGTTTCTTTCTTTCTTTCTTTCTTTCTTTCTTTCTTTCTTTCCTTCTTTCTTTCCTTCCTTTCTCTCTCTCTCTCTTTTCTGCCTTCTTTCTTTCCTTTCTTTCTTCCCTAGAGTACTAAGTCATTTCTATGGTTAGGAAACTCTAGAACCAACATCAAAACTCCAGATGCAGATTCTTTATCTTTGATCATAATTAGCTGCATGAATTCATCTAATACCTTCCCACCTGCTTTATTTTCTCCAACATAGAGAATTTTTATTATTGTAATTTTCTGACATGAAGAACATATTACGAGCTTCTGTGAGGATCAAAGATGTGAGTATATATGAAAATACAGAATATTATAAGCTTAATAAATACTAGTGTATCAAAATATGTGGCATATTATATTGGAATTAATAATGTGTACAAAAATTTATAATCCCAACTCTCGTATCATTTTGTATTTCCAGAAGTTGAAGCGCAGCATAAAAAATAAAAACATTTGATCAATGTGATTGTTTTTTTGTTAAACTTTTTATTTTGAGAAAATGGTAGATTTACAGCAGTTGTACATAATAATATACAGGGATCCTTGTACTCATTATAGTTTCCCCTAATGGTTACATCTTGCAAAACTGTAGTAGGAAATCACAAACACGATATTGACATTGATACAGTCCAGACCCAGAACAGTCTCATCCCCACCAAGTTACCTGATAAGACTCTTTTACAGCATAACCACATCATTCCCCACCTATTGCCTTGACCCCTGCCAGCCACTTACAGGTTCTCTGTCTAAAGTTTGTTATTTTAAGAATGCTATATAAATGGAATTATGTAAAATGCAATCACTTAGGATTGTCTTTTTCTCACTCTGCATAATTGTCTGGAGGTTCATCCAAGTTGTCTTGTGTATGAATATATATATTTTCCCTGACACCTCCACCCCCCCTACTCTCTTCTACCCTCAGTTTGTTCTCTGTATTTCAAAGTCTCTTATGGTTTGCCTCCCTGTATGTTTGTAACTATACATATTTTTCTTTCCCTTCCTCCATGGTCTTCTATTAAGTTTCTCAACGTCCACATATGAGTGAAAACATATGATATCTGTGTTTCTATGACTAATATATTTCACTTAGCATAATACCTTCCAGTTCCACCCACATTGTTGCGAATGGCAATATTTCATTCTTTTGCATTGCCAAGTAGTATTCCATTGTATGTATATGCCACGTCTCCTTTATCCATTCATCAGTTGATGGACATTTGGGCTCTTTCCATACTTTGGCTATTGTTTACAGTGCTGCTATAAACATTGGGATACATGTGCCCTTATGAATATTCCTGTATCCTTTGGATAAGTTCCTAGTAGTGTTATTGCTGGGTTATAGGGTAATTCAATCTTTAATTTTTTGAGGAACCTCCACACTATTTTCCAGAGTGGCTGTACCAGTTTGCATTCCCACCAACAATGCAAGTGGGTCTCCCTTTCTCCACATCCTCGCCAACATCTGTTGTGTCCTGAGCTGTTAATTTTGGCCACTGACTAGTGTGAAGTGATATCTCAATGTAGTTTTGATTTGTATTTCCCTCATGATGAGTGATGTTGAGCATATTTTCAATGTGTCTGCTAGCCATCTGGATATCTTCTTTGGAGAAGTGTCTATTCATGTATTTTACCCATTTCTTCACTGGATTATTTGTTTTATGGGTGGTGAGTTTGATAAGTTCTTTACAGATTTTGGATACTAACCTTTCATCTGATATGCCATTTGCAAATATCTTCTCCCATTCCATCAGTTGCCTTTTGTGTGCTTATTTCTCAGTTGGATGTCTTTTTGGGGGAATCATTTCTTTGTGTCTTTTGCTCATGGTCTAATTGAGTTGTTTGCGTTTACTGTTGAGTTTCGTCTTCTTTACCTATTTTAGATAACAGTCCTTTGTCAGATGTGTGACTAACAAATATTTTATCTCAGTTTTCAGTTTGTGTTTTTATCCTCTTGAAAGAGACATATAGGGAGCAAACACTGTTAACCTGATAAAGTCTAATTTATCCATGTATGCTTTTATGGATCACACTTTGGTATTAAAGAATTCTTTACCTGGTCATAGATGCCAAAAATATTCTCCTGGTTTTTTTCTTAAAAAAATGGTAACATTAAGTTTTACATTTAAGTCTGTGATTGAGTTAAATTTTGCGAAAGGAGTGAGGTTTAGATAAATGATTACTTTTGTGTGTGTGTGTCCAACTCTTCCAGCACAATTTATTGAAAAGGCTATATTTCCTCCACTGAATTGCTTTTGCATCTTTGCCAAAAATTAGTTGACTATATATATGTAGGTCTATTTCTTTGATCTTAATTCCTTTCCATTGATCTCTGTATCTATCTCTCTACTAATAACACACTATCATTTTAGCTGTATGGCATTGATATCAACTAGTGGTTCATCCCACTTTCTTTTTTGATAATTTTAGCTCTATTATGGCCTACACCTTTCCACATAAATTTTATATAAATTTGTCCATCTCATGCCCCTGGGACTCTTTCACTGGTCACAAACTGGCAGCTGACAACCCCTGCTTTAGGGGCAGAAGGAGCCTTCTCAAGCTGAACTGTCTATTTCTTCTAGGTGGAGGAAAGAAATCTCTATTCTGTGGGAATAATAGCACTCTCTGGGTGAGGAGGCTCTTTAGGTAGGATTACGGTGGGGAACAGAGAACACCTTATGAGATGGCTGCTTTTGGTAATAGGATCCCCCTTTCCTGTGTCCCTAGTCCCTGGGAGGGGAGTCTCGGGGCTGGCAGAGAAAGATATGATGGTTGGGGCACCTGGATGGCTCAGTTGGTTAAGCGCCTGACTTTGGCGCAGGTCATGATCTCGCATTTCATGAGTTTGAGCCCTGCATCAGTCTCTGTGCTGACAGCTCAGAGCCTGTAGCCTGCTTCTGTCTCTGTCTCTGTCTCTGTCTCTCTCTCTGCCCCTCCCCCACTTGCTTGCATGCACGGGCTCTCTCTGTCTCTCAAAAATAAAATAAACATTAAAAAAAGAAAAAGATGTGATGGCTTTTTTGATGTGTCAATCTGTCTTGGCTCCAGTCCCCAGTTATTTAATCAAACACTAATTGTAGGTGTTGCCGCGAATGGATTTCACAGTTAATGTTAAGTAGTGGTTATTATCCTGATAATTGGGTGGGTCTGAATGGATCTGTTGAAAGGTGCCAAAACAAAGCTACATTTTTTCCTGGAAGAAAGAAGAGATCTCACCTATTTATGACAGATTTTTCTATTCTTATGCTATTCTAGTCCTGCCCACAATCTTACTTCCTTACTGTTTGTGGATAACAGTGTTAACCTGTGTCTGTGGCTGGGTAGTTTGCCTGACATCTTCCCTGCTTTACAGGTTCTGCTTCTTTGGCTGAACCATGGCTGCCATAATCAATACTTCTTTAATTTACAATGTTAGGCCAAAGAGAATCTTAACATAATCAAAAATTTTAACCAATGGCATTAAAAGGAAACTATCTCAATTAAATAAATAAAAAGCAATTGTCAAACAATGGTTTAATGCCTTTATTCCTGTCAATTCAGCCTACAAAAAGACCACTGAATAATCAGGCTGGTCATTTCGGTGTTTTAAGTGCAAATTTAGATCAGGGTACCGTCAACCTGATTGGTAATGTGACAAGCAGGCAGCCATTAGCACAGTTGAGCAAGTACATGAAGCACAATGGTTACACTGATGAAGCCATTGTTGTCCTGTGTGCAGGGCCCAGTTTCCTTTTAGAATCTAAGTGTCTACTCACTCAATAAGTAACTGACCTCCCTCTGGGAGTCTCTTCCTTAATGGATGATTCCCTAGAAATAGAAGCCAAGAAATAGATTTCTGGCTTCATGGAGATTTCCTCCTAACAGAAAAAGATTTCTA
Organism: Panthera onca; assembly: GCF_046562875.1. Classification (NCBI taxonomy): domain Eukaryota; kingdom Metazoa; phylum Chordata; class Mammalia; order Carnivora; family Felidae; genus Panthera; species Panthera onca. The sequence continues at coordinate 109,037,122 of NC_138346.1, forward strand.
AGGTGCACAAATACAGTTCTAAATGATTTCATTATTTAGATAAAAACATTCACTGAGTACTTGCTCTGAAATAGAAATGCCACACAAAATGCATAACTACAAAAAGAGAGGTAGAAAAAAAATTACTGCATATTAGGCACAGCTAATTACTATTTTTAGTAGTACCATAATTTCTTGGATCATTCATTCATTCACTCATTCAACAAACTGTTACCTTCCTTGGCATAATTTTTTCATAGTTATAATACCTGGGGACATGTGCAGTATGGTGTTAAAAGAGACCATTCTAGGTTTCTATTAAAACAGGGTTTTAATTAGCCACATAATTTCCAGTGAAATCATGGAAACCTCATGGTTGCATTAAGCTTAACTAAAAAAATAAATAGACCAACATAATTAATTTAAAAATTGTTCCCCAACTGCAACATTATATAATTAATACTCTTACATCTCAGCAGGCTTCTACCCCTTTGCCCAATACCCTCTTATTGTGATCAAACAATTCACATCATATGACCATATCAGCAGACATGGAAGCAATAATATTGCCAATAAAGTCTTTGACCTCAGCTTAGCAACACCAATTTGATATTGCTCTCTTCTTTGGGGTTCTCAGATTACCCACTAGCATCCACCCCTAAATAGTAAAAAGTCCCACATGACTTGGCGGTACTTAATAATCACCATTAGACAAATGGAAAAATTACACAAGTTTACACAACCATTGGGGAACAGTGGCCGCATAGAGCATACCATTCTGGTTTCCCTTTGATGGGTCTAGAAGGGGACAGAGTTGTGACAGCAGTTAATCTGAAGTGGAGAAATGCTAGTCAAGAGAGACTGGAGTCCATTTATTGCCAAATGCTTGGAGAGACTGATATAGCCCCCCTAATTCTAAGTGAAGCCACACAAACATTTATACAACGCATTTTCAAAGCCAAACATTAACTTGATATGTAAGGATTACATAGACTAACGAGGCAATTCCTGTCCTCAAGAATCTCTCAGTATCACAGAGGGAAGGATAATTGAAATTCAGTAATTCCAAACCTGTGTAAGTGCTGTGACAGGTTATGTGTACAGTGGCAGAACCTAGTGTGGCTCTTGACTCTGCTTCGAGAAGCTCACAGGAATCTGCGCAGGAAAGAGCTATCAGACTGGTGTTTTGGATGTTGAGCGGGATTTTGTTGGGAGGACGGTTCAGGCAGAGAAAAGGCATGAACAAATTCACAGAGATAGAAATCAGTATAACACTGCAATAGTTTTAAAAAGTAAAACAAGCAAACAGCATACAAAACTGGAGTCTTTGCAATTAAAATTTAAGTAAGCATTTTGAGAGTCCCCTCCCCTCTTTGAATTGAAGTGTTTTGCTGATACTATAATTAGGTATGGAACTTAGACAGACTTTGTTATAAATTATTTGGTAAGTAAGCTTAATTATTTGTTCAGTAAAGTTAATAATTTATGGTGCTGTGTATAAACACACCTGCCAGGCCAATACAAGGACAAATAATACACCTAATCAAGAGTAGACATGTCTACATTTAATCTTTCTATCTGGAAGACATTTAAAAATGTCCGTGAAGTGCTGGTCAGATGACACTTCTTATTACTAGAAGGTGTGAGTGTAAAATGGAGATCAATGCTCAAATTGAATATGCACCTATTGATAATAAGAGAGCATTTGGGCAAGAATAATTCAAAAATGCATAAGGGATTTGATGACATCTATGTAACAAGCTCAATTATAAAATATTGAAATAGAATAATAAAAACAGCAACCGCATTTTCAATGATGAAGAGGTATTGATTTTAGAGAAAAAAATATTCATTCCTTGTGTGCATTTGAGTGATATTTGCTTATATGTTTTTGATGTAAGGAACTGATTGATGAACTCCAGAAAGCAAAATTTTCGTGTATTAAGATGTATAAAAAAGAGAATAACTATTGAAACTGTGATCTCACTTCAGGGAAACTCTCCTAAGGAAATAATAATCACAAATACAAGGAAAGTGAAACATAACATTTTTTTTCTTTTTTAGCCCCCTCTCCCTCCCAGATACATAAGAATTTAATGATCATTTTTAATGGTAAAGATTTGATACGATTTGGTTAACTAAATTGTTACACAGTCATAGAATGAAGTAGAATAGATGTATCAAATCATGTTATAATTTTAGCTAACTTTTACTACTCACTATGTACCCAGAATTGTGATAAGCATATTCTAGGTATTTTATCATGTGCTGATCCCAATAATCTTACAGAGAATGCATTATTCTTGCTACCATTATAAAACAAATAAATCAAATTTAAGTTAGTTAAAATGTCTCGTGCAAGGTTAGGCAATAGGTGTATGAGAAACACTCATATTCAAGCCCAATTTCCTTATCCCCTTGGCTTCTGTCATTACTAAAGCCTATGATAATACAGAGGAAGTGGAGAAAACTAATTTTAAACCAGGGTATGTAGAATAATCATCATTCCACAGAAAATATACATTGAGAAATACTGGAAGAAAATTGCCTTAAATGTTAATAACATATTGTTTTTGGAAGGTAGAGTTACAGGTGATTCCACCCCCCCCCCCCCCCGCAACCTTTCTTTTCTCAGCATTGAAAAGGTGTTTGCTTTAATGGGAAAACATTTGGATGCATTTTTGCTGAAAGTTGAAATTGCACAATATCTTTTAAACATTTCCAACAAATATGCTGGTTCATGCTGAACCATTAAGGCTAAGGGACACGTTTTCCATTCTATATTTCCAAGTTTTTGAATGCTTCTCCCATACATTTACCCCAAGTTTCCTTTTTGTTTTACTGTCAATCAAGACTGTAAAGGCCCAGGCTCTGCCCCTCTCAAAGAAACTCATTTCTGAGCATCTTTGGACAGTAAGGGTCCTTTGCCTCCTCAGAGACTGAAAAGATTAATTCACTTTCAGAGCTCTGGCTTGGAATAGGAGAATCTTTCCACTCGCAAGACCTGAAACCCAGCAGCCCTTCTCCTCTTTTTCTATTATGACTGAAGCCTTTCAAGGTCATGGGATTAAATACGACTAGAGAAAAGTTGATAGTGCCACAGGATAGAAAATGTATTATGATTTTAATTATGTGTGGAACAGGAAAAAATTGCCCTGCTTCTGCTGTGTGTATATTTGTTTGTATCTCTTTCCTTTTTGCAACAAGGCCATCTCCAGAAAGTAATGAAAATAGATGAAATGGATTTTACTTGAAAAAAGTAAACAAGAAATAAACAAAAATTTTGGGCCATGGAAAGGATTTATTTCATTTTGCTCCAGAACCTAAAATGTTTTAATAATACAAAGAATATATGTGTATATATATGTGTATGTGTATACACACACATATAAATACATATGGCATGCTTATATGCTTGCATATATGCATATGTATGTATACAGGCACACACACATGCATATGTTAGGGAAATACATATGCACACATACACAACATGCACACACCAAGGGTCCTATAAACACAGTGTTGCTGTTGTTGTTGTTATAAAGAGCAATATGTTATGTAACTGTATAATTAAATTTGTGAGGCTCACTGGAGAAATGCTAAATGGTAGTCTTCCCTGAATCTAGACGACAACAATGAATTTGGATACAATTTTCCTGTTGGGGAAACACTATCTAATAGCTTGGTGCATGTGGGTACCGAGGTCAATGATGCTGACTACATGGTGTTCCTGGAGATCCTGGACCTAGACCTGCAGGACCCAATCCAGTGAGAATGACCTTGACACAGGTTACAATTTTACAAAATTATAAGGGATCAGAGGGGACTGTTTGATTGGCTTCTTAGCAGTTACTAGTGGAAGAAAGACAAGTGAAGTCATGCTCATCTTGAGACCCCACAGGTGTTCCCATGAACTCTGAGATTCACATCTTTTCAATAGTCTTAGAATGTAGAAGATACCTTGATTCTATGGATTCTATATGGTACAGTGGCTCACAAAATTCTAGGAACTCTGTACAGTATATCAAAGGCTGGGACTATTTACATGGACAGCTCAAAGAGAAGGGGGGCAAAGTCTATAGGATTCCCCATACTTGCTCATTCATGGAAATTTCAAAACAAGCAAAAACACAAAACACATCATTTACTTTATCTGCTATAAACACTGGACTTTTCCCCCAAAGTATAAAGTTTGATTGATCTTAATATATTTTTTTCCTAATTGCAAAAGTATGGATGTGTATTGTAATATTTAAAGCCATATAGAAATGTATAAATAATAAGAGCGAGCATTTCCCCAATAAAACCATCAACATCAATTGACAACATAAAAAAATTAGGCTGGCATGTATCCACTTATAGAATCATATGCATGCATAATTTCCTATGTTTTCTGTCCTTTTCTTTGAATCAGAAATGGAATCACATTGTGTGGTATTACTCCAATTTGCTTTTGTTATTTATTATTATAACACAGGTATTTTCTAAATCATTACAAGTGGATTTAAGTTCTTCTGTTTTGGGCACGTGGGTGACTCAGTGGGTTGAGCGTTCAACTCAGGTCATGATCCCAGGGTCATGGGATCTCTCTTTTTCTCTCTCTCCCTCCCTCTGCCCTTCTCCTCACTCTTTCTCTCTCTTTCTCTAAAATAATAAATAAATAAATAAATAAATAATCATTTTTTAATTGAACTTTATTTTGAGGTAGTTGTCTATTCATATGCAGTTGCAGAAAATATTACAGAGATATTCCACTTACGCTTTATCCAATGGAAATACAACAGCTTTGCAAAGGTATACTACATATCATAATTCCAATGGTGACATTGGTAGAATCAAGACACAGAACACCTACATCACCACAAGGTTCTCTTGTGTTTCCTCTATATCTACAGCATTTTCTTCTTGCCCTCAGCACCCCCATGTCCCCTAACATCTGGTAACTATTAATCTGTTCTCCATTCCTATAATTTTGCCATTGTAAGAATGATCAATAAGTAGAATCATGCAGTGTGTAACTTTTACCATTGGCTGTTTTACTTAGCATGTTTTCTTGAGTGTCGTTCAGGTTCTTGACTGTGTCCATCATTTGCTCCTTTTTATTGTAGAGCAGCATTCCCTGGTAAGAATGTACCCCAGTTTGTTCAGCATTTCACCTACTGAAGGGTATCAGTGTTAGTTTCAGTTTGGGACTATTGTCAGTAAAGATGGTATGCACAGTCTTGAACAGGGTTTTGTGCGAATATAAGTTTTCATTTATTTAGGAATAATTTTCAGGAAGGCAATTGTTGGGCTTTATTGTTGTTACTTGTCCAATTGGATAAGACACTGCCAAATAGGCTTCTAGAGTCATGATACCATGTCACATTCCCATCAAAAACATGAGTCATCATCTATCATCTCTGAATCCTCTCCTGCGTCTGGTGTTGCCATTAATTTTAGTTTTCCCATTCTGATAGTTGTGTTGAGATATCCGTTTGTGGTTTTAATTTGTATCCCCTAATTACTAATCTTTTCACGTGGTTGTTTGCCATCCATAGGTCCTCTTTGGGGATATGTCTCTCCATGTCTTTTGTATCTTTTCTAATTGGATTGCTTTAGTGTTGACTTTTGTTAATAGTTCTTTATTCCAGACATTAGTTCTTTGTCAGATAGGCAGTTTGTGTTGTTGTTCTTTGTCAAAAATCAGTTGAGCATATTTGTGTAGGGTGTTGCTGGGGTTCTGTAGTCCATTCTATTGATCTATGTGTCTCTTCTTGACATGATATGCTGTATTTTCATTTTCATTCAGTTCAATATATATTTTTAAACTTCCTTTGAGCCTTCCTATTTGATTCATGAATTATTTAAAAGGGTGTTGTTTAGTTTTTAAATGTTTGGGGATTTTCTTGTTTTCTTTCTGTAATTGATTTCCAGTTTAATTCTGCTGTGGTTGGAGAACTCAGTCTGTATGATTTCAGTTCTTTTAAATGTGTTGCAGCTTGTTTTATAGCTCAAGATAAAGGGTATTTTGGTTATGTCTTATGGACACTTGAAAAGAATGTATACTTTTGCTGATTTTTTCGCTAGTTCTCTTCTCAGTTGTTGAGAGATGGGTGTTGAAATCATCAAAATCATTGTGGGGATTTGTTTCTGTCTCCTTCCACTTTTATCACTGTTTGATACACATATATTTCAGTTCTGTTTTTTGTTGCATACACAGTTACACTTTCTATAATGTATCCATGGATTGCCCCTTTTTTTGTTATATAACATCCTTCTCCATCTCTTGTAATTTTCTTTGCTTTGATGTTTACTCTATTAGATATTAATATAGTCACTTCTGCATTCTTTTGATTAATATTTTTATTAGCTCTCATATAGCCCCTTCCCCTTTCATAATTACAATATATTTTCCTTAAAATTTTAATGTACATACATTTAGAACCATATCAGACAATGTTGTAATTTTTGCTTCAACCATCAGACACAGTCTCATCAGGAAAAGGACAGCCTATTTTGTGTACTTATTTTTTTACTTACAATGTTTTTTCTTCTTTCCTGATACTCTAAGACTTCTCCTTGTATTGTGTCCCTTACAGTTTAAGAACTTACTTTAGCCATTTATTTAGGATAGTCTTGCTGGTAACACATTATTTTAACTTTTCTTCATTTGAGAACTTCTTTATTTTCTTTCTATTACTGAATATGTGTTTGCTGGATATAGAATTATGAGTTGACAGTCTTTTTTTTTTCAGCACCTGGCACTTAAAAACTTTATGGCACTTCTTTTTTACTTCTATGGTTTCTGATGAGAAACCTGTTATAACACAAATTTTGTGTTCCTTTACTGGGAATGTGTCATTTCTCACCGACCACCTTCAAATTTTTTTCTTTGATTTTCAGAAGTTTGACTATAATCTATCTACTTCTTCTTCCTCTTCTTCTCCTTCTCCTTCTCTTCTCCTCCTTCTTCTTCTTCTTCTTCTTCTTCTTCTTCTTCTTCTTCTTCTTCGTCTTTTGAGTTGGTGAAGCATGTGGGATCTCTAGCCTAAAAAAGCTAGGTATTTTTCTTTGAGGACTTTTAAACCCTCCCTTTTTCTCTCCTCACTTTCTAGGACTCCAGTAACACAAATGGTATTTTGTAATATTCTGCAAGTAAGTCCCTGAGGCTCTGTTCATTTTTATTCAGTCTTTTTCTGTCTCTTTCTCAGATATATAATTTTTATTATTGCAACTTCCAGTGTACTGGTCTGTCTCTTCTATTCTACTTTTAAAGCTAACCAATGAGTATTTTTTAAAATTTTTTTGAGATTTATTTTTTTGAGAGAGAGAGAGACAGAGCAGAGACAGAGAGACAGAGAATGAGCATGAGCATGAGCAAGGGAGGGGCACAGAGAAAGGGAGACCCAGAATCTGAAGCAGGCTCCAGGCTCTGAGCTGTCAGTACAGAACCCAATGTGAGACTCAAACTCATGAACTGTGAGATCATGATCGGAGCCAAGGTCAACCACTTAACCGACTGAGCCACCCAGGCATCCCTATCCATTAAGTATTTTATTGCATCTATTGCATTTTTCAGTTCTAAGGTTTCTATTTGTTTTTTTTCTTCATACCTTTTGTTTCTTTGCCAACACTATATTTATTTTCTGACATTATTTTTCTTGTGTTTCAAGTGTATTTGTAATTGCTCATTGAAAAATGACACTGCCTATAAATCTTTTCCAGATAATTCTAATACCTCGGCCATTTTGAAGATAGTGTCTCTTAATTGTCTCTCTCATTCAGTTTGAGATTTTCCTAGTTCTTCATATGACAAGTTGTTTTCAGTTGAAACCTAGACATTTTGGACATTAAATATAGAAACTCAATATTATTTAAACCATCTGTTTTATATGACTTCCTTTGGCATCTGTCAAGAAAAGAGTGTGTGCTGCCTTGTTACTGCCAAGTGGTGGTAGAATTCTGGGTTCCACATTCCATAAGTGTTCCTACCAACATTTGAAAGGCAGCTTTGAATGCTCTGGCTCCTTAGTAGCTGTCCACAGACACAACTGGAAGCAATTGAACTCATGACCCCTCACTGTTTCACTGAGTCTCCTCTGACACCACTCAGGAGGGATGAAGAAGGATATCATCTTGTTGCAGCAGTAGGGGAGTGGAAATACGGGTTCCCCTAAGTATTCTCTATTGACACCAGAGGGATGTGGGTCTAGTTACTTCCTGGTAAAGATGGAAATCTAAGCTTTTCATTCAGACTTTGCTGGCATGGGGAATGGAGGGCTGATGTTTTTTTCTGAGGGTTTGCCTGCAGTGGAGTGGTTATTTTCTATAAGTTTTCTGTCTGGTTAGGCTGCCCCTTTTCTGGTCTAAAGAGAGGAGGCTTCTGTTGAGAGTGTTTTTGTCTGCAGCCTTTGGTGTTACTTTGTTAACTCTTCAAATACCAAGTTGGGGATATTGAAAGCAAAAGGAAAACCCAGAAAACTCACTGTTACATCATTATTCTTCAAGTTCCAAGGTCCCTGGCTGATTTGCTTTCTTTTTCCACGTTTCAGGGTCTTGTTATAATTGTTTTATACGTAAAGTTTAGGGCTTTTAGTTGTACTTAGTGGGAGGAATAGGAATGTATGTCTTCTCCATCTTCCCAGAAGTTGAATTACAGTTATTGTTGTTTTTGTTTTTTTTTTACGAGAAACATTTCATTTTAAAAATAATTTTAGAAGTTGGAAGCTTCTAGTTTGCAAAAGAGAAAAAGGATTCTTAAAATAAGCGGCTTGCTGAAGACCTTTGAGCTAGTTAGGATAACAGTCAAGATTGGAATTAACTCAATGATTCCCAATTTAATTCACTTTGTACTTTTCTGCTATAATATATGGTGACTACTCTGGGGCCTCATATTTTTCTTTCTAGTATTTTCCCCACTCCATGGGGGCTGGGGACTAAACAGTTTCCCAGTGGCACTGACTGAGAATCCCAAGAACCGCCTATTCTACATAATGGAAGCAGTGTTGTACTCATCTTTGAGAAGAAGACTGCTAATATATTATACCACTCTCATTACCTAAAAAGATGGAGTTCAAAAAAATCTGGACAATATATTTTTTAACATTTATTTTATTTTATTTTTTAGAGGCAGAGTATGAATGGTAGACGGGCAGAGAGAGAGGGACACACACAATCTGAAGCAAGCTCCAGGCTCTGAGCTGTCAGCACAGAGCCCGACGCAGGGCTCGAACTCATGACTCGTGAGATCATGACCGGAGCTGAGGTTGGATGCTTAACCAATTGAGCCACCCAAGCACTCCAAATGTGGGTAATATTTTAAGGATTATGTCCTTCATCTTCCCCAACCTTCGTCTACTTCTAGTCATGATCATTTATTTCTTCTTGTTCAGACCATAGCTCTTGTCCTTTTCTTCTTTGTACCTCTGATACATTTCATTCTCCTCCATTTTCCCCTTAAATTATCTATTGTTTTTTTTTAGTTCAGCCATAGTCAAGTTTTCAAAATGCTGAAGTATTATTAATTTGTTTTTATTCTTCCTAAAATAAAGATAAAATACTTAAACCGGTAACAAACAAACAAACAAAAAAACATTAAAAACCAAGAACCTCAGTATGTTTCACACTTAGTTCAGCTTCCTCTGGTACTACTTCCCCAGTCTTGTTGCACTTCAGCTTCACTGCCTTTCTCCTGGGCCCTTGTGCATGCTGTACTTCCTCACCCACTAAGGCCATTAGGGCTTTGCATCTGCCACTCAACCATCCAGAATCTATCTCAAGTCTTCACACTTCCACCCCTTCCTTAGTAAATTTGCTCAACTGTTAGATATCAGTTAAGCTATCATTGTCTAAGGATGTCTTCTTTAACCACACATTCTTTTCTGCTACAGCACCATATTCCTTGTTTCATGGCACTTCCCTTATGTGACATGTGACCTTCACAGATGCAACGACTTGATGTATGTTCATCTCCTCAATTTTAGAGTCACTTCCGCTGGAAGTGTTCAGGGAGGTTTTCCCTGCCCTGCTCAGTCTCCAGCGACTAACTCAGTACCCAATATATGACATATGTTCAGTAAGTATTGGTTAAGTTAATGGAGGAACACGGGAAGGGAAGGAAAGGGAGGAGAGAAGAAAGGAGGGACAGAGAAGGGCAAAGAGAGAGGCTGAGAGTAAGGGGTGAGAAAGAAAACTGCCAAAGTGGACCTCTGTTACAATCATAGCTCTGCTATTATTTAGATTCTCTGATCTTAATATCCTCAACCAAAAAGTTAAAAAATTAGCCCTTATTGAACTGTTGTGAGAATTATGTAAAGTAACACATCTAAAATACTTAATGATGAGCCTAGAACATTGAGCAGATACTCAGTTGATATTAGGTCACATCCTTTTCTACCTAACATTAGCTAATTAGCTAATGGATTTTCTCTTAGATGATTTTTTAATTCAGTGTGGGTGTTTGTTTAATCCAGGAACCTCATCCATCAAATAATATTAAATTGTTATTACTTGATGATTTACTACCACTAAAACTATTTGTCTTTCACACACATTAGGCAGTACACTAACATAACTGAGAGATTGCACTAAAATGTGCAGTGGTCCACAAAGTCTTTAATTATAAAATGATGTGCAAACTTCATTCCTAGCTCACTTTGAAAAGTTGAGAAAGCATTACCCCATTGTGTATGCATTACACTGAGTCCCATGAAATACTCCATTGATTTTATAATCCTTGCCATTAGCAGTTAAATGTTTATATTATTGTGTTCCCTGATAGTTAGAAAAACTTGTAAGGATATTATTTTCTTTGGCTTTGTTCTATCCCAAGATTTCTTGTCCCTCAGGCATGTCTGGGTTGTAGTGGATATATTCCTTATTTTCGACATTTTGCTCTTGAGGATTTTTTGAAATGGGATGCCTGTGCCTTGTAGATTGGCTCTTTTCAAACATGTAACTGTATACACAGAGTCATTTCACTGAACCCAAGTGGTGTTATGATATGCTCCAGGTTTTAAATACAGACCACTAAGGCTTGAATGTTAAATGTACCTCTTACCTGAGGTGTAATGTAGGAAAAACTATTTTACTTCCCTGACCCTCACTTTGTCCACTTCGATACTTAACTTCTAACACTGTTTTGAAGATCAAATAAGAAATGTCTAAGGCATATTATTGGCCAGCTTATTATGACATTTTTCTAGGTGGTAACTGCTTATCACATTACTTAATCTTTGCCAAACCCCTGTGAGGTTGATACTATTATTGCTCCCAGTGTACAGATGGGGAAATTGCATTCAGAAGTAACTTGCCCATAGCCACACAACTATAAGATGGGCCCATAGGACAATGAACCTAAGCACTGGGACTCCAGAGTCCGCTACGGCACCTCTCAGAGTACTGACGTCTTATGTGCTTGCATGGCACAGAAATGCCATGGAGTTCTCACGGCGTCCCTCTCCTGCTACCAGCTGGCAGTGGTACAGATAACATGTGTACAGTGCTTCACGTTGTCACCGCACACCATCCAGATTTGGTAGGAGCCAAGCCATGGCACATGCCATAGTTTCCTGGAGATACTTTGCTCAGAAGGGGTAAGGATGCACTTGCACTTGGCACCACAGTGCACCTTCCTCTGGATGAAGACACATTCAGCACAGAATCAGACAACAGTAACGGGATCAGCTGTAGAGATTCACAAAAAAAAAAAAAAAAAAAAAAAAAAAAAGAATCATGGAGACTGAGAGCTGGATGGTACCGTGCAAATAGTAACTGGAAATTCTTTCAGTGTTTTTTAATTTTTTTTAATATTTATTTTTGAAAAAGAGAGAGAGAGTGTGAGTGGTGGAGGGGCAGAGAGAGAGGGAGACACAGAATCCGAAGCAGGCTCCAGGTTCTAAGCTGTTAGCACAGAGCCCATCGTGGGGCTTGAACCCACAAACTGTGAGACCATGACCTGAGATGAAGTCAGACACTTAACCAACTGAGCCACCCAGGTGCCCCTTTTAGATTTTTTTTAATGTTTATTTATTTTTGAGAGAGACACACACAGAGCGTGAGCAGAGGAGGGGTAGAGAGAGGGGGACACACAGTATCTGAAATAGGCTCCAGGCTCTGAGCTGTCAGCACAGGGCCCGACACGGGGCTCAAACTCACAAACCTTGAGATCATGACCTGAGCCAAAGTTGGACGCTTAACCCATGAGCCACCCAGGCGCCCAATTCTTTCAGTTTTAAGATGAATACCTTGCAGCTCAAAGGCTTGCTTTAGGTCTTGTCACACTTTCCAGGCTATAACGATGTTTTCATTCAGATTTCACCATCAGGGTAACTGTTTCAGGAAGGCAAGACCTACCCCTTTTTAACAGCTGACAACACTTGAGGTCCCTAGAGGTTACAATTTGACTGAGAAAACTGAGGTGGTAATGGCAAAATTTGAGTTTGAAATCTAGATGCTTCTTGTTTTCAATTAGTGTTATCTTGACAACAACATGTTTATCTCTCTTCATGCTTTTTTCCTATGTGTTCAGGACAATATATCAGAGCAAAAGAACTGGGATTGCAAAATGGACCTGAGGCCAAGGGCAGAAAGTTCCATTGACTTTTCATTTGGCTTCATTTCCTTACTTGCCTGGGTCTCAGGATCTCCATTTTATAAAGAAGAAACTACTTAAATAAATGTTTAGAGCATACAAAACCTCTGACATGCAGCTTAATTGGCAGCAATTCCACATTTATTTGCATATATTTATTGTACTTTCAGTTCCCATCTCCTGCCTTATCGCACAGAAAAGCTGCCTGTGACTTGGGACCTCAGAACTAGAGATGGGCCACCTGGCTGGCTCAGTTGGAAGAGTGTGGCTGGCTCAGTTGGAAAAGTGTGGGACTCTTGATCTTGGGGTTGTTTGAGCCCCATGTTGGATGTAAAGTTACTTAAAAATAAAACCTTAAAAAAAAAAAAAAAAAACTTCAGATAGAGGATGAACCACAACAAACACCATGTCAGCATGCAGGAAGGAAGGAACATGTTTTCTGCTTCCAAGGCCCAGGAAAGTCATGTCTCCCTCAAGGTGGGGAGAGTAAGGCAAAATAAATGATACGATAATAATGAATTGTAAACATATATTTTAAAAAAATGTGCACTCCTTTTCCAGGATCCTCTGCCACCTCAAAGATCTGAACACATACACGTTATTTCACACACTAGAGCTCCAAACGCAAGTACTCCTAAGTCATCAGAAAGTATGGATCAAGGATAGAAACACAAAAAGCTGCTCTAATCAAGAAAGTTCTGCCAAAGGATTGTGTTGTGGACTTGTTTGCTTTTCAAAAATAGGTAAGATTATCTAAGCACTGTGAGAATACCTGAGCAGGAAACAAGTGTCCCAAACTTTACCACCTCTCCAGAAATCCCAAACATCAAGTGGAAGATTGGGTGACTGAAGAGTCAGTGAAACACGTCACTCAGAGAAAGACAAATAACACAGGATTTCACTCATGTGTGGAATTTAAGAAACAAAACGGGTGAACGTAGGGGAAGGGAAGGAAAAGTAAGATAAAAACAGAGAGGGAAGCAAGCCATAAAAGACTCTTAAATACAGAGAACAAACTAAGGGATGCTGGATGGTATTGGGTGGGGGGATGGGCTAAATGGGTGATGGGCATTAAGAAGGTCATTCGTTGGGATGAGCACTGGGTGTCATATGTAAGTGATGAGTCACTAAATTCTGCTCTATTACTATTATGTTAACTAACTTGGATTTAAATAAAATTTAAAAAATAATAATTTTAAAAAGCTATGTTGACATACACTGGAAAAATAAAGTGTCAGAGAGAGAAGAACTGGTATATAACAAAGGCAGAGTGAAGATATATCCTTTTAAAAGATCTGAGCATTTGCTTAAAGCCATTATCTTCCCTGTTATGAGGAGGAATTAGATTTTTTCAAAGCACCATATAAAGTGGTGTTTTCTCCTTTTTAAAGTAGATAAAACTTTGGGCAGAGTAGTTGAGAACTGAAGGTAGACGCAACAGAAACATTCCAAAACTGAGAAAGACAACACAATATTAAGAAATAGAGGGGCACCTGGGTGGCTCAGTCATTTAAGCGTCTGACTTCAGCTCGGGTCATGATATCATGGTTCATGAATTCAAGCCCCGAATTGGGCTCTGTGCTGACAGCTCAGAGCCCAGAGCCTGCTTCAGATTCTGTGTCTCCCATTCTCTCTGCTCCTCTGTTACACTCTGTCTCTCTCAAAAATAAATAAACATTAAAAGAAGAAGATGAAGAAGAAGAAGAACAAGAACAAGAACAAGAAGAACAAGAAGAAGAAATACACTACAGCCACAGTCTTAATCTTAGGAAAAAAATGAAGAAAATATTTAGCTCCTTAAAAACTAACTTTGGAGAAATTTCTAGATCTACATTTTTACCCAAAACCTTCTAAGAAAGAATGTGTTGTGGGACGCACTTATATCCTTTGAGTCTGAGAGTGGGGAAGAAAACTGTGAAGACTGTGAACCATAAAGAAAGTCCGGTGAAAGGTCCAGAGACCCAATCTCAGCTCTGGCACAAGTATCTGCATAATCTTAGCCAAGGGATAAATACACTCAACTGGGCTTCGTGTATAAAGTGTTGATTATAATACTATCTTTTCTACCTCAAAAGACTATTCAAAGGATATTACATCCAAATGCAGGTGTTTAATGATGGCAATAATAATAATAACACCTGTCATTAGTTTTAATTGCATTTGCAATAGCTTCTCAATTGGCCTGCACATGAGTTTTCTGGATACAATATTGCATTTCAGGAAATGACAGAGATAAGCCTAGCTTAATATATTATAGGGAACATCAAAGCAAAGCAAGCAAACAAAATTTTAGAAAGTATTTATAATAACAGCTGAATAAATAGCACGGTAATGTGCGTTTTGATTTATATACAAAATGGTAGATATCATTTATTTTAGACTCAGAAGAAATTTAGTGCCTGAGTACTTCATAAACATAAACTTTGAGAAAGAAGGCTCACTCATTCTCTTTGAAACATGATCCACGAGATTATTTGTAAAGTTAATTACAGCTGACTATGTTGGGGTAAGATTGAAAATTTCCAGAAAGCAATGTAGGCACAATTTACATTTTGTTCATATATGATTGTTCAAGTCTGGATCTGACTTTCATCAATACAACAAGTATAAAAGTGAATCAATCAGTCAAATTCCTGGTATTTTCTCCCTATTTCTTTATTGTGGTAAAATACACATAACATAAAATTTACCTTTTTAATCATTTTTAAGTATACAGTTCAATGGTATTAAATACACTCTTAATGTTGTTCAATCATCAGCAACATCTGTCTTCATAACTCTTCATCTTGCAAAAATTGAAACTCTGTATGTATTAAAAAATGGCAACACCCTATCCTCCTTCCCCTAGTTTCTGGCAACCACGATTCTATTTCCCGTCTCTATGATATGATTACTTTTAGTAACTGATATAAGTGGAATCATACAGTGTCTTTTTGGTTGGCATAATGTCCTCAAGAATAATCCATATAGTAGCATATATCAGGATTTCCTTCTTTTTAAAGTCTGAATAATATTCCATTGCATGTATACACCATATTTCATTTATCCATTCACCTGTTGGTGGCCACTTGGGTTCCTTCTACATTTTAGCTCCTATGAATAATGCTGCTATCAACATGAGTGTACACATATTTCTCTGAGACACTGTTTTCAATTCTTGTGGATATATCCCCCTCAGTATAATTGCTGGATCTTGTGATAATTATATTTTTAACTTTTTTGAAGAACAACTATGGTTTTCCACTGCAGTTGTACCATTTTGCATTCCTACCAACAGTGCAGCAGAATTCCGATTTCTCCACATCCTTGTTAATACTTGATGTTTTCTGGTTTTTGTTTTGATAGCTGTCTTAATGGATATAAGTTAGTATCTTGTAGTTTTGATATGAATAATAATAAATAGTTCATATGGAGCTTAGGATGTATCTAGGGTGCAAAAAATACTAAGGTAAGCAGGGTGCATAAGAATGTCATTGAGAAAGGGTCTTGTACAGCATGCTGAGGAGTTTATCTCCTCTCTATGCCTACCTCTTCTACCAAACATGTCCCAAAGACACCAAATGTTTCCTGGGCCTATGCCCAAAAGGAAAGCATCACTCTCTCAAAGGATAAGATACTGAGTGGGTTATGGATGGTAAGAAGGTGTAAAATATATAACTATGTGAAGACTGTTCACTGTCATCATTATTTCCATGACTTTATTTTCTATTTTCATTTTGTATATCTGTATATCTGCATTCGTGAATACAGTTAATGTACATTTCAACCATACAAAAGCAATGTGGTTTAAAAACACCAGAAATTTCAGATTAAAGAGAAAATCAACCAAACACAACAAAAGACATATATTGAGTGTGTTTTCATATTAGAAGTTTGAAGTATATTGCTCTATAGAATAAATAGATGAGTAAGTCATACATTAACCAGATGACTCTCAAGTTCTGGCAGAGAAGTGTTATTACTGTTTGCTTGTTCCTTACTCTGAACCTAAGCATCCAAAGCTGTGTCTGGTGTACAGTAGGTGCCCAAAACATTTCTGTGCAATAAAATATGAGGAAAACAAAAGGAAAAGTTCATACTGACTATCAATTTATATTCGAAATACCAGGTACTCTTCATCAGCAGCCGTGGACCCAATCCATCTAGGCAATAACTCAGTAAATAATAAAATATTTAGGAAAAATATCTAAAGCCTCAAGAGAAGCTCTCAAGAGAGAACGGCAGAAAAGGAGGACTCATGGGACTCAAAAGTCTGCCAGGAACTACGTTAAAGATTATTTACATAGTGTCTCATTTAATCTTTGTAGCCATCCCACTAGATGAACATCTATATAACTCCACTTACAGAGGAGAAACCAAACAATAGGAAGGTAAAGTAATTAGTTCAAGGTCACATAATGAAGAAGTATCAGAGGGAAGATTTTATTTTTTTTTAAATCTGTTTGACTCCAAATCCAATGCTGTCTTTTGTGATACCATATTTACCTTTTGGAAGGTTTCAAAATCTTTAGGTTAAAAAAAAGAGATAGAGAATGATTTTAAAGATATTCATTAAAGAATATAATAAGGGCTCATCTATTTTAGAATAAGAATGCATTCTGGGGACAGGGAAAAGCAAAGAGAATTAGAAGTGTTTTTTTTTTCCATGTCTACTGACATGTTTAACCCTACAATGTCATAGCATATGATCATTGTCAAGAAAAAGAGAACAAGTGATCTTTATAGTCACACATCAGATGCAAGATTTGAACTACAAAATCCATACTCTTCCATTATATTGTGAGGTTTCTATGTAAACGATGGTAGAAGAGAGAACACTGAGATAAATCAGCATGCTTAAATCCTTACACAGATGATTCTATGAAAAATCCAAAAATAAACAGCATAATAAATGCCTCATTGTATTTAGATTAAAGAGAGTAACAACCAGATACAGCAAAGGACATATATTGAGCATGTTTTTGTATAAGAACTTTGAAGTATATTACTCTATAGAATAATGTATGAATAAACAAACAAACAAATAATAAAATCTGGCTGAAAAATTCACTAAGATTCTTGGGATTCCTCTAAATCATGCTGGATTTTAATTAATTTGTATTCTTTCTAATTCTCTATCAGATGTTGCAGGTCTATGAGCCAATAACAGTTAACATATTGCATTACATTCTGGTTACCACAACGAATACTAAAATTCCTAAGTAAATTCATTTAAAAAATGGTGTTTTATCTTCATAATTAGAATGCCAAATAATTGCCATTTCAAATAGGCAGATTTGAATATTTCCTCTTTTGGTGCTTTCCTCTTCCCTAAAATGTATTCAAAGTCTTATTTATTTATGCATAGATTCTTTTTTCTTTGGGCTAGATGCATAAATTTGTAACAGCTGACATACTTCTTATAAAAAAAAACTGCACAAAAAATACACATAAATATGCACACAAAACTATCAAATTCTATTTTCTATTCACTGTCTACATATACTAATCATTTTTCTGTTTATCTGCTTAATATGGCAATAAAAATCTGTCAAAAGAAATACATTTTATAAAAATATAGTCATAAATTAAAGATTTTGAGTAACCCAACAAGTATAAAATAACTATCCTTTTTTCCCAAAGTAATAGTATTTTTTAGCACTTCTGAGAGATAGTGAAATAGTTTATATATGTCTGATTGGTTGATATATTAATTAGTGATAGACTGGAATTTTAGATCTTGCCTAGGAAATAAATCATAAATAATGTGAAATAAAAAATTAAGTTATTGTAAAGGCAACTTACTGAATTTGATGAGTCAAATCACTTGGGTTTACATAGAGGACCATTTGTACACTCTTCTAATTTCCTTACCAAACTAACTCAGATTTTTCCAGTAATAGTTTACAACCTAAATTGTCTCAATCCTCCTGATGAGAACAACTAAACCATAAATAAATAAATAAATAAATAAATAGTAAAAGAAAATAAGGAAAATTAGACTGAAATATTACTGGATAAGATCCAGGGGGAAAAAATATCTTGGAAACATAAGCTATCATTTGGGATCCCACTAACTTCGGAGGCATCTATCAAATCTGGAAAAATCTACTGAGACTTTGAAAATATTAAAAGTTAAACAAAGCATTTGAGAGACCCATGAGATAGGAACAAAAATTAGAATTTAGGAAATACTAAGAAAGGGGGATAGGTTCTGACAAATATTTAAGATACAGGCCACAGGTAATGCAAAAGCAGAACACAAATAGTAAATTATACTATCTTATAAAACTGAGATAATGAAACCCAGTTTTAAATAAATTTAGTAGTCAATAAAAATTATATTAAGACAATCATGGAATGTTATTATCTTCATGTTTTTAAATCCAGAGGTGAATTTATACAATCATGGAATATTATTACCTTAATGCTGTTAAGTCCAAAAGTGAATTTATCTCCACAGGAACATATATCATCCTGGATCTCAAATTATGTCTATACTTTGACTACATTACAGTAAACAGCAAATGAGGAGACAAGATATGAAGTGATTTTAAACTTAGAAAATAAATACAAAGCAAAAGTAGACTCCCAGAGTATCCAGACAATGAAGTCATCATTTAAGATAGCTAGATTTCATATGTTAAGAGAACCTAAAGATTGAGAATTTTAGTAGAGGACTGAAAACGATATAAAAATTAACCCAACTCAAAATTTAAAATTAAAAAGAAAGGTAAAGTGACTAAAATTAAAAATTTGAAGAATAAGTTAAGCAGCATAAATGACACAGATTAAGTAAATTACTAAAATGAAAAGTAGGTCATATGGAAATGTATAGAATAAAGCACAGAAGAGAAAGAAACAGATACAATGAAAAAAAAAGTAGTGTTAATTGAAGAGCAAAGAAAAATGAAGATCCCATATTTGAAAAGAAACTGGCTTAAAGTTTTACAGAATGTATGAAACACATCAAACCTGAGAAAAGAGGCAGTAGTAACTCCTACTAGGATGAATTCAAAGAAAATCATATTTAAGAAAATGATGTTAAATCTGCTGGAAACTAAGAGAAAAAGAAAAATCAAACATACATAATAAGAAACACTAATTACAGAAAAGTAAACTAAGGTTCCAAGTCTCTTAAGAAGGATACTTAAAATATATTTTTAAAAGATTGTCGACTTAAAATTATATAACCAGAAGGAATTATATTCAAAATGAAAATACCATAAAAACAAAAACTGGTTATATCTGATAACAAGAGAATATTATCACATTTTATTAGATTTTAATTAGTGAAGTTTCTATGTTGCAATATCTAGGGTAGCCATTAAGTGAATTAAATAAATTATATAAATAAAACTAAGGTATTAAAGAGTGAATAGAGGAGAATTACAAAATGATAAAATACTAATCAATAAAAAAGTAGCAAGAAAAACATAAAGAATGTAAAATAAGTGGAGCAAACAGAAAGCAAATAGTAGGAGTGGATTTCAGCCCACACATATGAATATTTTTAGCAGATTAAGCTCTAGTTAAAACATACACATTGTCTAACTGGATAAAATAACAAAATACAACTACATGGCAATACAGAAAGTTTCTAAAAGGTAGGCTTAAAAAAATAAAATACAAATACTCATCAAAAGAGTTAGAATAACTATATCATTATCAGATAAAGATTTCAGAGCAAGCAGCATTACTAAAGATATAGTGTACTACTTCATGATAATAAAAGTTTCAACTCAAGGCCAAAATATGACAATTTTAATTTATGCAATTATTAACATAGCCTAAAATGTATATACATAAATTTTAAAATGAGAGCATTAATAAGAGATACACACCTTCAAACAGTGTAAAACACACAACTGAGTAACTCAAAACAAGCAAACCATAAATACATTAGGGATTCACTACTTTATCAAAATTATACACTAGGCTGCAAAACAAGCCTTAACAAATATCAAATAACTTAAATCATACAGAATATGTTCTCTGATTACAGATAAGGAAGCAAAACAAAACAGCCAAAAAATAACTAGAAAATGTCCATTGATTATTAAGAAACAACCTTCATAATGAACTATAGGTCAAAGAGGACATGATAATGGGAAGTAGTATATGTTTTGAATATGTACATATACACCCCCCACACACACACATACAGCTACATAATAAAGCTTCACTTCCAAGGAAATGTATAACCTTAAATTTGTGTGTGTGTGTGTGTGTGTGTGTGTGTGTGTATGTTTCTTAAAGTAAAGTTAAAAATGAATACTCTTAACATCTACCTTAAGAAGTGAGAGAAAGAATGGCACTTGAACAGCAGGCTTGAACAAAGAAATTAGAAATAAATTAGTTACTGAGAAAGAAAATAGACAAACAAATAGATAAATAAATAATAAAATAGAGAAGATCAACAAAGCCAAAAGTTGGGTACATGGAAAAGTTAATACAATTTATGAAACCCAGGTAAGTGTGTATTAGAGACAAAGAGAAGACACAGAAAAACATCAGAAATGAAAAGTAGGGCATAACCTCATAGTCTCAGACACTACAGACAATCCAAAATCACAATAGAAATAAATATATTTCAACTCAAAAATGTAGACAAATTGGAGAAATATTAGAAATGCACAGCTTATCAAAAGCAACCTAATCAGAAAGAAAACAAAACTGAATGAGCCTACAATATTAAAAGAAATTGTAATAATTGCCAATGTCGACCAACACAACTTTCATTTCACAAAAAGAAAGTTCACAAAACCTTCATGTCCAGTTGCTTTTACTAAATTTTACTAAACTTCAAGGAAAAAACATCCTTGATACAAAATCTTGCTATAAAATTAATAAAAGGAAAACAGAATTGAAATTCTCTCATAAATCTATCAAAAATTCTATGAAATATTAGCTTATTAAAACTTGAACTGTTTAAAAATCACGTATATTGAGAAATCCAGGTTATTTCCAGAAATGCAACATTATTTTAATATTCAAAAATCAATGTATTCCATTGCTAACAGAATAAAGGATTAAAAAACACACATGATAATTTCAGTAAATGCCAAGAAAAACAATATTATACAATCCCACACCTTATTAAAAAGAAATAGGTTTTTAATAATAGGAAAACCTTAATGAACTACTAAAGGGAATCTTATTCATTCTCATAAAATGTATATAAAAAACTACAACAAACATTATTCATAGTATTTAAATATTAAAATCTTTCTCTTTAAGATGAGAACAAGAAAAGATCTTAATTACTACCACTTCTATTCAATATTGAATAGGAGGTTACAGGCGAAGAAGAAGAAGAAGAAGAAGAAGAAGAAGAAGAAGAAGAAGAAGAAGGAAGAGGAAGAGGAGGAGGAGGAAGAGAAGAGGGAGGAGGGGGAGGAGGAGGGGGGAGGAGGAGAGGACGGGAAGGAGGAGGAAGAGAAAGGGGAAGGGGAAGGGGAAGGGGAAGGAGAAGGAGAAGAAGGAGGAGGGGAAAAATAAATAATTGTTATATGGTTTGGAAAGAAAGAAAACTCTCATTATGCATAGATGATATTATTGTGTTCATAAAAAATTCAATGTAACATAAAAATTATAATTAATATATAAATTCAGTTAGTACCACAGATCAGGGTCAGTGTAATAACACCAATTAAGTTTCTTTTTTTTAAATTTTAATTAATTTATTTTTTTAAGAGAGGGAGAGAGCGTGCTCATGAGCAGGGGAGGGGCAGAGAGAGAGGGAGTTACAGAATCTGAGGCAGATTCCAGACTGAGCTGTCAGCACAGAGCCCGATTCAGGTCTTGAACTTGTGAACTGGGAGATCATGACCTGAACCAAAGTCTGATGTTCAACCGACTGAATCACCCAGGTTCCACACCAATTATGCTTCTATGATTCAACAGTAAGCAACTAGAAGAGATTTTATAAAATATAGAGTAATTTCTGCAAATATTAGGCATCTAGTAATAAATCTTTAAAAATCACCAAAAGTGTATATAGAAATTTAACAAATATTTTTAATGTTTTAATGAACTAAATAAATGGACTAATTTCACCTAATTATAGATTAGAACTCAATATTATAAAAATATCAAATTTCCCCCAAATGATATACATATTAAACACATTCCAGTAAATAATCATGCAGAGTTTATTTTGAGAAATTGGCATGATGATTGTTAAATTTTATGAAAAATCAGCGAGCTAAAGATGTTTTATTTTTTTAGTCTGGACTTAATTTGATAAAACTTTTTATTACAGAAAATATTAAACACCTTTAAAAGTAGTGTTAACAGTATAATAAACCTCTATACACCCATTGTATAACTTTACCAATTATCAAATCACAGGCAATCTTTTATGTCCATAATTCCAATTTTGCCAGCAACACATAAATTAATTTGAAACAAATCTAGATTTCATATAATTTTATCTATAAATGTTTTAGAAAACATCTTTAAAAGGACCTCTTTTTAAAATATAATGTCCAGGGTCACCTGGTTGGCTCAGTTGGTTAAGCCTCTGACTTTGGCTCAGGTCATGATCTCACAGTTCACAAGTTTGAGCCCTGTGTCAGGCTCTGGGCTCACAGCTTAGAGCCTGGAGCTGCTTTGGATTCTCTGTCCCTCTCTCTCTGCCCCTCACCTGCTTGTGCTTTCTCTGTATCTCAAAAATAAATAAACATTTAAATAATAATAATAATAAAATAAAATGTAATGTTGGGGCACCTGAGTGGCTCAGTTGGTTAAGCATTCAACTCTTGATAACAGCTCAGGTCAGATCTCATGGTTTGTGAGTTTGAGCCCCATGTGGGGATCTGTGCTGACAGCACAGAGTCTGCTTAGAATTTCCCTGTCTCTCCCTCCCTCTCTGTCCCTGCCCTGCTCACTCATCACTCATGCTCTCTCTCTCTCTCTCTCTCTCTCATAAGTAAATAAACATTTAATAAAAAATAAATAAAATACAATGTCAACCCTAAAATCAGCTGGGCAGTGACATGTAAAAGACTAAACCTGAACCACTTTCTTACACCATACACAAAAGTAAACTCAAAAAGTATTAAACACCTAAAGTAAGACAGGAAATGATCAAGTCCTAGAGGAGAAAACAGTCAGCAACCTCCTTAACCTCGCCTGCAGCAACTTCTTACTAGACGTCTCTGAAGGCAAGGGAAACAAAAGCAAAAATGGACTATTGAGACCTCATCAAGATAAAAAAAAACTTCTGCACAGTGAAGGAAGCAATCAACAAAACTAAAAGGCAACCAACAGAATGGGAGAAGATATTTGCAAGTGACATATCAGATAAAAAGTTAGTATCCAAAATATATAAAGAACTTAGCAAACTCAACATCCAAAAAACAAATAATTCAGTGAAGAAATGGGTAAAACACATGAACAGTCATTCTTCCAAAGAATACATCCAGATGGCTAACAGACACATAGAAAGATGCTCAACATCACTCATCATCAGGGAAACACAAACCAAGACCACAATGAGATATCACCTCACATGTGTCCAAATGGCTAAAATTAACAACTCAAGAACAACAGATGTTGGCAAGGATGGAGAGAAAGGGGAATACTTTTGCACTGCTGGTAAAGAAGCAAAATGCAGCCACTGGAAAACAGTATGGAGGTTTCTCAAAAAATTAAAAATAGAGCTACCCTATTGTAATGCCTGAAGTCCCTAAACCTCCCACAAAAGACCTCCAGAGTCGTAAGTCAAAGCCAAGCGGCAAGGGTCGTTTATTGCAGGTTTGAACCTGGTCCTCTGCGCACTCGTCGCCGGTGATGCAAGAGGCCACCATCAGGGTTGGTATAGCGTTTTTATAGACAGAGACAAATAGCACAGGGGAGGTTTCAAATTATGAGGGGCCTGATTAGTTGATTTTAAAGTAAGGACATGTGTTGTTCTCTGATTGGGCGTCCTTTGTCTGTCCTTTGGCGGGAAGGCTTTGTCCCTTACTTGTGGCGGGAGGAAGAAAGGGGGAAGGGGGTAGGTGAGGAATGTGCTAAGCAAGCAGGTTTATAGAAGCGAGAAATGCCGGTTAGTTTATGTACAATCACTCATTCCATTACATATCAGACTACATTTAGGAAGTTTTACAGCCCATTCTACTACACAGCGGGTTACAATCAGGAAAGGTCTCACAATGCTCATAGCAAACAGTAAGCAAAACAGACTTCTCAGCAATTGTATTTCTTATCAAAGATCCATAATAAGCAGAAAAGAGAACCTAGCTTTAAACTAAGGCAGGGCTGTCATTTGGATTCAAAGCTGTTCCTTTCACTATGACTCTGCAACTGAACTGCTAGGTATCTTTCCAAAAGATACAAAAATGGTGATTTGAAGGGGTATGTGTACTCCAGTGTTTATAGTAGCACTGCCAATGAGAGCTAAAGTTATCTAAGACAAACTATCTAAAAAACAGAACAAACGTTGAAAAATAATACTCTCTCTATATAATAATAGCTTAATATTCAATATTATTTATAATATATGTACATAAAAATGCCATGCTTATTAAAATATACACATATGTGATTATATATAATTATCATAAAGCTATAATAGTAGTCTATTGTCTAATGAAAATGTGGCATTATTTTAAGGACAGACAAAAGTAAGTAAATAAACAACTGGAAAAATGGAGTCCAGATATAGACCTAAACGTCAATAATCACTTGATTTACTTTAAAAAGTTCATTTATAGTTAGAAAAGAAAGATGGTCTTTTTAATAAGTAATGATGGGTCAAGTGGATACCTATGTAGAGAAATATAAATCTTGATCTATACCTCATAAAATATACATGAATGAATCTCAGACAGATTTAGATAAAAAGGCAAAAGGTTAAACAATATGATTCCAGATGATAGCAAAAGCAATTACACTGATTATCTTGAAATTGGCAAACATTTCTTAACCATAATGCAAAAGGAAAAGTCCAATAAATTGAACTATGCTAAAACTGAGAATGTCTTTTCATCAAGAGATGTGAAGTAAAAAGGCATAGAGTGGGAGATGATATTTTTAGCACATGTATTTGATGACGAACTGATAATAAAAATGTATGAATTAAAATTTCTAATATTTTATTAGAAAAAATAGTAAATAAATCTTTACCTGTCACAAAATGAAACTCCCAGTAACCAAAGAACATACCAAAGATGATAGACTTTAACCTTTCGGGGAGTGCAAATTAAGCCACAGTGAGATTTGACTATTGTGGGAGATGCAGGAGAGAAGCATCAAAAGAAAAGACTTCAAAAGGGAAGGCCTGGAGAAGGTGCAAGGAATTAGGACATATTTACACAGCTGAATGCGGCTGCCGGTCTTAAGGAACGCCTAGAGCCATTGACATTGTCCAAGGCTGGATCCTCCTTCACACCTGACCCTTCCTAGTGTTATAGAAACCAATTAACTCTAAATTCAACCTCCAAAAGCTAAACCATTAGATTGATTAACACACTTGCTTGGCTGACTTTATGCATGTAGTCTTTAACAATTATCCGAATAAAAAGAAGCTTCATTCTGGAGTGGGGCTTCATTCCGACTCGAATATGAGTAACTTTACTTAACTGTACTTTGTTTGCGGATTCATCTTTTGCGACTCCATCCATACTCCCTGCAACAGGCTATACCTCCACCAGAATAGCTAAAGTAAAAAAGATTGAATTTGCAAACTGTTGATGAGGATATGGAAATGAAGCTCTGGTGTAGGAGCATACATTGATATACAATGTCTTTGGAAAGGTATTTGGTAATATCTACCAATTCTTTTTAGACCCTACGATCCCGTAGCTTCATTCTTTTTTTTTTTTTTTTTTTTTTTTTCCGTAGCTTCATTCTTAGGAATATATTTCTAATTAAAAAACCAGCACATGTGAAACAATAACTATATAAAAGAATGAAAGATTGGGTGGGTAAAATGGTGCCAAAGTAGGAGGACCCTAGGCCCACTTCATCCAATGAAGCAACTAGATCACTATCATATCATCTTAAATTACCACCCCCTCCCAATTGACCTGAAGACTGGTGGAACAAACTCCAGAACTAAAGGTAGCGAAGAGTCCACATCAAAGAACGTAGAAAGTGTGGAGATGAACACTTTGGGAGAGAAATGAATCACATACAGCCACTGAGGTTGGAAGGGAGCCATTGTTGTGGAGAAGGGTGAGAGACAGACTAATACAGAGGGGAGCACATGGGGAAAACAATTCACCTTAGTAATGAGGGAGCACGGGGCAAGTTAAGGGCAAAGTACAGACTATCACCCCCCCCCCAATCCCATGTGGGATGCTTGTGACATTCTTCAGACACTCCTGGCTGCCCAAGGACGAAGGAAAGGACAGAAAACAAGTGGTTAAACTGATAGAGTCTCCATCAGTTTACAAATATATGTATTACAAATATATTAATAAATCACATGAAAAAGGCAGTCTTATCAATGGCCTAATCTCCAGAAACCTATAGACTCAGTTTCCTGGAGCCCCAATATCACCCCTCCATAGGGATGTGGAGGAAAAAGGCAAGAAGGAAAGGGCAGGTAAAATTCAATTTCCTTATAACCTGCAGCTCATGAACAGATACTTGAGGCAGGCAGAGTAGTTTCTCCAGGAACTCCCTTAATGTTAATGTTTTACAAGAGGGAAAAATAACCTTAGCTGGACACTAGCTAGGCCTTCAGTAATCTGTGAGTCTTCTTTAGCATATTAAAGCCTCTTTGAAAATGTCCCTTTAACTTTACCTCCTCCACATCCATAGTACAAAACAAGCCATTCTTCACAACCCTTGGCTTCATCCGACCTGTGGGCCCTGCCACAATGTTTTAATAAAATCACGTTTTTGCACCAAAGACATCTTCAAGAATTCTCTCTTGACTTTCGGCTCTGGACCACCCCACCATCTGCCCAAAACTTCATCACTTAGCAATTGGCTTGGAGAGCAAGAGGTGCCAATTTTGTGAGTTCTTGGAAACAGCAGAACTTAAAGATCAAATTATAAACATCAATGGGCTTTGCCCCTGGAAAGCCTGAAGGCACTGGGGCTTCTCTATGAGAGAAGGAGGGGAAAACAACTGCGATTCAGGGCTTGGAAACAGTGATCTGAAAAGTGCCTGGGGCAAAGAGTGGGGAGGTTAGCTGCTTATCTTGGAGTCTGTTCCAGAGAGGCAGCATTCATGAAAAGACACCATATGTGGAAATTAAGAAACACAACAGATGAACATAGGAGAAGGGAAGGAAAAATAAGATAAAAACAGAAAGGGAAGCAAACCATAAAAGACTCTTAAATAGGGGCGCCTGGGTGGCTCAGCCTGTTGAGCAACCAACTTCGGCTCAGGTCATGATCTCATGGTTTGTGAGTTTGAGCCCCACGTTGGGCTCTGCACTGACAGCTCAGAGCCTGGAGCCTGCTTCTGATTCTGTGTCTCCCTCTCTTTCTGCCCCTCCCCCACTCATGTTCTGTCTCTCTCTGTCTCAGAAATAAACAAACATTAAAAAAAATTAAAAAAATAAGTAAATACAGAGAACAAACTGAGGGTTGCTATAGGGGAGGTGAATGGGGTGATGGGCTAAATGGGTGATGGGCATTAAAGAGGGCACTTGTTGGGATGAGCACTGAGTGTCACATGTAAGAGATGAATCTCTGGGCTCTACTCCTGAAGCCAAGTCTACACTGTATGTTAACTAACTTGAATTTAAATACATAAATAAAAATATTTCTGTAAATAATCAGTCACGGAACTTATAAAATAAAAGAATGTAAAATATGATTCCATATACCTAAAATGTGAGGAAGAAGAAGTATAAAGAATGGGTTCAAACTTAAACAATCATCAATTTAACATAGACTGCTAAATGCAGAAGAGGTTATATGAAAACATAATTGTAGCCACAAATAAAAACACAGTAATAAATATGCAAAGAATAAAGAGAAAGATATCCAAAAATATCATTAATGAAAACCAGCAAAAACCGTGAAAGAGAAAGAGACAAAAAAGATCAAAGAAAATCTTCAGAAACAACCACAAAACAAACAATACAATGGCAATAAATACATATCTGTCAATAATTAACTTGAATGCAAGTGGACAAACTGCTCCAATCAAAAAACATAGGGTGACAGATTGATAAAAAAAAAAAAAAAGGAAAAAGAAAAGAAAAGAAGAAACAGGACTCATCTATGTGCAGCCTACAAGAGAGTCATTTTAGACCTAAAGACACTTAAAGATTGAAAGAGGGAATGGAAAGAAAAGATTGAAAGGATTGAAAGCTTCTGATTCTTGGTTTTAGCTCAGGTCATGATCTCAGTTTTATGAGTTCAAGCCCTGCATTGGGCTTCATAGAGCAGACCCTGCTTGAGATCCTCTCTCTCTCCCTCCCTCTCTCTCTCTCTCTCTCTCTGCCCCTCCCCTACTTGCACTGTCTCTGTCTCTCTTGAAATAAATAATGAATAAACTTTAAAAAAAAAAATGAAAGAAGGGATAGAGAAACATCTATCATGCAAATTGATGTTAAAAGAAAGTGTGAGTAGCAATGCTTACATCAAACAAAATACACCTTAAAACAAAGACTCTAACAGGGGTCAAAGGTCATTATATAACAATAAAGAGGACAATCCAAGAAGATAAAACAATTGAAATATTTATGCATCTAACATGAGAGCAGCCAAACACATAAAGCAGTTAATAATATATAAGAACAAATCGATACGAATACTATAATTGTAGGGAACTCTAACACTCCACTTATGTCAATGGATAGATAATCTAAGCGGGAAATCAACAAAGAAACACTGAACTAGATGGACATAACAGATATATTCAGCACATTCCATCCTTAAAAGCAGAATATGTAATGCCCCTGATTTCGAATCTGAGAGACCACCAAGGAGCTGATATCGATGCAAACGCATGAGGGTTTATTTGCAAGCTCGAGCTTGGGCCCAAGTATACCCGACACAGTGGAGCAGGGACTTGGACCCCTAGGTTAAGAGACGTAGCAGTTTTATAGGGGCCAGTGGCCAATGAGATTGTAACACACACAGAAAGTTTCATAGTCGTGTCAGTCCACACGCACGTGGCCAATTGAATTATAATTTATCCTCTAGTAACTGTTTGAACTAGCCTATCACTCTGGTCAGAATTGGTGCGCAAGTTTGGCGGACAAAAGGTGGGGTTTAAGAATTGGCGTGCAAGTTTGGCAGGCAAAAGGTGGGGTTTACATTCTTTGGTGGTTAGGGGTTCCACATTCCTATATGAGCTGGTTTCCAGTAAGTGTGTGCTCAGCGGCTTGACTAGGGTGGGGGAGTGTCTTAAGCAATAAGTAGGTCATGTAGGGGTTATACAGGAGATGGTGGGTGTAGCACAAAATGGAGTTAGTCTTGCTCTGCTTGTCCAGGAGTAGGGAATTCTTGTTAAATTCCTTGGGTCCCACAAATACACATTATTTTCAAATGCACATGGAACATTCTCCAGAATAGATCACATATATTTCCACAAAACAAGCCTCAACAAATTTGAGAAGATTCAAGTCATGCCATGCATCTTTTCTGACCACAACACTATGAAACTAGAAGTAAACCACAAAAATATATATATATGGAAATACCACAAGAACATGGAGGTTAAACAATATGCTACTAAACAAGGAATGGGTCAACAAGGAAATCAAAGAAGAAATTTAAAAAAAAATACATGGAAACAAATGAAAATGAAAACACAGCAGTCCAAAGCCTTTGGGATGCAGCAAAAGTGGTCCTAAGAGGGTAGTATATAGCAATACAGGTCTACCTTAAGAAGTAAGAAAAATCTTAAATAAGCAATCTAACCTTATACCTAAAAGAGCTAGAAAAACAACAACAACAACAACAACAAATAAAACCTAAAACCATCATCAGGAAGGAAAATAAAGATTAGAGCATAATATATGATATAAAAACTAGAAAACAAGCAAACAAACAATAGAACAGATGAATGAAACCAGGAGCTGGTTCTTTGAAAATATAAATAAAATTGATAAACTTCAGATTTATCAAGAAAAAAACAAGAAGTACCCAAACAAGTAAAATTACAAATGAGAGAGGGGAAATAATAAACACCACAAAAATACAAACAATTACAAGAGAATGTAATGAAAAATTATATGTCAACAAGTTGGAAAACATAGAAGAAATGAATAAATTCCTAGAAACATATAACTGACCAAAAATGAAACTGGAGGAAACTGAAAACTTGAACAGACTAATTACCAGCAAAGAAAATAAATCAGTAATCTGAAAACTGCCAACAAACAAAAGTCCAGGACCAAATGGCTTCACAGGAGAATTCTACCAAATATTTGAAGAAGAGTTAATACCTATTCTACTCAAACTATTCCAAAAAAAATACAAATGAAATGAAAACTTCCAAATTCAATCTGAGAGGCCACCATTGCCTTGATACCAAAATCAGATAAGACATGCCAATATCCCTGATGAACATGGATGCAAACATTTTCAATAAAATACTAGAAACCAAATCCAATAATACATTAAAAATATAATTCACTACAAACAAGAGGAATTCTTTCCTAGTTTTTAAGATTATTTCAATATTCACAAATCTATCAACATGATACAACACATCAATAAGAAAAAGGAGAACTACATGATCATTTCAATAGACATACACACACACACACACACACAAAACAAAAACACTGGACAAAATACAACATCCATCCATGATAAAAACCCTCAACAAAGTAGGGTTAAAGGGAACATACCTCAACATAAGAAAGCCAGTTTATAAAAAAACCTACAGTTGACATCATCCTGAATGAGGAAAAGCTTTGAGAGCCCTTCTGGAAAGTTAGCAACAAGACAACAATGTCCACTTTCACCACTTTTATTCAACCTAGTACTGGAAGCCCTAGCCATGGCTATCAGACAACAAAAATCAAATCATCAAGGAAGAAGTAAAACTTTCACTATTTGCAGATGACATGATACTCCAAATAGAGAATCCTGAAGATTCTACCAAAAAATTACTAGAACTGAGAAACAAATTCAGGAAAGTAACAGGATACAAAATCAATGTATAGAAATCTGTGGCATTTCTATACACAAATAATGAAGCAGTAGAAAAATAAATTAATAAAACAATCCCATTTTCAATTGCACCAAAAATAATAAAACACCTAGTAATAAACTAACCAAAGAGGTGAAAATAACATACTCTGAAAACTATAAAACACCAATGAAAGAGATTGGATACAAAACAAAGAAATGGAAAGACTTTCATGCTTAAAGATTAGAAGAATATTGTTAAAATGTCTATACTACCCAAAGCAATCTACATGATTAATGCAATCCCTATCAAAATACCAACAGCATTTTTTACAGAACTAGAACAACAAAAAAATCGTAAAATTTGTGTGGAACCACCAAATACCCTGAATAGCCAAAGCAACCTTGAAAAACAAAAGCAAAGCTGTAGGTATCACAATTCCAGATTTCAAGTTATAAAGCTATAGTAATCAAAATAGTATACTACTGGCACAAAAATAGACAAATTAATAGAACAGAATAAAAGCAAACAGAAATAAACCCACAATTATATGGTCAATTAATATTTGACAAAGCATCAAAGAATATACAATTGGAAAAAGCCTCTTCAACAAATGGTGTTGAGAAAACTAGACAGGAACATGCAAAAGAATGCAATTGGACTACTTTATTACACCATACAGACACACACACACAAATCAAAATGGATTAAAGACCTAAATGTAAACCTGAAACCATAAAAATTGTAGAAGAGAACACAAGCAGTAACTTCTTTGACATTGACTCCAGCACCTTTTTACTAGACAGGTCCCCCGGGACAATGGAAACACAGGCAAAGCTACACTATTGGGCCTTCATCAGAATAAAAACCTTCTGCACAGTGAAGGAAACAATCAACAAAACTAAAAGGCAACCTATGGAATAGGAGAAGATATTTGCAAATAACATATCTGATAAAAGGTTAGTATTCAAAATATATAAAGAACTCATACAAGTTGACCCTCCAAAAACAAATAATCTAATTAAAAATGGGCAGAAGATATGAACAGACATTTCTCCAAAGAAGACATATAGATGTTCAACAGACATATGAAAATATGCTCATCATCACTCATCATCAGGGAAATGTAAGTCAAAACTGCAGTAAGACATCTCCTCACACCTATCAGAATGGCTAAAATGAAGAACACAGGAAAGGTGTAGATGAGAATGTGGAGAAAAAGAAACCCTCTTGCACTATTGGTGGGAATGCAAACTGGTGCAGCCACTGTGGAAAACAGTACAGAGGTTCCTCAAAAAGTTAAAAACAGAACTACCATATGATATGAAATTGTACTGCTATTTGCCCAAAGAGTACACAAACACTAATTCAAAACGATACATGCACCCCTACATTTATAGCAGCATTATTTACAATAACCGCATTACTGAAGCAACCCACTGTCTTCAATAGATGAATGGATAAAGAAGATGTGGTATATATAATAGAATGTTATTCAGCCATAAAGAAAGAATGAAATCCTGCCATTTGCAAAGACATGCATGGAGCTAGGGAGTATTATGGTAAGCAAAATAAGTCAGAAAAAGACAAATACCATATGAGTTCATTCATATGTGGAAATTTAAGAAACAAAACAAATGAGCAAAGTGAAAAAAGAGAGAGAAAGAGAAACCAAGAAACAGACTCTTAACTACAGAGAACAAACTGATGGTTACCACAGGGGAGGTGGGTGGGGGGATGGGTGAAATAGGTGATGGAGATTAAGGAGTGCACTTGTCCTGATGAGCACCAGGTGATTAAAATAAAAACTTTTTTTAAAAGATTGAAAAAATTAGTCAACTTGCACATTTATGATTTGTGTACATTTCTTTTTATTGTATATTTCAATGAAAAATTTTACTTAAAAATCATTGTAACTGGGGTGGCTGGGTGGCTCAGTGGGTTCAGGATCAGACTCTTGATTTCAGTTCAGGCCATGATCTCATGGTTCATGAGCTGTAGCCCCCTATCAGGCTTCGTGCTGACAGTGCACAGCCTGCTTGGGATTCTCTCTCTCTCCCTCTCTCTGCCCCTTCCCTGCTTGTGCTCTCTCTCTCTGTGTGTCAAAATAAATAAATAAACTAGGAAGAACAGAATTTTCTTAAATCTGATACCATGTAACACAGCAAACATCCCGATTCATGGTGAAATATTGTTAACATTTTCCTCTGAGTTTGGAAAAGACTTAGAAATACTTGCTATCTCAGTATCTATCCACTAGTATACTGTTCAAACAGTCATGGAATAATAAAACTGTCAACTTTGAAGAGCAATGGTTGTGTAAACAAAAATACAAGAATATCTACACAGGTTGTCACAATTAACAAGTGAATTCAGAAAGATTACTTGATTAAAGTTCCAGTACCTATCTATATTTCAGCAAGGAATGGAAGCCGAAATTTAGAAAATAAAAAATACTTAAATTAGTGTGAATAACACCAAATACTGAGGAATAAATCCAATGAAAGATGTGAAAATCCTCCATATGGAAACTGTCAAAAAGTAAACAAAGAGAAATTTAAAAAAAAATAACCTAAATCTTTTAAAAAAAAAGTTGCTCAGTAAAAAAAAAAAAAAGAAAAAAAAGAAAGTTGCTATATCAAAAAGATAACAGGAAAAAACAATCTTACTAAAAATGGTCAGGGGATCTGGATTGAAATTTTTTCAAAGGAGATATACAGGTGGCCAACCAGGAAAGAAAAAATGCTCAATATTACTAATCATCAGGGAAATGCAAATCAAAAATCACAATGAGATATCACCTCACACCTATTAGAATGGTTAGTATTAAAAAGACAAGAAATAACAAATGCTCGAGAGGATGTGAAGAAAAGGAAACTCTGGTGCACTATTGGTGGAACATAAATTGTTCCAGCCACTATGGAAGACATATGGAGGTTCCTCAAAAAAATAAAAATAAAATTACTATCGTCAAAGAAAATGAAAATGGTATGTCATTGAAATATCTGCACCCCCATGTTCATTGCAGCATTGTTTATAGAAACCAAGACATGGAAACAACCAAGCGTCCATTGATGTCTAAATGTATAAAGAAACTATGGTATGTATTATATGTGTATAACATAGGTGGTGTGTGTGTGTGTGTGTGTGTGTGTATAGTGGAAAACTAGTGTGTATATACATACATTAGAAAATTAGTGTGTATGTGTGTGTGTATATACAAATACATATATATACATATGTATACCCACATACACAAACATATATTTATATAATGGAAAACTAGTCAACCATAAAAAATGAAATCTTGCCATGTGTGACAACATGGATGAATCTGCAGGTCACTATGCTAAGTGAAATAAGTCAGACAAGAAAACATATAACGTAAAATCTCACTTATATGTGGAATCTCAAAAAAGAAAAAAGCTCATAGATAAAACAGATTTGTGCTTGCCAGAGGTAGGGGTCTGGGGCTGGGTGAAATGGTAAAGGCAGTCAAAAGCTACAAACTTCCAGTTATTTAATGAATAAATTATGGGGATTTAGTGTACAGCATGGTGAATGTCGCTAATCATATCGTATTGCATATTTGAAAGTTATTAAGAGATTAGATATTTAAAGTCTTCACCATAAGGAAAAAAAATTACCTATGTATGGTGACATATGTTAACTAGACTTCCTGTGGTGCTTATTTTGCAATATATACAAGTATCAAATCACTATATCGTACACCTAATCTAATCTAATGTTATATATTAATTATACCTCTATTAAAAAGAAATATAGGGGGGCGCCTGGGTGGCGCAGTCGGTTGAGCGTCCGACTTCAGCCAGGTCACGATCTCGCGGTCCGTGAGTTCGAGCCCCGCGTCGGGCTCTGGGCTGATGGCTCGGAGCCTGGAGCCTGTTTCCGATTCTGTGTCTCCCTCTCTCTCTGCACCTCCCCCGTTCATGCTCTGTCTCTCTCTGTCCCAAAAATAAATAAAAAACGTTGAAAAAAAAAATAAATAAAAAGAAATATAGGTATTGATAATCTACTTCATGCCCTACATGTAAACAAATTCCAGAAGGATTACAGAGTTAATTCTGACAGAGAAAAAAATACATTGTCTACAAGATGACATTGTATAATAGCTTCATAACTTCTGGGCAAAAAGGGACTTCTTTAACAAGATATAAAGAGTACTAATCCTGAAAGGAATTGATAAATTGTACTACATTAAGATAAAGAGCGTTTAATGAAAATACCATTTGGAAAGTGAAATGGCAAGCCGAAATATGGGAAAATGTGTTTGAAACATATACAATTGAAATAGTGTTCGTACATCATGTATATAAATAATTCCTTCAAAATAATAGGAAGATAAACAGAAGAGAATATCAAAATGACTAATAAACCTGTTAAAAATGTTTTATGTCATTTAAAATCAGGGAAACAAAAATTAATTCTACAATGAGATACAACAAAATCTCAGCAGAATGGCTAATGCTAATTATGTAATACCAACTTTGATGAGGATGTAAAGCTATAGTTATTCCCACTTACTACTGATACGTATAGACATAAGAACGACCACCTTACAAACCTATTTGTGAAAATCTACTGTCTGTAGGTTTTGAACACATGCAATCCATTACCCACCAATTTCATTCTTTGGTGTATACCCAATCTATATGTACAAGTATGCACCAAAATCCAAAAAAAAAAAAAAAAGCATAATTTATTATAATAGCTCAAAACTAGAAACAACCAAAAATGTGTATCAGCATTAGAATGGATATGTAAGTCATGGTTTATTCATGCAATAAAAAACTTACAGCAATTAAAATGAACTACAGCTGGGGCGCCTGGGTGGCTCAGTCTGTTAAGGGTCCAACTTAGGCTCAGGTCATGATCTCACAGCTGGTGGGCTGGATCCCCATGTAGTGCTCTGTGCAGACATTGCAGAACTTGGGGACTGCTTCAAATTCTGCACCCCCCTCTCTCTGCCCCTCCCCTGCTCACACTCTGTCTCTCTCTCTCTTAAAAACAAATAAACATTTAAAAATTAAAAAAAAAAATGAAATACAGCTGTACTCTGTTCATAAAATGGCACCATTAAAGGAGTGAAAATTCATGAAAACTAATACAATATTAGAAGTTATACTACAGATTACCTTTGGTGAGATGTGAGGGACTATTTATTGGTCGGAGTCAGGCAGATGAGTTCTTGTGGGGATGATGTTTTCTCCTTATTTTCAGAGTTGATAGTTAACAAGGTATCTTCACTTTGAGATGCTTACTGAACTATGCAAGTATGATTTATGCACTTTCTACATTCATGTTTCCTTTCATTAGATAAATGTTTAAAAACATATCCAGAGTTATTTGAAGAAAAAAATATACTGACAAATAAGTTTGAAATATATCTCTATCTCTACACCTGTCTTTCTATCCATCTATTCAGATACAGATGCATATATTATAACCATATACTCCAGCAAATTTGAAGCTTAGTAGAAATGGATTCATTTATAAAAAATATCACTTATCAAGACTGATATAAAATGAAATACAAAATCAGAATTATCATATTTCTATTAAAGAAATCTGTAATTAAAACTGTCCCTCAAAGGAAACCCCAGGCTCTTTTGTCTTATGAGAGAATTCTATTGAATATATAAGAAAGAAAAATATCAACCTTATGCAATTTTTTCCCAAGGATAGGAAACAAAAGAACCTATTTTATGAGATCAGCATATTTTTAATTCTAAGACTTGACAAGAATATTACAAGAAAGAAAATTTCAAGCCAGTATCATTCAAGAACATAGACATGAAAATTTGAGCAAACAAAAGCTAGCACTATGTAGAGAGAATAATACATCATGAATAATTTGGGTTTATGACAGAGATACATCATTGACATGTATGGAAAATTTATGTAATCATTTCCATAAATGCAGTAAAAAGACTTTGATAATATATATCAACCATCATGTTTTAAAAATAGTGTTTTTCAAGCTAAAGATAAAGAGTATCTTTAATCTACAAAAACAAACAAACAAAAGATATCATGCTTAGTGGTTAATGAGGAAATAAAGCTTCCTCTGTGAGATTAGGAAACTGCAAGGATTCATAACATGCCACCTATCTTCGTTGTTGTACTAAGGGTACTAGTCAGTGCAATAAACCAAAGTAAAATAAAATGAAATCAATATTTAAGACTTAAAAGGAATAAATACACATGCTACTACTTTTAATCCATTAATTTAATACAATGAATTAGCAATTTTGCTGAAGAAAAGACTAATATGCAAAATTTATTGTTTTTCTATATTAGCCACCACTAGTTAGAAATAAAAGTAACAAAAGTATTAAAGACCTGGGAAGAGACCTAACAGAGAGTGTATGAGACATCCTCCCTAAAGAATGCTGTAAAACACTCTAAATTTAATGCACAATTTTTTAGTGCAGTTTTAGGTTCACAGAAAAATTGAGTGAGAAGTACAGTGAATTCACATTGACCTACTGCACCAATGCTTGCCAACATTCCCCATCAGCAACATCCCCTGACCTGAGTGGCATATTTGTTACAGTTCATGCTACATTGACATGTCATTACTATTCAAAGTATATAATTTACGTTAGGGTTTATTTATGGATTTGACAAATGTGTAGTGACATATATCTACCATGATAGCATCACATAGAATAGTTTCACTGTCCTGGGGCGCCTGGGTGGCTCAGTCAGTTGAGTGTCTGACTTCGGCTCAGGTCATGATCTCGTACTCTGTGAGTTTGAACCCTGCATCAGGCTCTGTGCTGTCAGCTCAGAGCCTGGAGCCTACTTAGGATTCTGTGTGTGTGTCTCTCTCTCTCTGCCCCTCCCCCACTCATGCTCTGTCTCTCTCTCTCTCTGTCAAAAATAAATAAACATTAAAAAAAAAAGTTTAAAAAAGAATAGTTTTCTGTCCTAAAAATGCTCTATGCTTCACAGATTCATCTTTCCTTTCCCCCTGATTCATTTCAACCACTGATAATTTTACTGTTTTCCCTTTTCCCATGTCATATAATTGGACAGGATGTAACCTTTTCTGATTGGATTCTATTACTTAGTAATATGTATTTTAGTTTTCTCCATATCTTTTCATGGCTTGATAAATCATTTCTTTTTTACTGCTGAATAGTACTCCATTGCCTGGATGCACCACAGTTTATTTATTCATTGACCCACTGAAGGATGTCTTAGTTGCTTCCAAGATTTGACAATTATGAATTAAGTTGCCGTAAACATCTACGGACATAACTTTTCCCCCCTTGGGCATAGTTTTTAAATTCCTCTGGGCAAGTACGGGGGTCCGACAGTTAAGTGTTTGACTTTTGAGTTTGGTTCAGGTCATGATCTCACGGTTCATGGGATGGAACCCCACAACAGGCTCTGTGCTGACAGCCTGCTTGGGATTCTCTGTCTCCCTCTCTCTCTTTGCCCCTCCCCTATGAGTGTGCTCTCTCTCTCTCTCTCTCTCTCTCTAAGTAAATAAATACAAATTTGAAATAAAATAAAATAAAATAATAAAATAAAATAAAATAAAATAAAATAAAATAAAATAAAATAAAATAAAATAAATCCATTTGGGTAAGTACTAAGTAGTGCAATTACTGGATCATATTAAGAATATGTTCTTTAGTTTTTAAGAAATCGTCAAACTATAGCAGTTTTCATTCCCATTAGCAATAAACGAGAATTCCTGTTGCTCCACACCCTTACCAGCATTTGGTATAGTTCCAAATTTGGCCATTCTAATAGATGTGTAGAAGTACCTTATTATTGTTTTAATTTGCATTCCCCTGATGACATACAATACGGAAAATCTTTTTATTTGCATATTTTTCATCTGTATACCTTCTTTGATGAGGTGTCTATTTAGGTCTTAAACCCATTTTTTTTTTTTTTTTACTTGGTTGTTTTCTTAATACTAAGTTCTAAGAGTCCTTCATACATTTTGGATAGCAATCTTTCCTGAGATATTTATTTTGCAAATATTTTCTTTTAGCCTGCACCTGATGTTCTCATTCTCTTAACATTTTTTTTTTTTTTTTTTTGCTACAGAGCAGAATTTTTTAATTGTAATAAATTTCAATTTATCAATTGTTTTCTTTCCTGGATCAAGCCTTTGGTGTTGTGCCTAAGGTAATCTAGAATTCTCCTCTATTGTCTCCTAAGAGTTTTACAATTTTTCATTTTACATTTAGTCTATGATCCACTTTTGAGTTAATTTTTGTAAAGGGTATAAAGTCTGCATCTGGAATTTTTCTTGTTTATAATTCATTTTCTTGTCTGTCCTTTTTTTTTTTTTTTTTTTTTTTTTTTGGTGTATGGATGTCCAGTATGTAATTCTGGTATCATTTGTTGAAGAAACTAACTTTTCTCTGTTGTATTGTATTTGGTTCTTTGTTAAAGACTATTTGACTATATTTTTGGGCTCTTTGCTCTATTAATATATTTCTCTATTATTTTTTTAAATACCACACCATCTACATTATTGTGGTTTTATAGTAAATCTTGAAGTTGGGTACTGTCAGTCCTCTGACTTTGTTCTTATTTAATATTGTTGACTATTCTGTTTTTTTATGCCTCTTCATAGATATTTTAGTAGTGGTTTTTGATTACCACAAAGTAATTTGCTGAGATTTTTACTGGGACTGCATTTAATCTATAGATTAATGGGAAGAACTGATATTTTGGCAATAATGAGTCTTTGTATCCATGAACATGGAACAAGTATTTATTTTGTTCTTTTTTTAATTCCTTTTATCAGAGTTTTGTAATTTTCCTCATATAGCTTTCACTCACACATATTTTGTTAGTTTTATAACTAAGTATTTCATTTTGAAGGATGATAATTTAAATGGTATTGTGTTTTTATTTCTTTTTTTATTATTTATTTATTTTGAGAGAGACAGAGAGAGAGAGAGAGAGAGAGAGACAGAGCACAAGTGGGGGAGGGGTTGAGAGAGAGAGGGAGACACAGAATCTGAAACAGGCTCCAGACTCTAAGCTGTCAGCACAGAGCCCAATGTGGGGCTGAAATTCACGAACCATGAGATCATGACCTGAGCTGAAGTCAGAGGCTTAACCTACTGAGCCACCAAGGCACCCCTAAATGGTATTGTATTTTCAATTTTTTAATTTCAAATTCCACTGGTTCATTGTTGGTATACTGGACAATTATTGACTTTTGTATATTAAGCTTATATCCTGCTGCCTACCCATAATTTCTTATTTGTTCCTGGAGTTTTGTTGTTGTTGTTGTTTTGATTCTTTCAGATTTTCTACATAGGTAATTGTATCACCTGCTAACAAAAACAATTTTATTCATTATGTTCATATATTGCAAGGACAAATATTGGAAAGCTATGAATTACTTCTTTAAATGGACTTACAAATTCAGTGCAGTCCTGATTAGTATCCCAGGCTTTATTTTTGTGTACAAGAGTTTGATGATTAAAAACTAAGCAAGATTCCAAAAATCACTTTATAAAGTTACTGTAGTTAAGACTGTATAGTAATGGGACTAAAATAGATTGAAATATAGATACGCAATAACACAAGAATGATCCAGAAATAAGTCTGAGCACATATAGTGACACTGAATTAATGACACTGATGGTAACATGAACTTAGTGGTGGAAGAACTATCTGTGACAGTTCTGGGAAATTTCTATATCCATATGGAAAAGTAAATTAACATCCAATAATGGCATACAAAAATTGGTTCCACATGTATTGTAGTTGAAAATATGAAAGTAGTCAAAACAATCAGATTTTTAGAAAATAAAATGGAATAATATATTCAAGAATTTAGAATGTGGATATTTTTAAAATAAGATGAAATCAATGAAAGTTGGAATAATATTGTTAAATTGGTCCCCCAAATTAGAAAATCATATTATCTGAATGAAGATGAACACTGTAGAGTTAAAAAATAATATTTGAAACATATAATAAAAATAAAATATACAGCAAATATAAAAGTATTCTGCAAAAAGAGACAACCTAAACATAAAATTGGGCAAGCATCTTGAATAGTTATCTAGCAAAACAATATGTCCTCTTAGCCACTTAGCCTATGAAAAAGTGCTTATTTAATTAATAATCATGAAAGCATGAATTATCTACAATAAGACACTGATATACACTCACTAGAGTGGATAATACTTAAAAAGACGGAAAATACAAAGTGCAAGTGAGGACAAGAAGCAACAAATATATCTTTTTTTGCCGGTGGAAGTATAAGCTGATTTATCCACTTCAGAACACTTTACTAAAAATGAACAATCATGTATTAATGATCCAGTAATTTCACTGCTGGGAAATATTCAATAAAATGTATGAGCAAGTTATACCAAGTAAATGTGCAAATGTCTTCATAGTAGCATTATTTGCAATATAAAAGCTGGAAAAAAGTATATTAATGTTAGGATGAATAAATAATGGTATATTTATTCAATGAACTATGTTTTTTTTGTAAATAATATAGTTAAATTTTATAAAAGTATCACGAGGGCAAAATGATAAACACCAATGAATAAATAGTGTAAAATTCTATTTATATGGACCTCAAAGACAGGCACAATTACTCTATTACATTAGAAGCCAGAATGGGCATCACCTTTGGCAATATGGGAAGGAATGGCAATTAGATTGGGTGAAAGCTGTCTTCTGGACTGCTGGTATTCTATTCTGTTTCTTGATCTCTATGGTAGCTATGCTGTACATCTATGTCTTATATACTTCTCTGTATGCATTTTCCTTCAATTGAAAAAAAAGCCAACAAGTGAGTTAGTCTAATTGGGATAACTAGCTTGGTGAAATGACAATCTGAATGGTTGCTGGGAGAAATGATTTTTTAAATTACTGTAAAAATGTAATCTTTAACATATAGAAATGCAGAGGAAAATTAATATCTGGAGGTGCCTCTAGCTGGGAACACTTGGATAGTACTGCTGATTTGGTTCCTTATCAAGTACAGATTTAGCATGGACTCCGTGGTCACCCATATTCTCTGGTCAGGTTTCCTAGTTGAGCAGAACTGGGTGCTATACTCAGCAGCTGGGTGGTACTGAAATTTGCTACCCTTCCTGAGTGAAACCACTGAGAAGGCTCTACAACTGTTCTGTGAAGCTGTTACAGCTTAATTGCTGTGGATCTAAATCTGTAGACCCCCTAAGCTCTGGCCTGACAGGACCACT
This sequence comes from Panthera onca, assembly GCF_046562875.1. Taxonomy (NCBI): domain Eukaryota; kingdom Metazoa; phylum Chordata; class Mammalia; order Carnivora; family Felidae; genus Panthera; species Panthera onca. The sequence continues at coordinate 109,079,948 of NC_138346.1, forward strand.
GGTCTGGCTCTACAGATGGACAGCCACTGGCTGAGCTCTCTGCTCAGATTCCACTGTATGCAGGGCTGTAGGATCGGCTACCTAGCTTCCTGGGTGCTATAGTCTGGTTAGTTTTCCTGGTCAGGCAGAACTGAGAACTGTATTTAGTAGGGGCAGGTGGGGTATGCATTTGCTCATGCCTGTGTGGAGTGGCACAAGATGCCCTATGGTTGGCACAGCTCAATGTGGATTTAAATCAGACAAAAATGCACACTGAGTTTGTTGGCCAGACAGAATTACCAGATTAGTTCTGCATACAGGCAGAAATACTGGGTGAGCTCTTTGCTCAAGTGATATTGTCAGTGGAGTGGTAGGATGCTCTGTACAGCTTGCCACAAGTTCTGTTTGGGTTTCCTGATGAGGCAAGGCTGGAAACAGTATTTAGCAGTAGATGGGGGCTACAGATTACCTTTCCTGCCTGGGCAGGGTGGCAGAACAGACCCCAAACTTGGCAAGTCTTATTGTTCAGGGTCCTGAATTAAGCAGGACTGTGTGCCATATTTCCTGGCCAGACAGGGTCCCTGGCTTGGCTCCAGATGGGCAAAACCTCTGGCTGGATCTCTACTTGGGTGTCACTATGAAGAAGAACTCAGTTTGCCAAGATATGAGTACTGGTTGGTAAAAGTGTGAATCCCCTAAGAGATGTGAGGCAAGACTCAAATGGAAAGTGACCCAATCACCAAAGGTGTCCCATAATGCTAGGGGAGCTAGATATCCACCTTGGACTTTTTTTTTCCACTTGAGAAACCAGAGGCTCTGGGGAGTCCTCTTGGTGCAGTTTTGGGCCAGCGTGTGGGAGGAACAATGTGGTTAAAGTGTAGCCATTCCTATTACCCTTATAATGTAGTGATTCTTGGTCTCAGTGGTCCTAGGGGGTGCTACAGTCTGTCTCCCACGTTCTGGGATTTTCACATGCCTTATTTATGGATAGTTACCAGTTGGTCTTTTTCAGAGGGGAATTGAAGTTGGGAGAAACTCAAGTTGTCATCTTAATGATGTCATCCTCCTTTTCCCTTCTTTTGAATCCAAGTTTCCATGGTATTATTTTCTACATTCTGAAAGAAGAAATAGTTATTTTTTATTTAACATAAATGCAATATGACTCCCACATTTCTCTATTTGGCATGGCTGTGAAATTAAGTTTAAAATGGGATAGGGAAAGATTGTGAGAAATGATCCTGGAAGAGTAGGAAGGAAAGAAATGAAAAAAAAAATAAGAATTTATGTCACGTCAGGGAATTTGAAGCCTACCATGTGTGTGATGGGAAGGCTGTAAATGGTTTTACTCTTGATCAATTTTGACATAGTTGAGTATTATCTTAAGAGACCACCAAAGGGTCGACTTCTGACTCCTCACCTATGGAATGTGACTTTTATTAGTTATAAATCTTCTGTAAACTTCAGTCTTTTTATTTTTGGTAAAATAGTAGTGATATATAACAAAGTCTATTGTTATACATCATACATTGGGTAATGACATATGGCACAAATCTCATATACAATTGTTCTTTTTCTCCTAAAGACAAAAAAGAAAACTGAATTGCTTCGTGCTTTTTCCAGGAAACACATTTATTTTTAAGAGCATTCTGTATGTAACTTGAAGGAAAGCTTGATTTCAAAGATGGGATTTCAGGTATTACATTTGGCCAGGAAGGGAAGCACAATTGGGAGAAACAGGACTCTAAGAGGACCATCACATGACCACATCTATATCAGTTGTCATTATTGTCTTCACATAGTTTGGGGACTATGGATGACTTTATCTAACTGCCTTCAAATTGGAGGCATGCTTATGCCTTAGTTTAGATTGGAATCTGAGTGCCATCACGTAGCTTTCCAGGGGGACACTTTGCAAATTATGAAGAGCATTTATTTGGTTAATATATGTAAAACACCTCATCCAAACACATAGCATACTATAGATACTTCATAATTTAAAAAGAATAGAGGAATAGAAACTTAAATACAAAGAACTTCCAAGGTATAACTTCTAATAATGACCTATTTGCATGTGTGTGCAGGCGGAAGGAGGTTCTATTTCAAATCACCAGCTCAATATGACAGACTCAATATATCAGAGGATGTGTTATTAAATAGATTGCTATAAAAAAGGATAAAATTAATTTTACACTACAGCGCCTCTTCTAAACGTGTGTGTTTGCTAGAAGAACTTGGTGCTGCTTTTTGAATAAAAAATGACTTTTTATTCATAGTATTGGACCAAGTTTACATCCTCGGGGAAATTAAGCAGACTGGTCACATTTTATCCATATGTAAATTCATGTCACCAAACAGCCCCATGTTCTCTCCAAAAATTTAGCAGGAATATTGGCCTCTGGTAAGTTGCATCATTGGGGGTCAGTAAAGTTAACACAGTTAAGCTGATTTGGGGTTTGCTTAGTCTTACAGAAATTCTTTTTTTTATGTTTATTTATTTTTAAGACAGAGCATGAACAGGGGAGGGTCAGAAAGAGAGGGAGACACAGAATCTGAAGCAGGCTCCAGGCTCTGAGCTGTCAGCACAGAGCCCGACGCAGGGCTCGAACTCACAGACCATGAGACCACGACCTGAGCCGAAGTAGAACGCTTAACCGACTGAGACACCCAGACAACCCAGTCTTACAGAAATTCTTAACGTTAACTGAAGAACACTTAAAAGTCTTCCCCTACTTGCATTTGGTATCTTTTATCTCTAGTGAGTTCTTGCCGATAAATAAATAAACACAATTCTAAACAAAATTCTAAATGTAAATTCACCATCATATATTTCTTTGTTACATTTTGGGGGGAAGTTCATAGATCAGTGGCTTTTATTTATCTCAAAGGACAAAGACTATAATTTTAGATTTTCTGCAAATACATGCTTTATCACTGAAATGACAAATATCCTAAATGGAGATCTTTATCTTTCCTCTGGTACATTCTGACCTGGTGAAATGTTTATTATATTATTTACCATCATAATATAAACTGATAATTGTATCAAATAACTTTGCAAATTTTAAATCAAAATGCAAATATTTTCTGTAATTAATATAGCATAATTTTCTCTGGAAAAACAAACTGATGGCAGTATGTCTAATCCTCAAAAACATTGTAGATTTCTATTTTAGAAGCCCTCTTCCCTTTTCTCTGTCAACCCTTTTCCTTCCTTTTCTCCCTCTACTTCCTCTTCCTCTCTTCCTGCCATTTAAAAATTTTCTCTCTCCCACCTTCCCTCCTGCTCTCTTAGTCTTTTTCCCCCCATTATTCCAGGGTTTGAGGATACACTGATAAATGAGACATAGTCCCTATCCTGAGGCAGGTCACATATTCTTAAAAAATGAAGGAAAGTAAACCAGGTTCACAACTGCAAAACCACCACTATTGGGTAGCTCTTCACCATCGGCTGCTGGAAATTTACCTGTTTCACCTTAAATAGTCTCCCTATCACGGACTCTCCACCCTAGAATCTCATCTACCGCGTGATGGCTACCATGGATATTTATTTTATTATTCTTTGTATGTTTAAGTCTACTTAATTTTTTTTCATAAAACAGGAAAAAAAACCTTAGAACAGATGCACACATCACTTTCAAGTGCAATGGCTGAAAGAACTTGCCATGTTTAGCCTGGGCTAGTTCATAATCAGAGTGGCATTATAAGTGTTTTCAGGGGCGCCTTGGTGTCTCAGTCAGTTAAACTACAGAGTCCTGATTTTGGCTCCTGTCATGATCTGGTGGTTTGTAAGACTGAGCGTTGGACTCTGCGTTGACAACATGGAGCCTGCTTAGGATTCTCTCTCTCATTCTCTCTTTGTCCCTACCCCTGTTCACGTGTGCATGCACACACATACTCTGTGTCTCTCTGTCATTCTTTCAAAATAAGTAAATAAACATTAATAAAAAAGTGTTTTCAAACAGCTCATGGAAAGGGAGACAATTTGGCCAAATAAAAGTTTTAAAATGGAATGTTTCATCTGCATAAAATGACTTGATTTCTAATAGACACATTCGGAAATATAATGGACTATCTGAGGAATAAGTTCCTCAGCCTCTTGTCATAAACTCAATGACTGGAGTTGATGCTAAGTTACTGATGGCAAAGAATTTTGTAAAAATCTATCCTGATGGGGAGGAGGGAAAGATGAGTAAGAGGCTACTTTAAGGTGCAGAAACACCATGGAATGTATATACAGACATAAATTGCCCTCCTTTGCTCAGGGAACAAGGGCAATTCAATATGCTACACCTCTTATGGACTTTTTTTAAATAGGTGATATTATCCCATATATTGATGGAGAATCTGAGGCTAGAGTAAGTGGCAAGATATAGATGTGAAATCAAGTATGGCTGATTACAAAATTAATGATGTCTCCCTGCTATATGCTCCCTGTCCCAAGGGTACAGAAGACCCTTACTAGCAGGAGGGACAAGAATGAGCAAAGGGAAGCTGTATGGATTAAAGGTAGGCCCTGCTCAATGATTCTACTCAAAAATCAGGAACCTACTTGAGTTTGGAGACACTGCACTTAGAAGACCTGTTTTCAAAATCTGGCTCTGATACATGGTCTGGGATAATTTATTTTTATTTTATCATCTTAAACTTCAGTTTAAAAATTAAAAATAGGGTTGTTTTTAAAGTAAAAATTGTGTATAATAACTAAATAGTAACTTTTAGCTCTCCAGTTGTTATATACTATAAACATAACTGGCCTTGACCTAGCTGGGAAGTTAGACTCAGGAGCAGTGGTACATCTAACCAGTGGGTTCCATTCTGGGCTTTTACTACATTCTTACTGAAATCTCCAATCAAGTCAGCTGCTCACTAGTAATTTCTTCTGGTGTAATAAGATTCATTGGACTCTCCTGACATGTTCTTTGCAGCTGAAGAAGCCTAGAGGGAGGTGGCAGCTAGTGTCCTTACATTTTCAACAACAAAGAGAGGAGATGATTTTCTGGGGTAATTTTTTGTTTACTTATTCTGTAAGACAGTGGCAAAGGCTTCACTAGCACACGCTTATTGGCTTCATGAGAGAGAGAGAGAGAGAGAGAGAGAGAGAGAGAGAGAGAGAGCACGCCTGGCATTCTTATATCAGGTTTGACTGGAGGCTGATGTTATTGAGCTACGGATTTTCATGTGCCTGGTGGTCAGTTCCCATGGTAGGTGCCCGTGTTTCTTGCATGGATAATTACTTAAAACACATTTATGGGAATTAACCAAACTGAATACATTCTGGAGCCCACAGGCTCACGCCAGCACCCCTAGGCTGTTCACAGTCAGAGCAGAGCCCATTAGAAGCTGACAAAGGACAGAAGGTGAGCTGGGAACTAGGAAAATGTCATTTAGGCATGAAAATCAGGAGGAACCAAGTAGTCAAGCCCAGGGACCCAAATAAATTAGAGTGGGCATAATGAAAAACAGGCAAGAGAGCTGAAGGAAATTGCATCCTCCACTACCTGCCTGCCTCTGTTTATGTGCCCCTCCGGTAATTGACCATTTAGGAGCTGATTTGAGTTTTACAGCTGCCATAAGAGTCAAGTGCAGGGCAATCCATCATCCCATTTCAATCTAAGTCAGGTTCACTTTGGATGCTCCTGATTCAATGCTGTAGCGCCATCTCTGTCCCGCCTGTTCTACTTCTCCTTGTCCTGCAGCCCACCGTTAGTCTGTTGGAAAGAAATAGAGCAAGAACTCCAAGGGAATCCACATCCGTTAACAGCTAGTTTCTCAGGTTGTGCGTGTGTGTGTGTGTGTGTGTGTGTGTTCAGATACGGTGGGAAAGCCTAGACAGATAAAAGGATCGTGTTTCCCTTGAGCTGTGTGACTCTATACTGTATTTTATATTGGGATTAACTACTTCCACATATCTTTTTTCACATTTCTGGTACTCATGAACCTCACATTAGGAGGGTTTTTATGTGTTCAGTGTGTCTCTGCGACTTCTCTAGCTCACAAACGATATGAAAGGAGTCAGACTCAAACATCTGTGGTTATGTTCACTTGCGGTACTTCTCATTGAAATGTGTTCCCACTGTCTTTTCTTGGCCCCGGCTTCCCCACACCTCCCACTGTCCTTAGTCCACACATCACCTCATCTGGCGAAAAGTTACCTGGTACGTCCCTCCACCTGCCCTTGGTCTACACATACATGCTGGGCAATGCATCCCATAGGCTTTCCACCTAAATATGATATTGACATTTTGTATGGACTTTCTGCTCACAGCCAGCTACTTTGAGCAGCATCTCAATCTCAAACATATCCAGAATAGATGGCCCACTGCCACTCCCTCCACTCCACACATACTCTGAATCTGTCCATATTCCTTGTTATCTACTTCAGAGTTTGTCACCAGCATTCACCCAAGATAGAAACCTGACCTCATCATAACTACTTATCCATCAGGTCCTATCTATTCTAACTGCTTAACATCAACAAAATTCCTCTACTTTCCCATGAACCAATCATCAGTTCCTATACTCAAGGCACTGTGATTCCCAGGTCACACTCTGCCATAGCCTTCTTACCTTTAGGAAGGGGCTGTCCAGGGATCTTTCTGTGACACAGATGTGGCACCATCATTGCCTGGCTTTGAAAATGTTGCTTCTCTTTGTGGTTCCAAGGCTCAACCTCCAACATGGCTTATATGGCCTGTCTTAATCTCAATCCTGCTTACTTGTTAGGCTTCTCTTTTACTGTATCTTTTTAACTCCCTAATATACCAATAGAGAAATTATATTTTATTTATTTATTTATTTATTTATTTATTTATTTTAAAGAAAGAGTGTGTCAGCGGGGGTGAGGGGGGCAGAGGGAGAGGGAGAGAGAGAGAGAATCCCAAGCTCAACACAGAGCCTGATGTGGGGCTCCATCCCATGACCCTGGGATCATGACCTGAAATGAAATCAAGAGTCAGATGCTCAACTGACTGAGCCACCCAGGTGCCCTGAGAAATTGTATTTTTAGTTTTTCAAGTCTCTTTCTTCTCCTTTTTTTAAAATGTGTTCTAGACCCTTCTGCCTGAACGACATTTTGCTGACTTGCTAACTCTTTCTCATGTTCTAGGTCTTGGTTTGGAGGTCACCCCTCTTGGAATCCATCCCTAGTTTTCAAAGACATTTTGTTGCTTCCGGGTTTGCTGTTTCTTTTCTTTCTTTTTTTTTTTTTTTGGATGCTACACAATCTAACCTTAACATGGCTACATCTATTCCCTGTCCTGACATGCACCAGTTCTCAGTGTTTTTGTTTATTTTAATATTTGTATCATGACGCAGTCATTGCTCTCCTTAAGGGTAAGGACAGATCTGTATTATTTACTATTGCAGGGGCTAGGACAAGGATATATTAGGTGCTTATTTAATGGATGCTGCTGTAATTATTCTTTCTTCACATTCAAGAATTCTGCAAGGCATTATTTTCACTTTACACAGTGGAAGTCCAAGGCTAATGGAAGTCAGGAAGTTCTCAAGACCAAGTGGTTATTAAATGGTGAAGTTGGGATTAAAAATGAGTTTATTTCTGATCTTAAATTATATACTTGTATACTACAATAAACTGCCTTTGCGACTTGTAAAGTAATATATAGTAAATAGTATGTATGATAAGCTGATAATGGACTCTCAAAGATATCCATATCATGCCCCAAGCCTGTCAATGTTACTTCATATGGGAAAGGAACTTTGCAGATGTGGTTATTTTAAGGACTTGGGAATATGGATATTATTCTGGATAAGCTGGGTGGGCCCAGAGTGTAAGGACAAGTGTCCTTATCCGAAGGAAGCAGAAGGAGATTTTACTATAGAAGAAGAAGAAGAAGGAGATGTATAGGTTGAAATGATATGAGGAAGGAGTTACAAGTCAAGGAAGATAGGTAGCCTACAGAAGCCAGGAAAGCCAGGGAGACAGATCTCCCTCAGAGCCTCCAGAAGGAACCGGCTCTGTTGATACCTTGCCTTTAGCCCAGTGAAACTGATTTTGGACTTCTGACCTCCAGAGCTGTAGAGAACGAATTGTGTAATTTTAGCCTCTATGTTTGCAGTAACTTGTTATAGCAGCAATAGGAAACTAATACAGTATGTACGAAAAATGCAAAATGTATAATACATATTTGATATATATGTGAAAAGCATGTATTCTAACTAAATCCGACTTCTTGAATGGCTATCTGCTTACCTGCACAGGACGGATTTAGCTGGCATCATTAACTAAATGCAAGGCTACACAATTTCCTGAAAAGCCCGAACCAAACAAACAAAAAATTTGCTTGAAAAAATTACCTTTTTAAGGAAGGTATTTTATGACTATTTTCTTATTGTTTTCTAATAATTCTATTTCAAAGTAAGGGGAAAGAGAGTTAACCCATGGGTTTCAAAAAAACATGCAATTCTTTAATGAGATCATAGAAGTATCCCAGTTGCTTCAATAGTTGCTTAAATACAAGTGGTTTCATTAAAATTGCTGTTGGCCTTCATGCTTAATTAGGTTTCACATTACAGTATGTAAAGGACACTTAGTTGTTAAACTTCAATTAATTAAAGAGGTTGGTGCTATATGTCACTTAACCACACCCATCTGACAGGGGCTCCTGGGTGGCTCAGTTGGTTGGGCATCTGACTTTGGCTCAGGTCATGATATCATGGCTTGTGGGTTCCAGCCCTACATTGAGCTCTGTGCTGACAGCTCAGAACCTGAAGCACACTTCAGATTCTGTGTCTCCCTTTCTCTCTACCCCTCCCTTGCTTGCACTGTCTTTCTCTCAAAAATAAATAAATGTTTAAAAAAAAACCACCCATCTGACAAACACCATGTTCAGGAGGGACAAGACTATCTCTCTTGGCTAACACCTAGAGCTGGGACCAGTGGTCTGCCATTTCTTTCTCACTGTGGGCACTCATTTCTTGCCAACCTCCTGCATTTCCTACAGGCTCCTTCTCGCTCATTTTTGTGTGAGAAACCTCTCCTACATCTCTTCCTCTCCTAATTACCTCCTTGGCCAATGTCTTAGTTCCAGTCAATTTCCTTCTCACTGGATTAATCTTAACAGTGTTCTACCTGATGCCAAGAGCTCCCTGTGCCTTTAGAGTAAATGTCAAAGTCCCTTCAGTAACCTAAAAAGCCCTATATAAATATGTTCCTCTCACACATTCTGGGTTACATGCATGGTCTTTTGTCTGGCCTTGGAGTCTGGGGGGCACACTTATACATCAGGACATGTGCATTTACTAGTTTTCTTCCTGCATGTTCCTCTTGCAGATGTCCATGTGGCTCACTATCTCACCTCCTTCAGGCGTTTGTATAAACGCCTGATCTGTATGATCTTCTTAGTAATGCCTTGCCTGACACCCCAAGCTAAAACTACAATTCCTTCAGACACTTTCTATCTGCTTTCCTACATTCATTTTTCTCCTTAGCACTTACCACCAGCCAATCTACAACATGGTACCTACTCACCTCCTGTATGGTGTCTGCCTTCTCACCAGAGATAAGCTCTCTCAAAGTGGGGATTTTTGTCTGCTTTGTTCAGTGTTGTTTTCCCAGCTCCTTAAACAGAGCCTGGCACATAATGGAGACATAAGAATTGGTTGAGTAAACAATTTGGTAACCCACCTCTCTTTACTAAGTCTAATCATCATGTAGTACATTTTATCTTTAGAAAAAATTCCAGCACAATAGCAGGTCATCCATGTTCAAAATTCATTAGCAGTTCTCTATTAAGGAACAAGGTACAATACATATTTTTGTTTGGTTTCGTTTGGTTTTTAATTTATTTTACTTTTTTAAATATGAAATTTATTGTCAAATTGGTTTCCATACAGCACTCAGTGCTCATCCCAACTGGTGCCCTCCTCAATGCCCATCACCCACTTTCCCCTCCCTTCCAACCCCCATCAACCCTCAGTTTGTTCTCAGTTTTTAAGAGTCTCTTATGGTTTGGCTCCCTCCCTCTCTAACTTTTTTTTTCCTTCTCCCCCATGGTCTTCTGTTAAGTTTCTCAGGATCCACATAGGAGTGAAAATATAAGCTATCTGTCTTTCTCTGTATGACTTATTTCACTTAGCATAAGACTCCCCAGTTCCATCCACGTTGCTACAAAAGGCCATCTTTCATTCTTTCTCATTGCCATGTAGTATTCCATTGTGTATATAAACCACAACTTCTTCATCCATTCATCTTATGGAAAGAGCCTAAATGTCCATCAACTGATGAATGGACAATGCATATTTTTTTTATTCAGACGTACAAGTTACTCTGTGATCAGACCTCAATTCTGCCTTCTCATCAGCCCTCCCCATCACACACACCGGAACCCATGACACATGTGCTCCAGCATGTCCCCATTTTCTGCCCCATATCCAGTGCCTGATATGCTCCAGCCCAGAGAGTTTGCTTACCGAACTCTTCCCTCATGTCACAAATCAGTGTGACCGCTACTCTCCAGAAGATGAACTGTGGTTCTCTTTATTATTAACACAGAAAGAACACTTCCAGATTGCAAGGTAACTTACCTGCGTGGGCCTGCCTCTCTCAATGGCCCAAGCTCTACTGTAAAGATTAGATTAGATCTTAGTCTGTTAGCAAAATGCCTGGCATATGTTTAATAAAGAATAATTGATTGAATCGAATACACGAGGAAGGCATTACCTTGATTCCAGGGATTTAGAGTAGTTGATCCACCCTCCATCCCCAAACTTTCCATGTCCTGGCATACATAGAAATTTTGTATGCACTGTCCCAAGAATAAGTGAAGGAGGCTGTTCTTGGAGGAGGGGACTGGCCTGGGGAGGTTAGTCACCTCACTCTCAGAACACTAATGTAATCACTATATCTGCCTATTTGAAAATCACTTGAATCACCCCAGATGAGGCACTCTGGATTGAGGGACCAAAACTCCAGTGGGAACCAATTTTTATGACCTCTGTGCATCACTCTTGTTTAATAAGCTTAGGAATTTTCCTCTGCTGGATTTCAAGTCTCACAGTTAATAACAGAGCCAGGACTTTCCCCACTCTGCTCATTCAGCCCCGGGCTCTGTGACCCAATTCCTTTGAACAACTCCCCCTACTCTGGGAAATATATAGATATACATTAATATCACTGCAAATGCAATTTTACACATTATATACATTCAAATAACTTATAAAATATATGTGTAGTTATAGTATCCAGACGTAAACAAAAAACTCAGATAATACTGCTGTTTGTTGATGGCCATGAAAAAAAGTAGAGATTTGTAGAAATAGTGTAGACACTGAACATGAGTTATTTTGGTTCATAAAACATGTGGTGACGTACGTTGGTAAAGAATAAATCATAAAACAATACAAGAGGAAAGGTTGAGTTTTATCATTCTTAAAGAATGAGCCAGATGTAAATAAAAGTGTAAAATGCAAAAAAGGTAAATAATTACTCAACTGTGAAGACATCTAGTCTAGACCAATTAAAAATATTACATATTTCTTGTGTGATTAAAAGTAATCACTTATTCAGACAAAATGCAACCTGATTTTTGTGTGAATCCTGCATGGGGGTTGTGGTTGCATTTAACCCTGGGTTTTATTTTCATTTACCTTTACTGCCAACCAAAGGATACTGTTTATTTTGTGTCATTCCCTCGCATTCAAATAAGATGTGTGACATTTACCAGAATGTTGGCTACCTAGACGGAAGGCTATTATGGACTTCCCCACTACATTTATAAACAAACAACATGGGGTTTTCTGTATAAAAGTATGGCTTGCTTCTCTTCATTTCCATACTCCTTGTTAGTCTAACTGTATCAGTGGAAAGGAAGTCCCTACATGCTCTAATTACCCACACATGCAGTACTTTATTCCACAGCCTCTGAAGAGGTCTCAGATTTTCCTTTAAGATCTTGAACCTAATATTAGAAGGGACCAACTTTCTTCCCCTAGAGCAAGGATTTTACTTTTTAATAGTATTTCCTACATTTCAGCCAAATCATTGCAAGGAGATCTAACATAAAAACAAATTTAAAAAGCAACAGTGCTCTGGTAGCTGCAGACGAGGGGCTCTGGGACTGGTGTGCTTAGGGCCCCCCTGTGCCTTCTCTGAGGCACCTCTGCTGTAGCTGGAGACTCCATGGAGCGTGATTTGAAGACCAAAGCACTAGACTCTTGTTCACAATGGAAAGCCTACCAATATGGAAGGGTAGTGAAGACCCTACATAGCTTTCAGGGTTGCCCACTTGGAGTGACACAGCTGGTCTCAGGGGTCAAAAAATGAAAAGGAGTAAACAGGAGTTGTCAGCCTTGGACAGGAGCATATAGGCCATCGAGAGCAAGGAAAGTGCCTAAGGAAGACTGAGACACTTTCAGGAGCACACAGAAATGGTGCAAAGATAACCCGGGCGGGAAAGGGTTGAGAACCAGGAAAATGCAAAGGATCTTTCTGAAAAACCCACAGGTGAGCACAGAACAGCACCTGAGCAGACCAGAGCCGCACTGGGTTGCAGTGGGGGAACCTGAGCCTATCCAGGGGTGGGCCCTGGTATCAGGGAGAGAGGACAGGCTGAGCACACAGACAAATGTCTCCTCTCCTAATTTCCTCAAGCTTCTGAAGCTCAGAGGCTGCCTGGCTCACACTGGCTGCTGTACTGGTGTAGGAATTTATGGGGGAGAGGAAGTGCACCTGAAAACTGCTTTTAGTTTTGGGGCGCCTGGGTGGTTCAGTCGGTTGAGCTTCTGACTTCGGCTCAGGTCATGATCACATAGTTTGTGGGCTCGAGCCCCGTGCCGGGCTCTGTGCTGAGAGCTCGGAGACAGGAGCCTGCTTTGGATTCTGTGTCTCCCTGTCTCTCTAGTCCTCCCCCGCTCGCACTCTTTCTCTCTCTGTCTCTCAAAAATAAATAGAACATTAAAAAAGCTGTTTTAGGTTTTACAGTAAAAAATCAGAACAAACAAAAGAAGCAGATTCATAAATACAGACAACAGTGGGGGGTGAGCACACTGGATGAAAGGGAGTGGGAGGTAAAGGCTTCCAGTTATGGGAGGAGTAAGTCACCAGGATGAAAAGCAGAGCATAAGGGGCGCCTAGGTGGCCCAGTTGGTTAATGGGCTGACTCTTGATTTCTGCTCAGGTTATGATCTCACAGTTTGTGGGCTTGAATCCCGCATCAGGCTCTGCGCTCACAGCATGGAGCCAGCTGAGGATTCTGTCTCTCACCCTCTCTCTGACCCCCCTTCACTTGTGTCCCCCCCAAATAAATAAATACATAAACTTTTTAAAAAAACATAGTCTAGGGAAGATATTCATTGTTATTATAATAACATTGTGTGGTAACAGGCCACACTTGTGGTGAGCATAGCATAATGTAGAGAGCTGTTGAATTACTGTGTTGTACACCCGAAACCAATGTGACATTGTGTGTCCACTATACTTTAATAATAAATAAAGAAATATTTTCAGAAAATTAAAAAAAAATAACAAATGACTTTGTAGTCACAAAGTAAAACATCTTAATGAATATGCTGTGTTTGGGACTGGCATACTTTATCTTAGTGAGTTTAACCAGAGATTCCCAGTGTCAGACAGACTCTGTGTCCTCGGCTACATGTGAGAACAAGTATTTGGCCTGCTCCGGGGCACATGTTTACAATTTCTCCCACTATCTAAATTGTTACTTTTATAATTTAGTTATTTTATTGGAGGTAGAAATCTTGACTTGTACTCTCATAACCTATATACTGAAACACATAAAACTGTACTCTCAAACTGCATAAGAATTGGCTTCTCAAAATTGAAAAATTATCTAACTTTAGGACAGCCCATTAGTGTGGTCACCTGTCTTTCTCACTGTTGATCACTATGTATTACATAGTCAATTACTTATGTGAATCTGTGTGAGGCTTAGGACATCACAAACATCGCAGTTCCAAACCCTGAGAAAGTGGATCATGAGATGTTCAAAGACTAAGAGAGACTATCCCAGTCAAGGAGTGAGGATGGCATCCACCGAGAACAGAATTCAGTTATCAAGGGTGAGAACCAGGCCAGATGCGAGCAGTCTGAGACCATTAGGCCCTCGAGGCAGATACGTGTGAGAAGTGAGGTATGATTGAAAGGGTCTAAATTCAGGCCAGGTGAAGGCAGGTGAGCCAAGTAGACCAAAGATTGACATAAAAGATGCTTTGGCATAACACAAGGGGCCAGAGAGGGTATGTTAGTAAGTTCCTAGAATTCAACTTTTCTCTTACTACTGCAGTTAAAAGGCAAACACATGTGTTCACACACACACACACACACACACACACACAGTGCAACCAATGGCCATTTACAGATTTTTATTCTTCAGTTAAAGGAAATTAAAAAGAAGAATGGTATTTTGAACGAGACAAATAGAAACAACCTACTATTAGCCTAACGGACAGTGTATTTAAACATTTAGGTTACTTACATTTAGCATCAAGAGCTTAAAAATTCTTCACCGGTGTATAGATAGAAATACATGATAGATTTGTGTTTATCTATTAGCTATAGAGATATATATTAATTTTTGTGAGAAGGTTTCAAGTCCTGCTTATTTTCTGAATGTGAACAAATTGGTTACATCCTAAGGTTATTCATCTCATCTCATGGAGCATTTTCCTCTGGGTTATGGGTGTCTCCTGGAACCGAAGTGCAGCCAGAGTCATAAAACAAATACCAGAGCTCACAAGTCTCCAAGATTTCCTTCTGTGTTGCTTTGATGCTTCTGTCAGTAAGCACTGTATGTTCCCCTCTTCCTGTGAACTAGTCTTCTCCACCACTCACCCCAAGGTGCAAGAGTGTGGTGCTCTATACTCAGGATTTTTCATGTCTTCTCCATGTGATAGAGAAGCTGAGGCTTCAACTGGACCATCTTGGTATGGATTCAGATTTCCAAGGAAGGGCTCTGACTGGTTCAGTTCAAATGAGGTTTCACTCCTGACTCTGATAAATAGTTCTGGGCATAAGTCAATTCTCCCACAATCTTTAGTTGGTGCTCTAGGTGAAGTACATAATTAGGAAAGTAGAGAAGGAAAAACAGGAGTAGGACCCACACTGCCAAAGGTACGCAGTATGAGGGGGAAGGAGGAGTTTAGAGAGCTGTAACAGAGATTGGTCTTCTTATCCACACTCCCCTTCCTCCCCCCACAGAATCTTGCCCATCCTTTCGGAAGGAAGAAGATTAAGAATAATAGGACAGTTTGATGCAAAAGTGAAAATGTACACATGAGAAGTGAGAAGTGTTTCCGTGGCAGCATTCTTGGTAATGTGACTGTGATAACCAAAGGGGTGTGTGTGTGGGTGCACGTGCATGCACATGTGTATGTGTGTGTGTGTGCGCGCGCATGTGTGTGTGTGTGTGTATGTATTCACATATGGCATGCCGGGAGGCAGCAGCCAGCTGTGCTGGTCCTGAGTGACCTTAGTGTGGTAGCAGCACAATCTACCACCACGCCCTTTAGTAGGAAGTTAGGAAGTAACTATGAACCTTCACGGCTCAATGAAAGTGACTGTTTAAGCAGAGGGGGAGAAAAGTGTCAGATGCCCTATGCAACAGAGGGGACATACTCAGGAAGACCTGAGACTCTTTGAGATCACCTGGGAGTCTCGAGAGAGTCAGGGGTGTGGAGGACCTGGCTCTTCTACAACAGTGGATCTAGTGAGGTGCAGAACACTTGGACTGGTGATTCCAGATGACTCTCTCTGTTCAGCCTGAAGCTGAGGAACTGGCTGTCATGGCACATTCCAGTTCTCTGGTCATTCTTTACTTCATAAGCAACCACCCTTGAAGTTCCCAACTTTTTGGATCTGCTAATCTGCTATCGTCAATCTCTTCTCATCTAAAGCTGAAAAGGGTGATTTTTTTTTTTCTCAATGACAACAATGAAGCAGCTCCCATTTGGCAACATAGAGGGTTTGGAGCTAGGTAATCTTACCTGGCAGTAAGCAGAGGCTCTGAGCCTCATACCACATACCTTGATTCCACAGTGCTGAACTGGAAGGTTCTAGTCCAGGCATCCTTTCCCTCTGCCATTTAAGAGAAGTCATTTATTCTTCTGATCTTTAATTTCTACATCTGCTAGAGTGACAGTGTATTCACTTCCCTTGTCCTCTCCAGGAAGTACTTGTCAAAATCAAAGGAAATTCAACAAAGTGCCATTGCCCTTGGTTACTAATAGGTTGAATTTGTTCCAAGAATCAGATTTCCCAAAGCCTGAGCAAATGTTACATCACTTGCCAGATTTTCAGAGAAACAAGATTCCTAAACCAAAACCCACTGTTTTTAGGCAAGCCTGATGAAGCTAACATCTTCATTAGCTCACAGAAGAGGAGAGAGGCCAAGAAGAGAATTCTGGGCACACACAGCTCTCTAAGACTTCACTTCTGCTGATTGAATGGAAAGATTTGGAGACGTGTAGGATGGAAAAATGGGGGGTGATTGGGCCCCTGTGTGATTTAAAATAAAAGGAAGAAAACATACACTAAGAGGCTAGCAGCTGAAAAACCTAAATGCGTAGGAGGTAGAATTCTTTGAAAGATAAGCTTTAGGCAGAAAAATAGAACACTACTGACTGTTATTGGTGGAGACTTTTTAATCCCATGTAGCAAAATTGCTAGACATTCTCTTGGCATTTGGGAGGATGTGAGTCTTCAGTGAGAAATATCTGTTTACTTTTCACCATGCAAAGACCAACAACAAAATAGATGAGGAGGTTGGGTGTCATTTTATTTATGTTTGTATTCCTTATTTGATGACTCCGATAAACAGTTGGTGGCTGGATATAGACACAGATAATTTCAAAGTTGTATTGTGGACCAAGGGTTTATTTAACTAAGAATATGCAGGTTCCTTTGTCCTTTATAGAGAGAAAAAGTCAGTACTTCTATCACTGGTCATGATTTAGTAGCAACTGAGAGTCAGCACTCTTACCTTGCAGCATCCCTACTTGGACATCCGTGCTCAATTCGAAAATATTTCAGAAATGTAAACTAAAATACCAGTGAAAAAGAGCATATTCGATAAGCACTTTCATAATTAAAAAACTATATCTATAGAGATGTGCTGGTTAACTCTACAATGGATTATAAAAAATAATGATAATAATAATATTCAATGACACTTGTGGAACAACTATTTGTACTAACTTGTAATGTTTTTCATGTTTCAGCTTTTTCAATTCCTCTAGAAACTTATGAGCTAGGCAGTCGATTGTTTCCCTTCCCTAGATAAAGGAATTCAGGTATTAAACATTTGGCTCAAGTCGACACCACCAGGAAGTAATATGATGAAACCCCATCTCACACGTGGGTCTGTCTGACCCCACAGTGCACAAGGCTTCACTCACTGTCTGACATGGGCCAAGCACACAAGAATTCCTGCATATTGAACCCCTAGGCCTACATCCACTTCCAAGTTTCGTTTAGACTTCACTTTGGATCTACTGACTTTCTACTGTAAGGCCAACTGATTGCCATCAATGATTGCTGTTACTTTCTTCTCCCACTAAAAATCCCCCAGCTGAGGCTGAGTGCCCATCAAATCAGTGGGAAGCTTCGTCAGAGGATAGCTGCAATTCTTTTCAATAGTTTTGTTTTGTGAAATTAGTCATCTTCTTGGTCCTTTGAACTTGCCACACTGTAGTAAAGCTCATAGAAAATAGGGAGGTACATCTATTGGCCAAAATATACCATGCATCAATTTATCTCAGAAGCATAAACTGAAGGTTGACTTGTGATAAATACAGGTCAGAAAAAATGCATATGTGAAAGCCCTTTGTGAATTGTGGAATGCAGACCAAGTGAAGGTAAGAGCTGCCATCTTGAACATTGCCAGCAATGTGCAGGGCATGAATTAGCAATAAAAATTGGCATTTTTGAAAGCCATCAGGGAGAAAGCACTTGACAGATACAAAGCACAGAGCTCCCAGGAGTCAACAATTATGCTTTTATATTAATTAACTAACTCATTAATTAATTCATTAATTCATTCATTTGCATGCATACCTTGCTTGATTGTATTTAGCAGTTTAGCATTAAAAGAAAAAACACAAAACTGAAGGCCCGCAGCAACCCTGCATCAAGCAAGTTTACCAGCACCATTTTTCCAATGGCATCTGTTCATTTCATGTTTTTGTGTCAATAAAGCATTTTTAAATGTTTACTGATTTATTTTTGAGAGAGAGAATGAGAGAGAGAGAGAGAGCACAAGTGGGGGAGGGTCAGAGAGAGAGAGATGGAGAGAATCCCAAAAGTCCCCATTGCCAGTGCAGAGCTTCACATGGGGCTCAAACTCATGAACTGTGAGATTGTGATCTGAGCCAAAATCAAGAGTTGGACGCTTAATCAACTGAACCATCAAGGCACCCCAATAAAGCATTTTTGAATTAAGGTATGCACATTATTTTATTTAAATATAATGCTATTGTGCACTTAGTAGACTACGGTATAGTCTGCTATATGCAAGTCTATAACTTGTACACGCACTGGTAAACCAAGAAAACCATTTGACTCTATTGTGCTATTTGCTTTATTGTAGTGGTTTGGAAGCGAACCTGCAATATATCCGAGGTGTGCCTGTGTTCATCTATCTATGCGTTCAGTTTTTCAAATACTTATGGCCAGATATTGGGCTTGAATCTACGGCAGATACATATACAATGAGTAACAATGCAGCCTCAGGAGCATCATTACGGAGCATGAGCGAGTACTAGTGCATCTAAATCAAGGGATGGCAATATTGAAGAAGACTGATTCTCCACTGCTTGTGAATTACTCTGCTATCACCCTTCTGAAGAAATCAAAGACTTATCACATATACGACTCTAAAGTTATTATTATTATTATTATTTTATTTCTGAGCCTTATTGCAAATATTAATGTGCGGCTTTATCTTCCTGCTGGGTTGAACAGGAATGGTGGCAAATGAAGAGAAAATCACTGATGTTCCCTAGCTGGCAGGGGTTTCTCTGTAAACTGACGATTTTAGCCCATCTGCCCATTTATCTGCACCTTTTTTTTTCTCACAACTAATAGGTGATTTACTTCTGTTAGGGAATCTAAGGGAGGAGTGAGCCAGAAACTGAGCATTTCTTAAACTATGGCTGCAAGCTGAGACTCTGTGGGAATGCCATGTCTACACTCATAACGGATTTCAGAGAGGATTGCAGAACTGAGAAGCTTAGGAGGCACATGCCTCCCATAAGCTCACAGCTAGACTCGTATTTGTCCTGGCAGGGGAAGGAGGAGAACTAGCCAGCTTTAGCGCAGGAGCCTGGCTAGAGGTGTGTGGCATGAGGCTTAAGAGTGCCGGTTCCCGAGTGAATCCACCTGACTTCAAATCCTGCTGCTGCCACTTGAACAACAGTAACAACAACAATAATAATAACTGTGTACCAGGACATATGCATGAGTAATTTTGAATGAAGCCTTTAGAACTGTGCCAGCCACATAATAAGCACTGCATAAGAATTTGCTGTTACTACTGCTACTACTAACTACTACTACTTCTACCCTTATCATTATTAGTAATGCTGAATGAAATAAAAAAGTAAATACAGACTTATATTTTTGTTTTCATACGGATGTGTATGTGTTTCAACCATGTTCTCTTGCAACTGTTTTCCTGAGCCCATTGTCTCCTCTACTTATGGAAAAGTGCTTGCTTCTATTTTAGCCACTGGGACATATATCTTCATTTTAAAAGGCAATTGCTGGCAACCATGACTAGAGAAGGAAACAATAGTGTAATTCTCCAATGGGATGCGATGTGATGGAATCAGAACCTTTCATTCCAGGGACTAGAGATTGGCAGAGTCTCAAGGGCTCAGCACTAAGGATCTTCCAGTGTGGGTTCTCACACCAATCAACCCCTCACCCTTTTCAACTGCCCTGAGGTTGACTTTTGACCGAGATGGAAGAAATTTGGGCCAGTTGAGTGTTTTTTAAGCCATGTTATGGGGTGCCACCCTACTGAATTACACAGCTCAGTATCAAGCATAGTTTATGACATGTAGGAGATACTTAGACATTTATTATGGCTGGGGGTGCCTGGGATATTCAGCTGGCTGAGCAACTGACTCTTGATTTTGGCTCAGGCCATATTCCCAGGGTTGTGGGATGGAGCCCTGTGTCAGGCTTTGGGCTGGGCATGGAGGCTGCGTAAGATCCTCTCTCTCTCTCTCTCTCTCTCTCTCTCTCTCTCTCTCTTTCTCTCTCTCTCTCTCTCTCTCTCTCTTTCTCTCTCTCTCTCTCCCTCTGTCTCTGCCCATCCTCTACTCCTGCTCCTGCACACTCACTCTCTCTCTCTATTCATGGCTGAATGAATATGTGGCTGCATCATTGAAGTTTTCCTCAGTCTTTGAAGCTTAGTAATGAAGTCTTAGAGACCAAGCCCGCAGTGCTATCCCAGGATTTCAGCATCTGATGTCATCATCGGATATTTACCTGCCTACTATATTCAGAGTCCATACCTTTAAAATAGTTTTCCACTTGTGTATTTCACCGAGCAGGTGGGGTAACAGCATCCAAATTCTTACAATTTCTGAGGCACAATGCTACATTGCTAAAGAATAAATCAATATTTTGCTTTACATATCACTCTCTTTTGAGCTGGGTTAGCTCATGTGAGTTGGGTTGGCACGAATCAGCCTTCTTATATCTAGTTTCTACTAGGACACATACATACACAAATAAAACAACAACAACAACAAAAAAGTGACTTGGCAAAATTTGTGAAGGTGAAAGCCAGACTCTCAATCTTAGAGATTATACTGTGATGTGTTTTGCCAACCGTTTGTTGGCTTTCCTTCTGGCAGCACCTTCGTTTTTCCCTGGTTTTATTTTCAAAACACAGACTAGTCCCTCAATATGTTCATCACCATTGTTGGCAACTATTTTCTAAGGGTCTTCGGTAACAGGGGTATAACCTCTACCTTGCTCTGCTTCTCTTTCCTGCTTGGTAAATGGATACACTTCATGACATCTTGGCAAGAATTTATAACTTCTCAGTGATTCTTGGCTTTTGGAAAACTCTCATTTAAATATTTAGACTTGGTCATTCTCCATTTAAAGCTTTATTCTAATGTAAATGTCCTTATCCCTTTTCCCCTCTCCCCTACACCACCTCAGGCTCAGGTATCCCACAATCTCTTCTCTTGGCTTAGGTGGGGGAAAGGTTGCATGCTGATCTCTTTACCATCCTTTTCTCCTCCCTTCCTTAGGTGTTAACTCCTTGGGTATATTGGGGCAAGGACAATGAGAGCAGGAAATGGTGCTTGTCTGCTAACTTGGAGTGAGTGTTCCCTCCTTGCTGACTGTCACTAGTTCACTGACTGATAATAAATAGCAGGCAAACAAACTGACTACCTCAAAGGGGGAAGGTAAAGGTTCTCTGGAGGGTGTGGCTGGGACCCACTCCACTGCATTGTCCTCTCTAGAATGAGATCTAGTCTTGGACTCACCTCCAGCACAAGGTTCCATCATGGACCCTCTTTTTACCTGCCTTCCCCCCTCAAGTTGGAAATGAATGCTCCTGATTGGGGTATATGGTCAACTAGATTCCACACACCCCCTGAATCCCTGAGAAGCTCAGGTGGCACAGCAAAGGGCCGGACTACACTCAACCCCACTGCTGCTGCCCATTTTTGCCCTACCATCTTTCAGCAATTCTTTTGTCCTTGCCCAGATAGCACAGATGAGCAGGTCAATGACTATATGGAGCTCTATCCCAAAAGCTATCAGTCTAATCACTGTTTTATGGATAATTCCTGTGGAATTCCATTCTTTGGTTTTGAGGAGAGAAAGATGTCCTTTCTGAGCCAAAAATACATTGATGTTCCTGTTTTCCTATTCCAGAGGAACTGTCTTCAGTTCCACACTATGTGTGTCTTCATAAACCTAGAATGTGGAGTTCTTAGTGATCTTATCCTCAGATTTAGGTCTTGATGTAGTTTCAGGCACACAAAAAAACGTCTCCTAAAATCCTGGTACATTTTCTTAGTCACTTTCAACTATCTCTCGGAGCCTTATACCCCCCTTGCCATTTCTGAAAAACAAATACAGGAGGTATGAGACCCTTATATGTGCCCTGGCTACATATGACGTCCTTGTAGTTAGGAAGATACAGGCTATATGGGGAGGTGTTTATGAATCACAAGAACTTGTTATTGGTGAAAACAATTCAAGATATGTTTGTACTCATTCATTTGCTCCAGACACACCTATAGCACCTCAGCTATCTGTTTTGGGAGACAGGTAATTCAGATACCAAGAGGCCATGAGAAAAGGGGAATAGACCACCCCTGGACGAAAGGCATAGGCAGAAAACTTTCTTCCCCAAAGATGCAGACATCATGCTTAACTTTCAAAGAAAGAGGAGAGTAGTTTAAAGACAGGACTTCGGGTGACCAACATCTTAGAGATTTGAAAAAGAACTAAAACCAGTAGGGAGAAAGAAAAGGAAATGAATGATGGCTTTCCAAATCAGACAGCGCAGTACTACAAAGTCAGTGAAGAGGAAAGTTTCAAGAACCAGAAAGAGAGTTAATAATATCAGGTGCCATAGGAAAGCCAAGGATGGTGAGAAATGAGAGGGGGGAAAGCATTTCAGAAGTAGAGGTAACCTTTGAGGGAGCAGTTTAGTAGCAGAGGACAAAGGAAGAAGCCAGAGTGCCATGGATTAAGAGCAAGGAGTGGCCAGGGAGGAAACAAAATTTTAACTTCCTTTTTTATTTCATTGTATTTTTTTATTGAAGTATAGTGGACACACGATGTTACATCAGTTTCAGATGTACAACACAGTGATTCAACAACTCTATAAGTCATGCTGTGTTCACCACAAGTGTGGCTGCCCTCTGACACCATGTTAACCCTGTTACAATACCCTTGTCTATATTCCCTCTGCTGTACTTTTTATTCCCATGACTCATTCATTCCATAACTGGAAACCTGTACCTCCCACTCCTCTTCTAAGGAGTTTGAGAGGACAAAGGGTTTGTCATGAGGAATTTTTTAAACCTTGAACAATGACGAAATCTAACATGTGTGAAAGCAGATGCAAAGGTGCAGGTCGAGATGAATAGATGAAAGTTGGCGCTGAAGGAATAAAGTCTTAGCAGAGACAGGAAGATGTGAGAGTCCATGGAAAACAATAGGTTAAGAGGCAATGATTCAAACCATCCAAAAGAAAATAAACTTGCCTATTTTGGTCTTCAGTGGAGGTAATCCTTGTGCTGAAAGTTAGAATTGATTGACATAATCCTTTATCTTCTCCAAGTGTAAACTGAAATACCCCTTGTGCTCCCTTGCCGCTTAAGGTATTGACTCCCAGGAGGGAAATTATTCCTTATTTTGTTCCTTTAAAATAGTGCTCATTTAAAATGTGAGTGAAATGAATGAGGGCCCACACACCCCTAGAAGGAAGCATGGCTGAAGTGGCAAGTCTAAAGACCACGATGAAGAGAAGCCAAGGAAACATCCATTTATGCCCAGGTCTACCATGACACCATGCTATTTCCCAGTGCAGAAGTTCCCAGTGATAATATGGATGTAGAGATCTAAGTGTTCACTCAGGCACCAGGTGAATGATAGGATGATTATCCGACAACATTTTGTCTTTTCCAACAGGTATGATTGAGCTTTCGGAAGGTTTCACTTCACAGAGCTTAGTAAAAGCAAACATGAGTAGGAAACAGGACCAAGGTGGCCTCTGCCACGTAAGACTGTGGGGAGAAAGCAAACAGGAATAGTGTTTCTACCAATAATAACAGATCAGAACTATCTTTGCAGTGTCCTCTCAACTCCATGATATATTCTGCTGTTTTGAGGGCAAGAAGCATGAGATAAGACAAATGTGTAATTACTTCTTGACCCACTCTTTCTAGTTTTCCATTTTCATGAGATGCCACAATTCATTATTTGCATTGATATATACAGAAGGATGGGGACGGTTAGTTGATATTCATTTATTCAGCAGTCTGTAATCTATATTTAATGGAGTACCAGACTGTGGCATAATAAACCGTTTAGAAAGATAGCTGCTTCATACACAGGGGTTATTGCTTGCATAACCTGTACTTATTTTTCATTACAAAACTAAAAGAGCAAAGCATAATTCATACAAGCAAATGAAGTTAACATTTAATGGCTTGAAAAATGATAGTATGAGCTTGTACTGTCAGGCACTGAGTGGCTGTAAAATAAAGGAGAGGAGTCCCCCCAAAATTGCTAAATAAAAAGCTGTTTTTTAGTTCACTGTGAAATATGGATGCCAAGGCAAACAATGAGATTCCACTTCATCAGGTGCTAAGTAGCCCCTTAATTGGCTGACTTGTGGCTAGAGGAGCTGTTTGCCCTTCAGAGAAAGCTGCTGCCCCGGAGCATGCCCTGTGCTCCAGAGTTCTGGAAGGGTCTCCCTGATATCAGAGAGCTTCTGATGAGTCTTCCTGTGCACTCCTGTTGAATATGCACCATGCCGTGTGAGCGTAGGGAACCAGGTGTGGAAGCTAACATCACCCAGAGTCAGTGATGAACAGAATGTGAATCCCCAGGGGTGCCTGGTATCTCGGTTGAACATTGGACTTCAGCCCAGATCGTGATCTCACAGCTCCTTAGTTCCAGCCCCACATTGGGCTTTGTGCTATGGCTTTGCTCTGATAGAGTGGAGTCTGCTTGGGATTCTCTGTCTCCCTCCCTCTCTGTTCTTCCCCCACTTATGTGTGAGCAAGCGCTCTCTCTCTCTCTCTCTCTCTCTCTCAAAATAAACAGACATTAAAAAAAAATTAAGAACGTGAATCCCTGCTGGCCATGAAGAACTGACATTTTTAGATGCCAGCATCATGGTTCTCAAATGCTGTCCTGTGGAGCAGTGCAAATCTAGAATAAATTTTTGTGAGTCTGTAACACAATTAAAATCATAAAGGCACCATTATTAGTTTTTCAGGTTTTTAAATTCATTCATCTTTTTTTTTACACGTGTTTATTTATTTTGAGAGAGACAGAGAGCCAGAAACAGAACGCATGAGTGCAGGAGGGGCAGAGAGAGAGGGAGGGAAACAGAATCCTAAGCAGGCTCCGTGTGGTCAGACTTGGGGCTCAAACCCAGGAATCATGAGATCATGACCTGAGCTGAAGTCAAGGGCCTGATGCTTAACCAACTGAGCCACCCGGTGCCCCAAGGTTGTTAAATGTATTCCTCTTAAAGGACTTCCAATTTTTCTAATACTATGTTTTTCCAAGTTTGGCCTAAGTCATCATTTCTATTTATGAAATAATAATGATAACAAATGGTAGGTGTGAATGTCTTTTTTATGTTATGTAATCAAATAAAATTGGTCACCCAACGTCAGCTCTCAAGGAATATAGCATTATGGGAATCATGGTTTAGATTTCTCATTCTCAAAGAGTGATACAGATTAATTTCTGTATGTAGAACCCATCTCAGGACTCATAGGAATTACTCAGAATTATACTTTCTTGAGCATATATCCAACTTCACTTATAAAGTGCCATTTTTTTCTGCCTGCTATTACCATTGGTTCTCCATTTGTGAGAATTTGGCTGATAGAATATTTATGCATTTTATTCATCTTCTGGCCCTTCATTTCCCCCACACCAGCAATTTCCTTGGATATAGTGTATCAATAAAATATATTATCACACCATATATTATAGCTTTCCTTGGGGGGGTAGGAACAGCAATAAATTATTGGTTTTATTTCTGTAATAGCATTTCTTTTTTTTTTTTTTTTATCTTCTGGTCCAGGAAGTAGAAGTAAATGTTTGTGACATGGATTAGTGACATGTTGGGGGTTTGCTGTTACCAGACATCTACAATAATTGGAATGCCCTCAGCTACATATAATCAAAGACCATCAATAACACTCACAAACATGATTTCAGAGAACTTTAATTATTTGCAACCCATATTATTGGGCCTTTTGATTTATTCTTACATATAACTCCAACCCTTCATACCACTATTTGAATATGAAGGATTAATTATTTATATGAGTCCTGAAGGTAAAAGGAAGGGGTCCTAAGAGTCACAGTATGACTTTTATAAAGCTGAACACAATAAAACTTGATATAAAGATGACTGGATGGGAACAGAGATAACAGAATGTGGTCCAAAGCAGGCCAGGCCAACAAATGAACAAAAGCTCGAAAGTTCAACACAGGGATCATAAAGGAGGATTAAGCACGGTACCTTGGTGTCCACTTTGTTGGGCTAAGATGGAGGTCTTATTCCTCGGCCATGCCAGGCCATATTGTAAATAATACCAATGATTTTTAGCCCTGAATCATCAAGATCACCATCATCAGCACCATCTTCACCACCAACATGACTACCACTTCCATGATCACTGCCATTGTAATTAACATCTGCTCCGTGTTCATTATGTAACAGGCACTGTGCTAGGTGCCTCAGAGGCATTTCATTTAATCCCCACAAAACTTTATAAATTATTTGCTATTATTTGTTCTCATTTTACAGAGAAAAAAACCAAGACAAAGGAAGTTCACATCATGTGCCCAAGGACCCACAGAGAGTAATAGCAGAACTGGAATCAGAACTCAAATTTGCCTGACATTAGTCTATCTTATTATTGCCTATTTCTATAATTTTGAGATGAAACCTTGGTCTGAGTAGCTATGGTCAAATCTAATTCTTTTTTCTCCTATTGGAAATGCATAACAGTAGGTGAAAATATGTTACATAAATAACCCTAACAATTCTTACTCTTCCCCCTCTCCCCTGCTCAAAGGGCCAACATTCTTCTCCGAATTCCCTGCTTTGGTTCTCCTCATATATTCTTTAATTTATCCATGAAAAGAACCTTTAATTATCCTGAGGCAGTTTCAGTTCCTAGTAGTTCCTGCAGAACAATGGTCTTTTGATAGATTTCAGTATCAATAATGCTTTACACAAAGCAATAAGTAATTGTTCATCTTTTAAAATCTGGAGCTGAAAGGAACTTAGATCGTCCAACGTACTGTAGCAAAGTACATCCCAGATAGGCTAAGTAACTTACCTTAGTTCATAAACTGGCTGGCAGGAGAGCAAGTACTGGATGTCAGTCATTCTGGTGCTTGCCATCTTCTGCCTCTGGCATCACTAGCAAAGGGAAATGCATTATTCCTCAGAAGTCTTCAGTATGAGCTATCTATGGAAAGAGGGTGACTTCTTTTGTTTCTATTTGCTACCAAAAGTAAGCTAGGTCCTTGCCACACCATGCATGGGGAGGAAGAAAGACAAAGCAACGCCTTCAGCCCCCCAAACATGCCCCTTCAGCCCCCCAAAACATGAAAATCAATCAAACAAGCAAATAGCCTTCCTATGCATCAGACTTGTCCATATAAGATCACTGAACTCTGTCCCTTTGCTTTTGGTTTTCCAGCGTGACACGTTTCCTCACGTCTGAGTTTCACTAGGAGTTGTGCACTCTCTATATACACAGCAAGCTCAAACCTTTAGAGTTTCTTTCTTTCTTTCTTTCTTTCTTTCTTTCTTCTTTCTTTCTCTATTTCATTTTTTTCACACTCCCTTTCTATAACCCTGCTGGCTTCAACAGGTTCAATGAGGTTTCACTTGAGAAATTTCTGTTTTTAAAACTGGAAGGAGTGTATACCACAGTCTCCACCCATTCTGTTAGCAAATTGTGATCAAATGCTACCCACAAACAAGACGGTCAATGAGTTTCTTTGAGCTGAAACAGAAGTTGATCACTGGAAAATGGAAACAGTGTTCCTTTTACTCCCTGCTCAGGATGTGATACAGGGTTGACTGAAGACTCTATTTAAAATTCAGCAACACAATTATCACAAACGCTGGGCAAAGCAAATCTTCAAGCCTAGAAAATGAGAAACTCAGAAAGTAATGACTAAATCAATAGTATCTATAATCTGGGATGGAGGGAATGTCTTATCTGCAGTATTGATAGTTATTTGTAATATACAGAGATTTACTTAATGTTCAGATATAGATAAGAACATAGCCACTCATCAACTGAATTGGCTTAGAAATAAAGCTGAGTGAAGGACAGAGAAAACATACTTCATTCTTCACTTGGGCAAAGGAAGTTAAAATAATTTTCAATCTTGTAATTAGTAATTAGAGACAGGGTGGGGAAAGCACTAGAAATAGAAGATGGCTTAGCCAAACCTTCCTTGAACATGCTGGTTAAACTACTGAGAAGTGTTTTGTTTGTTTATTTGTTTGCTTGCTTGTTTGTTTTTTGTGAGTGTTGTTGTTGTTTTGTTAGAAATTGGCTCCGAACCCAGGCAGGGAGGGGTGGGGCTGCATGTGGGGAAATCTGTGGCTGTAAGTGTGAGCATCTGGGAAGGCAGAGGCAGGAAGAGAAATGAAAGATGTTGGCAAACAGGCTTGTTGCTTATAAATTCATCTCTTGGGAGCAGGGCAAGAAAAATGGACCACTTAACCAAATTTTGCCACTTTAAGTTTGGGCAGTTAGCACTTACTGAATTATGATGTGCAGGCCCAGGTTTTTGGAAAAGAAATTAAGCAGATATAAGTATCGCTAATAAATAAAGGATACAAAGCATTTATTGCTTGAGGGTAGAAATTGTCTATCGCAAACCTCTCAAATGACTTCAGACAGGATGAGATTTTGGTGTCCCCCAACCCCTCAATTCAGTATTATAACTCTTTGAATCAGAGGATGCCGATTAGGAACCTCTGTGACAGAACAAGTAACCGCAAATACGGAAGGAGCGCGAGATCTCCAGGTAGGCAGCGGGGCCAGCCAGGGTGCCCTCCACATGGTGTCCTCCATAGGGAGGGTGGCTCTGCCTGGCCCACAACCTTTGTGCACAATTTGCCTTTACTGCATGTGGGGTGCTTTTGGCTTGGCTCACTGTGGCATGAAGTGTGATTTCTCACTCAGCAGCACAAATTAAGTGAAAAATGCACAATGCCATGAGACAGTGTAAAGAGAAAAGCAACAGTGGGCATATCTTTAGCTATGAAGGCAGCAACGTCTCATGATAGAAGACATTTTGAGGATTCAGACTTCTGAGGGAGACACTGATAAAGGGTATGATGAGGGGCATGAAGGCGGGACCCCAGGAAGAAGGTGGTCATCACCAAAATGGTGTGGTCTTAACACAGTGTCAACAGGCACGGGGGCTACCTTGTGAGGGTGGACACTTGTGGGGGAGGGAAGCACACTGCCGAGCTCCTTGTAGTGGAGAAGGGCAGAAGGCAGGCAATGGGTCTGCAGATGGCTGTTGAAGGGAAAAGACTTAACAATGACTTCCTGGAAGACAGGATGGGCTACAAATGAGAACCACAGTACTTATCTTGAATTTTACAAGCATGTAAGTAAGTATACTGGTGTTAATGACAGTGAAGTCTTTCTATGCATTTGGCTACGATATAATCTCATTTTCCCTCACCTTCCCCCCCCCTCCCAGTTTTTCAATTAAGAATCCCAGTCAGAGTTAATTTATAATAAAAAAAAGGTATGGATTACAGGGCACTGAACCAACAAACAATTCAAAACTTGGGAATCACAAATAAAATGGGGCTGTGGCTACTGGAAGCAGACAGGGACAGCTGACAATTTGGGAGGAAATAGTTAAAAAGATGACAAAAAAAGAGGCAAGAATTGGAAAGGCATAGCCTCCAGGGTTATTTCGCAAAGGGATAAACAACCATACCGTTCAGCTTGGGCCCTTTTCCTTATAGTATTGGTCAAATGATCCAGAGCCATTAAGAATAAGTAAGTAAATACTCAGGGGGTTTGTGTTAAGAACTCAGAGAGTATGACAAATTTTAAGGCAGATTGCAGCTCCTTTCTAGGTGATGAGACAGAACCACTTGTCAGCCTTGTGTCCATTTATTTTCTTGCACAGCTTGCATCCAATCCATCCGCAAATCCTGTAGGCTCTGCCTTCAAATCATATTCAGCACATTCCATCATCCCTCTGCCTCCTCTCTCTTCAGCCAGAGTAAAATAGAAACTTCCCCCCTCACCACCCCACAGTACTCCCTGTCTGCCTTGCCCTAGCAATCCCCCTTCCCAACACTGGGTACAGTCATTTGTCTGGGAAGTTAATTTAGGGAACCCACACTTCCAGTAGTGCTGTGTTGCTGAGCTGATGCTATAACTGGGAAACAGCAATGAGCCGCAGGTTTCATATTCCTGAGGCTTAGAAACAGGGACCCCCTCCACCTTCAGTCTTCGTGTGATTTGGAAAATCAGCAATCCTTTGTCTTTCTTCTGTCCATTTCCTTGGTCGTCCTATAAGTTGAAGGCAATGTCGTCCCTCAGCTGGGCCACAGAAATGACTTCCTACCTGGACTCTCTGTTTCTGCTTTTGCCCCCTCCTTACAGTGACAGGAACTCTAAAATGCATCAGCCCAGTCCACATTTTTGAGAGTGAAGGGTAGTGTTAATAATTACCGCAAGGCAATGGGGTTTACCAGACATCTCTGGTAAACCAGGACGTAGGGATGCTGTATTTTTAATCCATTTTTCTTCCAGCAAGCTCGGTAAATTTAAAAATAAAAAAATAAAAATAAATAAAATCTAAGGTTTCATCAGTCTCCTTAAAAATCCTCCCATGGTTTCCCATTCCATCAATAATAAATTACAAATCATACTGGGGCTTACAAGTCTCCTTCTCAGACTTTGTCACTTTGCAACATGAGCCCCAGGCCCCCTGGCCTTTGTTCTGATCTTTGAAAGTACTCAGCTCAGTTGTCTCCGGAGGCCACTCTGCCTGCCATGCTCTTTCCCTCTTTGTGCACAGCTGACTTCCTAACCATCACAGGTGTTCACAGGTAACCTCCTCCAAGAAGCCTTTGTTTATTATTCTACCAAGCATATCCCTACACCTTTTTCCTCTGTATCATGTTAATGTGATCATTTGCCTTTTTAGTACTAAGCTTCATCTAAATTTCTATCTATTTCAATTTTCATTGGTTCACTCTCTCTTAGAATACAAACCTCATGCAACCAGGAATCTTGAATCCCCGGTACTTGGACCAGCATTGGGAATTGCAGTGGAGGGAAAATAATTTTCCTTCTATCCTTCTTAGTTCTTGGCTAGGAGCCTTTAACTAAAGACAGATTAACCAGAGAAAAACACACAGGAGTTTACTTACATGCATACCTCACATATACATGGGGGACAACCTAGGGAAAATGAGTTAATTTTCACAGTGGCTTAGAATTCAGGCTTAAATACTATTCTCAGCTAAAGCCAAAAGAGAGAAAAGTGTGGGAGGGGTTAGCTATGGGGAGGTGACTAAGAAAGCAAACAAGAGTAAGAGTTTCTTGTGATTTATAGTCATTCTTCTAGGTACAGAGAGGGACCACTTGACACATGGAGAGTTCCTCTATTAATGTAAATTTCTCTCGCAGAAGGTGTAACTTCTACTCTGTTTTCAGGACTTCTTCTGTGTTTGCTGTTTCTCCAAATAATCCGCTCAGAACAATTCTTATGCCAGAGAGGCATATTCGGGGATGGTATATTCCACTACCCTTCAGCACCTACTGAGTATTTGCACAGAGGGTGAATAAATAAAACTTTGAATTACGTTCAATGACACGATCATCATAATAAACAAAGGCGATAAAATGTGCTAAAATGCTTTGTAAGACAAGAAAGCGATACACAAAACAAGATGCTCTTAGGTAGGTAAATATGTCTGTTTTTAATCTCAATATATATAAATATATATTGTAGAGAGAAGGGGCTGTTATAAGTAATAGGTCAACAGTTCTGCCATCAACAGGCAACACTCAAGAGAGTATTACACATTAAACTATCTGGTTGGCCGAGTACGGGGAGTGAAAGAGTTAAGCCTCATCAGGGAAGGGGAGAAGCTGGAAGGCAGCAGAGATGTGTAATCAGACGTCTGATCTCTGGTGGAGGGACTCTCTACATCATATCCAGTATGAGGCATACAGATGCAGAAAACTGTGTCTTCATATCATTACACTTAGATACAGCATAATTTTCCTTCCACAAATCCTAGACTGCATAGCCCGAAGGTATTCAATAAAACCAAGAGGAACATTGGAAGTGAATCATACCCATTTGACATTTCCAGTTCTGCTGTGACCGCCAGACCAAAATATAGTCTGCGGGCCTCTTTTTCATTAGCGTGAAACTGCCGGGTTTTAAAACAGTTTATCCGTTGAATTAATCTCCAACCTGCCTTTCACACAGGGCAGATACAACTCCCTGCCATCAGTCTTCTTATTCTGAAACACTCTTATTTTTATTTGTATGCATTCTGGGTAATGAATAACGATCTTTTGTGGTTAGAGAATGCCATTCTCTGAAATAGCTCCTAGCATTTTGTAAATGTTAACTCATTAGATCTCATATGGTCCAGAGCCATCTATCACACGGAGGTAGGTCAAAAGCATCATACTTCACATTTTATAGATGGAGGAATTTTAGGACTTCAACCCAAGGTCATCTGCAAGTCAGCAGCCAAACAGAAGAAGACAAGGCACAGAAATATAACCCCAGAATCAAACAAATCTTACTCTGCCTTCTGAGTGAGCCAAGCTGGCCCTCAGGGTCACATGAGGACAGTAGTCTTTGCGTTCAACTAACTCAGGGCTTGGGATCCAGGTTGGACTAGGGGGTAGGAGGCTGATCACACTGCTTGCCCACCCCTCCCCCCCACCTCACTTTGTCCTGGCAAAGAGTAATCAAAATGCATATCCAAGCAGACCTCAAGTTCCATGGTATCTGAGGTAATTCATTTCTTGTCCATGCAACTCTCTGCTCCAGGCATTTTGCGGGGATTTCCACATGCTTCCTTTACTCACACTGTTTACTATCTTGGGAGGAGGTGCAGTTGCTAAAGGCATTTTCCAGCTGTGGAAAGTGAACTGCTCTCTGTTATTCCCTCTTCCATCTCCGAAGCCCTTTTAGCTTTCCTAGTGAAGCCAGTGGCCCATGCAGTCACATGGTACACGGACTGCTCTGCGGTCTTGCTGGCCCCGTGTCCCTTTTCCTTTCCATCACAACCCCCGGGTGCACACCTCACAAAGGGAGCCAGCGCGTTAATGCTTTTTTTCAGTCTGTACTTCTTACAGAATCCAGTCAAAGGGACGAGCGATGGGGAAACATCTAATGAATGATGTTTCTCAATGCCTTTCTTCTAAAACAAAGGGGGTGCAGCAGAAGTGAAAAATTCATGGCAGAATATAAAGGAACTTGGAAGTGTATTCTACGGTGGCCCCATCAGCTTACTCAGCTGCCTTAGATTCCCTACCAAGGAGGACTCACTTTTGTAACATTTCCCAAAGAATTGAAAGCAGGAGGGAAGGAAAGAAACGCAGGCAGAGGAGAATGTCCATGCCCCACTGCCTCCATTTTAAGACAATTTTCTGTGTCTGTTGTCAGGCGTGTTTCAAGTGTCAGAAATGTAATAGAACTTGAAACATGATAGAAGTTATATTAGTTATGTAACTGGTGAGCTATAAGTCACAATTATATTTATTTTGAGATGATGGCATTATCAATTTTTCCCCTTTAATCATAAACCACCACAGAACAACCAAATTCCTGTCTCTCTGATGGGAATGCACAGTTAGACATGCAAAGTACACAGGCAAACAAGTCAACAATGTAGCAACAAATGCTCCCAGCTCCAGCACCATGGGAGATGGAGGTCACTTCCTCTCTTTGTCCCCCAGACCCTAATTCCATCCTTGCCTCTTTGTAACCAACAAAAGACAGATGACTTGAACAGGAGTGAGAAGGCTTTTTGGTATCCTGCAAATATCACCCTCTTAATTTTATTTCAGGAGAAAGCTATATGAGTGATCTGGTCCTTACAGCTGCAAGACCCCCACCAACATAAGTGCAATTGAAGGAGAAACCAGGCTATAGGCAAGAAATGGGAGCCTGTATTAATTCCACCAGCATTCATCACTCTATTTAACAGAATTCACTCTATTTAACAGAATGTAAATTCTCCATTATTATTATCATTATTATAAATTCTATTAATAGAGATCTGTACAATGGACGTACAATCCTCCTACTGATGTGTTTTTAGCTTATTTCTAGTTTTCTGCTTTGGGAGAAGTTTCATATCTGATATATTTACCTGTATATCCTTATATTCAAGCCTCATTACATTTGTGGGAGAGAAGTAGATGTCCTGGCTCTTGTAAAAAATTTTGAATAGAAATCACCAATTCATTGTCTAATTAAAAGTATATAGATTATTTTTCTACCCTGCTGTCAATACTGGGCTTAAAGAATAGTTTTAGGGAGATTTTTTTCTTTGTTTTTTGTTTTGTTTTGTTTGTTCTTTGCTTGCTTGTGTTTGCTTTTGAGAGATGAAAGGTGTAATTCTTTTAAATCTTCTTTGGTTTTAGTGTTTTTGTTTTGTTTTGTTTTGTTTTTAACGTTTATTTATTTTTGAAACAGAGACAGAGCATGAACAGGGGAGGGGCAGAGAGAGAGGGAGACACAGAATCCGAAACGGGTTCCAGGCTCTGAGCTGTCAGCACAGAGCCCGACACGGGGCTCAAACTCGCGGACTGTGAGATCATGACCTGAGCCAAAGTCGGACACTTAACTGACTGAGCCACCCAGGGGCCCCCCTTGGTTTTAGTGTTATACAACTCAGAATTTTTCTAAGGGTAACACATGGAATTTCCTTAAAACCTATGATCAGCCTGGAAGGGCAGAGATGAGTTTAGGAACGAACGAATGAAAAAGAAAGAAAGAAAGAAAGAGAGAGAGAGAGAGAGAGAGAGAAAGAAAGAAAGAAAGAGAAAGAAAGAAAGAAAAAGAGAGAGAAAGAAAAAGAGAAGAAAGAAAGAAAGAAAGAAAGAGAGAGAGAGAGGGAGGGAGGAAGGAAGGAAGAAAGCAATGAGAGAGAGAAGGAAAGGAAAGGGAGGGAAAGGAAAGGAAAGGAAAGGAAGAGAGGAAAGAAGGAAGAAAGAACCTGTAGAACTCCACCAATGATAATAAGTGTCTGAAATACAAAATAGGCTTTCATGGGACTTCAAATTAACCCCAAAGCTCTGAGTCTGTTAAATATTTTAAAAGTTCACTGTGAGATTATGTGATCACCAGTCTCTCCCTGCCTGTATCAGCCAGGATTCAATCAAAAGAGCAGAATGAGAAGGAACAATATATTACGAGATTTATTGCAATTGGTTTACACAATTGTAGTGGATGGCTGTGCAAGTCCAAAATCCCTAAGGCAAGCTCTAACCGCTGGCCAGCAGGAGCTGGAGCTGCTGTCCACAGGTGGAATTTGTTCTTCAGAGAATCCTCAGTTCTGCTCTTAAGGCCCTTCAGCTGATTAAATCATGCCCACCCAGATTACTTACAATAACCTCCCTGGTTTAAAGTCAACTGATAATGGGCTTCAATCACAACTATAAAACGCCTTCACAGAAACACCTGGAACAGCTAGAGACCATAGTCTAGTCAAGGTGACATCAGTCCACCCTATCTCATTCTATGTCTATTTAAAGTGAAGAGAAGAAAATGCCTTAACAATTTTAACCTTTGTAATTTCTATATCTCTAGCTAAACTGTATCATTCTGAAGGACAGGTGTTGTCTCATTAATTATTTTAATGCTCATAACTGCTTTATTTATAGTAGCCAAAAATGGGAAATAACCAAACTATGTGAGTGGCTAAACAAACAGTAGTACATCCATACCATGGAATACTACTCAGCACTAAATAGGAAGGAGCTTTTTTTATACTCAACAACTTGGGTGGGCTTGAAGGTCATATGCTGAGTGAAAACAGCCAATGTCAAATGTCATACACTATCTGATCCCAACTATACAACATGCTGGAGGTGACAAATTTTTAGAAATGGAGGACAGACTAGTGGTTGTCAGGGTTTAGGGATGGTGGACATGAGGGAGGAATATGTGACTACAAAGAGGTAGCATAAGGGAGCTCTTTGTGGTGATTGAAACCTTCTGTATCTTGATTGACATAGCGCTTACCAATCTATGTGTGTGACAAAATGGCAAAGAATTACGCACGGGACCTCCCTCTACCATATTTCGAACTTCTGTGGATCTATAATTATTTAAAAAACAGATGCCTAAAAAAGAAAGGAATGTTTCCAATGTGTACGTAACATTGAGGCTGGGAAGAACTTTCTAAGAAAGACAGGAAATGTAATAAAATAGAAATGAAGACATAATTGAAAACGTAATCACTTTACAAACTTTTGCACAGCAAAAGGCTGCATAAACAAAATCAAGTAAAATTATTGAATAGGAAACTGGGGATTGATCCTTGAACAATGTGGGTAGGGGTGCCAAGGGGGGTCAGTTACATTTGCAGTCTTTGGGCAAACTGGTAGGGT
This sequence comes from Panthera onca, assembly GCF_046562875.1. Taxonomy (NCBI): domain Eukaryota; kingdom Metazoa; phylum Chordata; class Mammalia; order Carnivora; family Felidae; genus Panthera; species Panthera onca. The sequence continues at coordinate 109,116,296 of NC_138346.1, forward strand.
ATGTTGATAAGATACTAAGTGTTGTTCGCCAGTTAGGAAACCCAAGTAGATGAGATGGAGACGCAAAGGAAGACACACAAGAACCACTGATTCATACACACTTCTCAACACATACTTTTAAGCACTGTGCTCAGATCCTTCTGAGATAAAGAGAATAGTAACGATGATGATGATGCTGGTGATGATGTTGACAATGGCAATTATTGACTTTTCTTAAAATCCACGGAAAAACTGTTTTCAAAGAGGTTTTAAACATGAGCTAATGTTTTTAGATGTGAGTAATGACCTGTCCAGGGCTCTGAAGTTAAGCTAGCATCCAGAAGGCTGTGTAGTCCTATTATCCCTGGCACACATATTGATATAACAGTACTCAAACCAGTCTTCAGGGTTGACTTGCTTCAAGCTTATGTGCCTCTGGCTTGCTGACCTAAGTCCCTTGGTCAGTAGCAGAACTAATCTATTTTCCTAGAGATTTGCAGTCCACTGACCCTAAGGAGTGAAGGACAAAACAAGACTTTCCCGAAGATAAGGCCTGATCCCATTCAAATATAACTGCTTCTGATGCCAGCAAGTCCGTTCAGGGTCATGTCTATACACGACTAACTTCCTGGGCACCTACTTCTCCTGCATGAAGTCCCCTCCCACTTCCCATGCCTTCCCCCTTGAAAACCTTCCAGTTTCACCTGGACTAAGAAGATGGTCTTTAGGATGTTAGTCTATCTTCTTCCCAGGTTGCTAGCCTCCTCAATAAAGCAAACTTTCCTGTCTTGAGTATTGATTCTTGAGCAGGAAGCAGCCAAAGCTGAATTCAGAACTGTTTCTCTGTCCAGTAACATTGATGAAGTGGATGCTGGACAGTCTGGAGCCTAGCAGGCTCCTGATGCAAGAGACAAGCAAGGTAGCTGGGCTGGATGGGGGTCAGCAATGGTCCAGAACATGGTGCATTTCTCCTAATCCTTCCTCTATCTGTGTTTTCTGGAGCGGAAACCACGCGACACCGTAAGCCTAAGGAATATTAAGCTAGGAATTTTGATGAATTTCTATTAGCCAAGTGTGGGCTAGCTGGAAAGAGCAAAGCTCCTGGGGCCACAGTCATAGGGGAGCTATAATTTTCCTCTAGGAAGCTTACCAAAATCTCATATGAGGATATAGGAGTGAATCCAGAGTAAGTTCCCCTACCTCCTGATAGTCCTGTTGGAGGCGGGGGAGAAGAGCCTCATATTAATTTTTGTATCCTTTTTTCCTACATCTTACTTAGTGCAAAAATAGCTTCAGTAAACAGCTATAGAATTGAAGTACAAGGAATAGTCACATCCATCCACAATTTCAAGAGAGGAAAATGTTTACTTTTTTTTATCTCTTACCAGTGCCTGACAGGGTGACAGCATGTTGAATGTACACAGTAGTTTGCTAATAGCCTAGCTATATGGAAATACTCTGTATTTCCATAGATTTATCTCCACCAATAATCCCTTTCATCTCTTAACAATTGTTTCTACAAATATCCTGCTGACTCAAATTGCACTTTCATAGATGAACTTCAACTCTGCAAGGTGTTTACACTTGTTACAAGGTGCATCACCTTGAGAGAGATAATTCTTTTTTAATTTTTTAAATGGTTTTATTTTATTTTTGAGGGAGAGAGACAGAGTGTGAGTGGAGGGGCAGAGAGAAGGAGACACAGAATCCAAAGCAGGCTCCAGGCTCCGAGCTGCCAGCACAGAGCCCAATGCGGGGCTCGAACGCACAAACCGTGGGATCGTGACCTGAGCCGAAGTCAGACGCTTAACTGACTGAGCTACCCAGATGCCCCTGGGAGAGATAATTTTTGATGATGGAGTCTTTTACATCCTTCTTAAAGAGAGGATTGGATAAAGAGCAGAGAAACTGCTGATGACTGAGAAGTAGTTAAGATAAATTTGAAAACTTTTAGCACTGAGGTAAGATCCCATTGAGAGGTAAAAGTGATCACTTTTACTGAGTACTTCTGAATCTCAGGCTTTGATGTAAGGCTTTGAAACATGACCCACATGGCTTCTAGGACCCCCTGCCCTTGGATTTTGATGTGTAATTGGCTCAGACTCAGGCAAATCCCTTAGCCCCGTTTCTCTAGGTTTGTATGAAGGCCCAAGAACATGTACACATATCTCATTTCAGGAGTTTATTTCCTTTGTGTGTCTGGGAACCTTAATCTCACAATATCCTGGTGCATGTAACCGGGGCTCAATTTGAGTGGAAACTTGGAACCATGTTACTGGAGCTACTTCGGTTTACTTGCTGTGCAAATAAGCAAGACACTTGCCGAACCAGGAATCCAAAGACTCACATTCAAATCTTGACTTTGAAACTTACTCTATAACTCTCTTAGCCTCTATAAACCTCAATTTCATCATCTTTAAAACAGGGTAATGGCTCTACTTTAATCATTATGCAGGGAGTTATGGGAGTCAAACTAAAAAAAAAGCCCTTATATAATTATAGAAATATACATGATCAGGATTTAAGGTGACCTTTTTCTAACTAAATCATGTCAGTCAACCCTCCTCTTCTTTGAAGTTCTCAATTTAAAAAAGTCAGGCCTATAAAAACAATAACAGAATGAAAAAACAAAACAAACACAAATGATAGATTTATTCATGGCAGAGAAGTGACTCTGTGGAAAGTTTGATAGGAGTTGTCCTGAAGGGTAGGATATAGGTCAGGAGAACTAGGGGAGAGCTGAGTACTTGCTCTCTCCTCCACACCTCAACCCTGTCGATCTAAATTTCAGTACGAGGGGAGTCTGGGTGGCTCAGTTGATTAAATGTCCGGCTTCGGATGAAGTCATGATTTCCCTGCTCATGAACCCTGCATCAGGCCTCTTTGCTTTCAGCACAGAGCCCGCTTCGGATCATCTGTCCCCCTCTCTCTCTGCCCCTCCCCCGCTCCCACTGTCTCTCTCTCTCTCAAAAAATAAATAAACATTTAAAAAATAGATAAATAAATTTTAGGATTAACTAGCACAGTGAATGAGTGAATGAATGAATGGATGAATGGGTGGGAAATGGCAGGTGCCAGGAGGAACCCTGAGCTGATCACTGAGTGAATTATAAGAGAGAAGGATGGCTTGCTATCCCCAGGACGCAGGTCCGTGCCCATTACTTCCCTGTGAGCAGGAACTGCAGGGGCAACTTAACACATGAAGACAAGCAGTGGGACGGAGAATACCATAGCCAGGGCCCCTGTCCGTAAAAAGTTGAGGAGCTGCTCAAGTCACAAATATGGCCAAAGGGTAATAAAGGTATTTGCTATCAGTGGGGCAGTCCTCTTCTTGTGGCCTGGGAGGGATAGTAAAGGGGCAAAGGAAGAAATAAAAAACAAAAACAAAAAAAACCATACTCCTTGACATGTGGAGCATGCATAAAACTTACTCATTTTAGATAACCAAAATAGGAAACAACTCAGTTTGAAACACAAAACCAACTTAATTCATGTGATGAACAGGTTTTGGTTTTGACTTTGAGTTCAGCTTGGTCTAGGGGCTCAAATAATGCAACAAACAGTTCATCTCATTTCATTTTGTGTCTTTTTATTCTTTTAAAATATTTCCCCACCTTTATGGAGATATCATGGGCATATAAGATTATGTAAGTTTCTGCATCTTTGGCTCTGCCTTCTGCTGCTTGGTCTTCTTTGTTCTTGGATTCCATGTCTCGGCTTTAGGCAACTGTGGGTTCATGTCTTCATTCCCATTTTATGTGCAGATAAAAAAAAGAGAGAATGCATCTTCTCAGAAGATTCGGACAAGTCCGGGCATTTACTCTGTCTGGGATCAACTTAGGAGGTATGCCTACCCCTGAACCAGTCATTATTACTGAAGATTATTACAAAAGAAAGTTGAAGGACTGTGGCCAGTAGGAAAGAAGAAATGCTGGAGATCCTGGAACATGTATTTTGCTATCCAGCTACAGCAGAATTTCATTCCAAAGGGCATATCTCTATGTTCAGAATACCTGAAAGGGAAAAAATAAGCATATTATTGCATTTGTGGGAAAGAAAACCACTAGATTAACATGGAAACATCATGTACATATATAGAATGAGAAGAGAAACTTCCACTGTGGGAAGGGTTTCTGAGGGAAAAAAGGGCCAATTTTATTTTTTATTTTTATTTTTTAATATGAAATTTCTTGTCAAATTGGTTTCCATACAACACCCAGTGCTCATTCCAACAGGTGCCCTTCTCAATGCTCATCACCCACTTTCCCCTCCCTCCCGCCCCCCTTTCAACCCTCAGTTTATTCTCAGTTTTTAAGAGTCTCTTATGGTTTGGCTCCCTCCATCTCTAACTTTTTTTTTCCTTCCCCTCCCACATGGTCTTCTGTTAAATTTCTCAGGATCCACATAAGAGTAAAAACATATGGTATCTGTCTTTCTCTGTATGACTTCTTTCACTTAGCATAACACTCTCCAGTTCCATCCACGTTGCTACAAAAGGCCATCTTTCATTCTTTCCCATTGCCATGTAGTACTCCATTGTGTCTATAAACCACAATTTCTTTATCCATTCATCCATTGATGGACATTTAGGCTCTTTCCATAATCTGGCTATTGTTGAAAGTGCTGATATAAACATTGGGGTACAAGAGCCCCTATGCATCAGCACTTCTGTATCCCTTGGGTAAATTCCTAGCAGTGTTACTGCTGGGTCATAGAGTGGATCTATTTTTAATTTTTTGAGGAACATCCACGCTGTTTTCCAGAGTGGCTGCACCAGTTTGCATTCCCACCAACAGTGCAAGAGGGTTCCCATTTCTCCACATCCTCTCCAGCATCTATAGTCTCCTGATTTGTTCATTTTAGCCACTCTGACTGGCGTGAGGTGATATCTCAGTGTGGTTTTGATTTGTATTTCCCTGATGAGGAATGACATTGAGCATCTTTTCATATGCCTATTGCCCATCTGGATGTCTTCTTTAAAGAAGTGTCTATTCATATTTTCTGCCCATTTCTTCACTGGATTATTTGTTTTTTGGGTGTGGAGTTTGGTGGGTTCTTTGCGGATTTTGGATACTAGCCCTTTGTCCAATATGCCATTTGCAAATATCTTTTCCTATTCTGTTGGTTGCCTTTTAGTTTTGCTGATTGTTTCCTTTGCAGGGCAGAACATTTTTATCTTCATGAGATCCCAATAGTTCATTTTTGCTTTTAATTACCAAAAAGGGCCAATTTTAATCAGCATCTGTTTCCTCCTCCAACCTGCCTTTCCTCCCACCTCCATAGCAACTGCTATGCCCCCTATGTATTTCCTTTTTCTTCACTCTTACACTGTTTAGTAAATTAATTAATTAAAAATATGTACACATATATAGTCCAAATACATTTTATAAAATATTTGAATTAAAATTACAATTAATTAAAATATGTTTGCACCCTCTGCAAATTATATTTTACTTCATTTTATTTTGTTTTAATTCCAGTATAGTTCACATACAGTGTTAATTAATTAAAATATGCACATATACAGTAAAAATATATTTACGAAATATTAAGATTTTACAAATTGATATTTTACATTTAGAAAACATTGAAAAACATGTGTGCTTATATATGTTTCTATATATTGGACCACTGATGTGGGAAAACTCTAATGTAACTTCTCAACTACTATACTATAGCATTGTATCATCTAGCTTCTGCTACAACACATTTAATGTGTTCAGGGATATTGCTATTTTGTGAAACTGCTCCCTTTCTAGGTAGCTCCCTGTTGTTAAAAGTTACATGACACAATGAGTAAACACCTTTGTACAAAATTTAACCCCCTCTTCCCACCACGGTCTTTCAGATGCCTGAGAGCAGTGCCTTTGGGGCAGTTTGGAAAAGAGACTTTGTGATTCTTTTGTCCACATCTTTTCAGGGTTTGTGCTCCTAAGAGTAATCATGGAAAAGAGAGTAAATAATCCTAGCGAGAAGTCTGGAACCAAAAGGTTACTTTTACAGTCAAAGTGTTGATTGAAATCACGCCTGGTGCCCAGCTCAGCAGCTGCAGCATTGAAGAAAGTCAGCAAAGCTGCGGCTGGGGGCTGGCTGGGGAACCAGAAGTCAGTGGCCTTTGGAGGAAGGGCGAAAGCCTCCCTGAACTCAGAGAATGTGCAGCAAGAGCACTCCTGCTTCTCAGAATTGATGTTTTATTTTATTTATTTATTTATTTATTTATTTATTTATTTATTATTTTTAAGAAAATGTTTAATACTTATTTTTATTTTTGAGACAGAGAGACAGAGCAGGAACAGGTGCGAACGGGGGAGGGGCAGAGAGAGAGGGAGACAGAGCGGGCTCCCTGGTGACCACAGAGATCCTGATGCAGGGCTTGAATTTATGAACCTCAAGATCATGACCTGAGCTGAAGTTGGAAGCTTAACCTACTAAGCCACCCAGGTGCCCCATGATTGCTCTGTTTTATTAACTAAACCTTTTTTTTCCCTTTTATTTCATTATTATTATTACTATTCAGTTAGATTTTTCCTACAGATGGTTTGTTAAAATGCACATGCTTCAAGTCTCTTTTCCCACTATTTCAGTTGAAAATAGCCAATTTTCTACTCTCATATCATCTAAATGAGATGCATTTATTCTTTCCATAATGGGGAAAGGCTACTGATTAATTTTAGGTCATTTGTATATGCTTATAAGATACAGATAGTTTCTATTTATGTGGTTGACAATTCGTGTCCTGTTGTTTTTTTTTTTTTTAATATTTATTTATTTATTTTGAGAGAGAGGGAGAGAGAGTGTAAGTGTCAGAGGGGGAGAGAAAGAGAGAGAGAGAGAGAGAGAGAGAGAGGGAGACAATCCCAAGAAGGCTTCACACTGTCAGCACAGAGACTGACTTGGGTCTTGATCCCACAAACGGTGAGATCATGACCTGAGCAGAGATCAAGGGTTGGATGCTTAACGGTCTGAGCCACCCAGGCACCCCAAAGCTTGTCCTTTTTACACCACTAGAAATGAAGGTGTGTTGCTCTGTGTTCTGAAGTTCCAGGATCAGACCCCAATTCATTAGGATGGCATTGAGCAGATCTTTAAGGCACCATAAGCAGATTATGAATGTGAAGGAGGCCCAAACTAATCCTTACTTTGTAGAAAATGGTTAAGAGGGTATAGTATTGTTTTATGAGGATTCTCAAAGAGCTGACATTTGTCGCTCAAGTATCTTACATGAAAATATTAACCCCAATTTACCGATGGCGACACTGAACCTCACAACAGCCTAATGGCAGAGCTATAATCATTGCCATCTCATAGGTTAGAAGCTTGGGCTTACAGGGAGTAAGTAATTGCCTGATGGAATGTACAGCTAAGAAACATGACAAATAGACTCAAAAGGTTAGAATGTCAGCCTTTTGAACTGGAAGTCAGCTCTAGCATGATTGTTCCATGTCTCATTGATGAAAATGAGGGACCTGGGCCCCTAGAGCATAAATGATCTGTCCAATTTTACCGAACTATTTCAAACATGGAGGGAAGGAGCTGGGATTTGGCTGAAGGCACTTCTTCTACCAAAGGGAAATGTGACAAAAGATGAGTGAATAGATGTCACAACATTTCTACCCAGAATCAGTCCTCAATATCACATGAGCAAATTCTATCCATCAAAACCTCAAGTTCTTCCTTATTTCAGGTTGAGATAATTACCATCTCTTCTTCTAGCAAGACTATTAAAATTGAAATACTTTTTGCTTCAACAGTTTTGCAATCACTTTTGACTGATTGAATGATTTATGTATTGATTTATTCATTCATCAAACACATAGCCTTGTAAGCTATGTACCTGACACAGAGACAAATAAACCCAAAAAGTCTTGCTCCCCAGGAAGCCCTTGTCTCACCAGGAACAGAATTTGTTACAATAGCTACAAAGCAATGGGTCAAAGCGAACTGGAAGGAGAATAGAGGAGGGGAGTCCTTGGCCGAATAGATTAGCAAAAGCTTCATACAAAAGTCAGAACACAGACAATCCTGTGGGATGATTTTTACAAAGATTTAAACAATCAATTAATCAGCAACATCTTCTAATACCTTATACATGTAAGAAACTATAAGTTGGCAAAGATACAAATAAAATTAATAATGTATGACTAGTTTCATCTGTTGAGCCTTGACTCCATGCCAGGATATTTATGTGTATTTATTCTTTATCTAATATCAAACTTAGAAACAAGTAAAGATAAGCGAAGACTTCAAAGTTCCATAATTTACATGGAATCACAAAACAGTACATTTCTAGGCACTAAGACCATAATCATTCTACTTTTCCATACTGCCTTCCATGAAGTCTCTGAATTGAAAGGATTTACTACCAGTTGTATACTTACAGACAGAAAGACAATGGCTACTAATAGGAGAGACAGTAGATCAAAATAAATGATAAACATAATTTACAGATGGGCATGTGTTAGCTGGTTTTTCTACTCAGGATCTCACCATGCTGATACCAAGATGTGCTCCAGGGCTGTGATCTCAGGGTCAGGGTCATCTTCTAAGCTCACTATGTGTTGGCAGAATTCAGTTCCTTGCAATTGTAGAATTTAGGGTCTCAATCCCTCGAAGTAACCCCCATTCGTTGCCATGAGCCACCTCTACAACATAGTAGCTTGCTTCCTGAAGGCCAATGGAAGAGCATCTCTGCTATTTCCCGTCTTTTACCTCAAGACCTTCTTGAGAGTACTGATCTCACTCCCAGGATAATCTCCCCCATTGAATCTCAAAATTTAAAATTTTTTTAACGTTTTTATTCATTTTTGAGACAGAGAGAGACAGAACATGAATGGGGGAGGGTCAGAGAGAGGGAGACACAGAATCTGAAACAGGCTCCGGGCTCTGAGCTGTCAGCACAGGGGCCCGATGCGGGGCTCGAACTCACGGACCGCGAGATCGTGACCTGAGCCGAAGTCGGCGCTCAACCGACTGAGCCACCCAGGCGCCCCGAATCTCAAAATTTTAAATTTCTATCAATTTCCATGCTGTCTTTGACACACAATACCCAGTATGGTGCCTAGTACAAAGTTGGAACTCCCTAAATATTTGTTGAATAAATGAGCAAAGACTTTATGTACCTCTAGATGTGGAATTAAACTTTGATGTATGTTTGTTTTCAAAATGCAATCACACTGAAGATGGATAGGGACTGTTCCATACTTTCTCCCACCATACACCCTGGATCACTAGTAGTAATTGCATTTTATTTGAGATTTATTTTCCCCCAACATAGTTACATTAATTTTACAATAATGACTTATGGTTTTCCTCATTAATTTAACACGCCCTGTGCTAGATATTTCCTCTGAGATTGTTTAATGATGTCCTGATTCTTCTCCCTCATTTCCTTCCACAAATATATGTATATATCACCCTAAATTCCTTTATTTTCAGACCTGTGTCTTTGACTATAAATACCACACATGCTAATGTTGAATTTTGCTGTTTCTTTTCTAAGGCCTTTGGTTGTTCTTACTTTTTTAAAGCTCAGTATCTCTGGATTCATGGATGTGGGATTCCACGTAATCCCTATTTCATTTCACTATTTAGTCTTCTTTTCAATATATTTTGACTTGGATTAGATGCTCACAGATGTGGAATTAACTATTGAGTTAGTGCAAATATGGAAGGGGGCACATGCTGTTGGTTGCCAAGCCATTTCCACCTGCTTCTCTTCAGTTCCAGAGGGAAGGCTTATATATTGGTTCGAGGGAGGATTTTCTCACTTTCCCCTATTTGGAAAAAAAATAAAGTGCAAAGCTCCACTTGCCACTGCATCCATATTATGGGTAGAAAGAAAACCAGTCATTGGGTGATATTGATTCCAAGTAGAGTAAATGAAGGAATCTGGGCCTTTTTGACACCATCCAATGGTTTATCATGTCAGGCTAAGAGTCTGCTCTACCTTTCTACGTTTTATTATGTGAAAAAATCTAATTTTTATATTTAAACCAGAAGTGTTAGAAAAACAAAGCAATGGGAACCCAAAGGGACATAGGCCCCATATGAAAGAGCTCTGAATGACTAATGCTGGAATTATTTGAGAAACGAAATAAATAATGTAACACTGGATTATAACCCAATGAATGAAACAAATATCAGCAGGTCCATAGTGATATAAATAAATGATTACACAAATAAGCAAATGGGAGAGAAGAAACAAAAATAGAATAGAGAGGAAAACAGTAGAATTCCAAGCAATTTATATAGATACCACCCCCCTCAAGGAGGTAATTCTGTATCCCTTCAGTGCAGGGTGCACGTAGTAACTTCTTTCTGAAGGAGGATTGAGAACAGAGTAACTACCATGTAAAAACATGACAAATACCACCCCAGCCATATAATCAAGCTTAACATCAGCAGTGACAAGGTATGTAGGTAGTAGGTACCCTTAATGTGATGTGCTATCTTTGTGGTTTTCCTCCACAAAACCATTACCCTGGCCTAACCCTGACAGAAAATATCAAAGGAGCCCAAGAAGGGGAGCATTCTACAAAGTTCATGACCAGTACTGCTCCATACTGTCGAGATCATCAAAAACAAGGCAAGTTTCTCTCACAGTCTAGAGAAGCCTGAGAAGACATGACCGTTCAATGTCTTGTTATATTCTGGGTGGGAGCCTATAACAATAAAGGGCAGAGGAAATCTGAATAAAGTATAGATTTTAGTTAATAATCATGTGTCAGTATTTTTCCATTAGAAGTGACAAATGGATCATAATAATGTAAGATGTCAACAGTAGGGAACCTGAATGCAGTGAGGGGTATAAAAGAACATACTGTACTATCTTTGCTAATTTTCTGTATATCTCTAAAACTATGCCAAAAAATATTTTTAAAAACAATTTTTGTTTACTTATTTTGAGAGAGAGAGAGAGAGGTCGGGGGAGGGACAGAGAGAGAGAGAGAGAGAGAGAGAGAGAGAGAGAATCCCAAGCAGGCTCCACACGGTTGTGGGGCTTGATCTCAGGAACCATGTGATCATGGCCTGAGCCAAAATCAAAGTCAGATGCTTGACCAACTGAGCCACCCACGTGCCCCAAAAAGATTTTTTAATAGTGCAAAGAATTTTCATATATCACTAAATATTCGTTTTTGATGAACAGTAGTTATTTTTAATGTAATCAAATTTATCAATCATTTCATTCTGTCATTAGTAGTTTTCTTCCTCTTTTAATCAACTTGTCAACTTGCCCTTCTTAATGTTGTAAACAGATTCTCCTGTCTCCTAGAAGCTTGATTCTTTTTGATTTCACATTGAAATAGATGATATGCCTAGAATTAATTTTTGTGGTATGTTACAAAGTGAAAAAATGATCTCATCATTCCTATTTTCAATATTTATTGAAATGTTTTTTGCCTACTCTATGAAGTATCAGTCTTAAGTTTCTTCATATGGGATGGTTTTACCATTTCTAAGGGACTAGGAGACTAACTCCCAGATGGCCCCCTCAGCACACCATTCAACCAACAGACCATCCAGAAGGCCATCCATTCAGTGTTAGCAAGTGAAGGTGTGATGAAGTCACTTCTTAAAGGTATTCAGACAGTGTCCAGAATGACTTATTCCATGATTGGCAGCTCCAGTTTCTGGAAAGGGACATGAGCAATGCAATTGTTTGGGCTCTTGTTTAACATCTCTATAGCCTCTTAAGAGAAAAACAAATCACGAATCTTCAAAGCTTTTCATAATATGCCTGCAATCTCTCTCTCTAGCCTTATGTATCAAGGCTCTTGCCACACTTCATACTGAATTTCTATCCATCCCTCAAAGATACCACTTCAGTGACTTCAAACATGATATTCGTCTACCAGAAAACATGTGCTAGTGTGAGTTTTCCCGTCATGGGTATTTTCTGTTCCATGTTTCACCTGGATAATTCTTATTTTTCCTTCAAATTTTAGAATAAATAAGATTTCTTCAGAAAATCTTCCCATAATCAACAGAATAAGTGGGTTCCCCTGTTATAAGTCTCATGTCACCATATTTTTCTCCTTTGTACTCTGTAAGAATTATACTTGGTTAATTACTTGCATGTTGACCAGGTTAATCTATTTCTCCTAATAAATTTCAAGTTTAAGAAATATCTGATTCAGCGATATCCCCACTGCTATTCTATGATGACAGAGACATTTCCGTCTTGTTCCCCCACAGTATGCCCAGAATCTGTATAAGTGCCTAGTAAGTACAGGTGACCCCTGAACGATGCAGAGGTTAGGGCCACCAACTCCCATGCAGTTAAAAACCCACATACAACTTTTTTTCCCACCAATTTTGAATTAATTTTATTGAAATATAAATAACATACAATGTTATATTAACTTCAGGTATACAATATAATTCAACATTTCTATGCATTACTTAGTACCCATCAAGATAACTGTTCTCTTAATCCCCCTTCTCTGTTTCATCCTTCCCCCACCCACTTCCTCTCTGGTGACCATCAGTTCTCTGTATTTAAGAGTCTGGGTTTTTTTTTTTTTTGCTTTATCTCTTTTTTCTTTGTTCATTGGCTTTGTTTTTTAAATTTCACAAATTTCACATATGTGAGTAATTTATGTGAGTAAATTATGTGTGAGTAATTTTATTTAGCATTATACCCTTTAGATCTATCCATGTTACTGCAAATGGCAAGATTTTGTTCTTTTTTATGGCCGAATAATATTCCAATGTGTGTGTGTGTGTGTGTGTGTGTGTGTGTGTGTGTGTGTCTGTGTGTGTGTCTCCCATCATATCTTCTTTGTCCATTTAGTTATGGTTGGACACTTTGGTGTCTTCCATATCTTGGCGATTATATATAATGCTACAATAAACATGGGGGAGCATATATCTTCTCATATTAGTATTTTTGTTTTCTTTGGGCAAATACCCAGTAGTAGATTCTGGATCACAAGGTAATTCTGTTTGTTTTGTTTGTTTGTTTTTTCTATTTTTTTGTTTGTTTTTTAAGGAATCTCCATACTGTTTTCTATTATGGCTGCACCAGTTTTCATTCTCACCAACAGTGAATGAAAGTTTCTTTTCCCTCACAACCTTGCCAACATGCTATTTCTTGCTTCTTTGATTCCAGCCATTCTGACAGGTGTGAGGTGGTATCTCATAGTTTTGATTTACATTTCCCTGATGATTAATGATGACTCTGATGACCCCTCCAGAACTAAACTGCATATACCTTGCTGTCGACCAGAAGCCTTATCGATAACATGGTTAACACATATTGTGTGTATTATATGTATTATACATTGAATTCTTACAATTACATAAGCTAAATAAAAGAAAATGTTATTAAGAAAAATCATAAGGAAGTGAAAATATATTTATAGAATTGTACTGTATATATATATATGTGTGTGTATATATATACATACATATATATACATATATATGTGTATATATATACATACATACATATATACATACATATATATACATATATATGTGTATATATATACATACATACATATATACATACATATATATATGTGTGTATATACATACATATATATGTGTGTGTGTGTGTATATATATATATATGTATGTGTATATATATATATATACACATACATATATATATAGTCTGTGTATAGGAGGGCTGGGGCAGGGGACGCAGCAGCCCAGGGATGGTGATGTTCTTCAGCCTCGAGGCCTCAGCTCAGTGGCAGCTGGGCCTTAGGGCAGAAAAAGGGCCCCAGAGATGTACTATAGCTGGCACATCTGCCTGGATGAGCGCCCCCTGCAGTGGCCCTTGGTAGCTGCAACCACATATGGGTGTACCTGCCTTGTGGAGGTCCCAGTGATACTGGTTGTAGAGCCTTGTGGGGAGGGGGCGGGGGGGGGGTCCGTGCCAGCCTGCAAAGCACCCTGGGCCCAAGGTCATTCTGGGGCAGCCCCAGAACTGAAGACTGGAGGATTGGGAGGCTGGAGTTATGAAGGTGTGTGTATGGGGGGGGGGGGGCAGAGGAGTCCCCCACAGCGCTATCTGTGCCCTCTGGGCACATTCCTTTGCTTCAGGCCAGCCCTCTGCCTTCCAGCCCACCCCTGCTATGCTGAACTTGACCACCCTGGTGACACATGGGATGACCAGCAGCTCTTCCTGGTCCTAGGGCCCAGGGGCTCCTGACAGCTTCCGGGGACCTCCCTGGGTACTGGGAGGGCAGCAGGGGCTACTGTGCACTAGTCATCTTTGATTTGGTTTGTGGAGACTGGGGTGGGCAAATGAATGCCTTGTGGGTTTGCTGTCAACTCAAAAAGAAAAGGAAAGAGGAAAGGAAAGGAAAGGAAAGGAAAGGAAAGGGAAAAGAAAAGAAAAGAAAAGAAAAGAAAAGAAAAGAAAAGAAAAGAAGGAAAAGAAAAGAAAAGAAAAAAGAAAAAAAAGAATCTGTACCTACGTGGACTTGCCCAGTTCAAACTTCTGTTGTTTAGGATCAACTGTAGTGGATTATGTGTGAGTCATTGTTGAATAAATGAAACAATCTAGGTTACCAATGAATAACTGAGTACAGGAATCTTGGATAATTTGGAGTTTCTTGAAATACAAGGGAAATGGAACTTAAGGAAATAACGTGTTTGTTCTTCAACCTTTCCCATCTTCCATTCTCTGTCTGTCTCTGCTTGCAAGCACATGTACCCAGGACTGGAGGCAAAGTAACTGCCACTCGCACTGAACTGGCACCTGCAGAGTGAGGGTCCCAGGGCTTTTCAGTGGGGCGTTTGTATGTCTGTGCTGGGATAGTGACCTGCAATCTGTCACATTCTAGCCTGAGGCAAAGGTTGTAAATAGACATTCAGACTCCACACCCTGTCAACATTTTGGGAGACTGAAAACACGGTGTGGATGCAAACTCCTATTACTTTTAGAGTTAGAAAATGTGTAACCAGAATGTTCAATATGGACATCACTAAATTAGTAGCATTAAAGAAACCTCATATGTGTATAATTTAGTTCTCTTGGGCTGTTAAAAGGGAAATTGCATTTTATTATTATTATTATTATTATTATTATTTTGGTATCAGATTTTTAAAGCACGTAGCTCTATAGCCTGTGATGCACATAGAAGTTTTATTTTTTCCTTCTGTGTTAATGCATGTTTAGAACCTCCCATTTCCTTAATTAAGGAACAGGAGGGCATCAAAATGATGGAATATTATTTTGAGAGTTTTGCTATTTTATGAGAAACAAAGTTTGAACCTCAATAAAAACATACAATTAAGCATATTGTCTTAGATTTTGCATATTAATTTAGGAAAAAAGTATAGGAAAAAAACACGAGAGAATATTGAGTCGTCAAAATTTTCATGCATTTAATTTTGCTGTATAATACTTCCACTTATAATTATTAATCAAGTAATATATTTTTAAGAAATCTACTTCTTTTAAAATTTTTTTTGTTTTGGGGGCTCCTGGGTGGCTCAGTCAGTTGAGCATCCGACTTCAACTCAGGTCATGATCTCGCAGTTCACTAGCTCCAGCTCCCCGTCCGGCTCTCTGCTGACAGCTCAGAGCTTGGAGCCTGCTTTGGATTCTGTCTTCCTCTCTGTTCCTCTCCCGCTCACACTCTGTTTGTCTCTCTTTCAAAAAATAAATGGAGATTTTAAAAGTTTTTTAATTTATTTTTAAGTAATCACTACACCTAATGTGGGATTCAAACTCACAACCCCGATCAAGAGTTGTATGTGTTCTACCACCTGAGCCAGCCAGGTTCCCCAAGAAATGTACTTTTTTGGCCATATTCTCCTAATGTCAATATTTCTTGTACCATCAAGCAGGACCTAATTTAAAAATGATTTCAACAGTTCTATTGAACATCACAAATATATGCAATATGTATCCTTTTCCATAATAATGTTGTTCAATTTTTTTTAAAGAATGAGAGAGCATGAGCAGGGGGAGGGTTGGAGGGAGAAAGAGAGAGAGAATCTTAAACAGGCTCCACACCCAGCATGGAGCCTGACACAGGGCTTGATCTCACAACTGTGAGATCATGACCTGAGCCAAAATTGAGAGTCCAATGCTTCACCAACTGAGCCACCCAGGCACCCCAAATGGTTGCTCAATTTTTAAAATTCTAATTACTGAGGAAACCTGTCACGGAGTTTGCACATCCATTTGAACTTCTGAATGGGAGAAAGGAAATATTAGAAAAAAAATTAGAAAATTAAAGCAAAGAGCCCAGAAAATATAATGTCTGTAAGGTATACATATTAAAAAAAGAGAACAGAATATAGAAGGGAAGAAATGATCAAAGAAAAAAAAATTGAAGATATTATGCAGTCATATAGAATATGAAAGTCTAGCCCAGGGGTCAGCAAACTTTCTATAAAGGACCAGGTGGCAAATATTATACGTTTTTTGAGCCACATTCCCTCTCTTGCAACCACTCAACTCTGCATTATCAGCTACAATCTGCAAATGAATGAGCCTGGCTGTATTCCAATACAAATTTTTATGGACATTGAAATTTGAGTTTCATACAATTTTCAACTGTCATGAAATCTGTTTCTTTTCAACCTCCTTCTCTTCTTTCCACTTAAAAATGTAACCACATTATGGGCCATAGAAAATCAGGTGTCAGGGTAGATTTGGCCCATGTAGTTTCCCAATGCCTGGTCTAGCTGTAAGAGCTCAGTGAGAGCCCAGTACAATATTCAGAAGTATACTAACACTTGAACCTACTCTTGTGAAATATCAGATACTAGGGACAATAGTAAGGCATTAGGAACTACTGGCTACCTTTATATATAATCAGAATAGAGCATATAAAGATAAACAAGGAGAGATAAGAATTCAGTAAAAACTGTCATTAACTGCATAATCCAAGTGAAATTCTTGATGAATTTCCTCATTATTCATAAGTTTGGTTTTTGTCTTGTTTTTAGAAATTCAACACAAAAGTGCTCTCCACCTTCTCTCTACATATGAACTTGACAAATTTATTCCAAAATTTATATGAAAGCAGCAGGCCAAGCATAGACAATGTAATTTTAAATTAAAAGAAAAAGAAAGCATGTGCAGGGATAATAAAATAGCATAATTTCTAATAATTGAGACAATATACAAACGGATAATGTTCAGATTATGTAAAAAAATAGAACTCTGATTTATAATCTGCAACAACCATCCAGGAAGCCAACCTGTTTATAAGCCAGAGTTGCAGGAAATCAAATCACTATCCCTAGAAATCAGTCCATGAAACCTAATAACCCCTGTAACAACCAGCCCAAAATGACCAGGACTTGATTAATAACTGACAGCATCCTTAATATTTATCCCTGTCTCCTTCCAGCTGAGGTACAACCAGAGAAAGCCAAATACATACTCCCTAGACAATCACACTGGGTGTTCTCCTTCCAGATAGTTTGCCAATAGCTGCCAATCAGGACATGCCTAGAGCCTTCCTCTTGTCCACTACAGAGCTTTTCCTGTCTTCTTCCTGCTTTTGAGTCTTTACAAAAATGCAAGTGATGGCCATTGACTCACTTGTAATAGCAACTCTGATAGCCATTGTCTATTCTCATTTGATTGGTTTTTATTTATTTCCACACAATGTAAGTTTGGAAATGACACCCACTGGTAAATAAATTGTAATAAATCCATACAATTGAAATTAGCTGAGGGAGAAGGGTTCTGTGGTATTTACCTTCCAATAAGACACTTGTGACTATTCTTTCACAGATTTTCCTTAGAATATTCTTGAAAAGAAAAGAAACTCAGGTATTTTCAAGATGCTTCATTGCCCCACGCCAACCATGGCCATTGTGGATGTGCCAGGTAGAAAGCTGATTTTCAATGGGGAGATGCTAAGCCCAGCTATGCTCTACACTCTGTCCCTACTTCCCATTCCACGTCAGTGTTCAGAAAGTAGAGAACCTGTAGGGCAAGTTACCAGAAAGTCTGCAAAAGTATCCCTTCTGTTATACAGGCACATCTCCCACAGTGCCCAGAGTCCAAAGCTCATGGCTTGATATTTTTATACTCAAAGAAGCTTCAAGCAAAGAAAATAGGTTGGTAGAGTAGGGTTTGCAGATTAAATACAGTTAAATTTGATTTTCAGGTAAATAACAAATACTTTTCAGGATAAATATGTCCCAAATATTGCACTGGATATACTTATATGAATAATTATTATTTGCATATCAGAAATTCAAATATAACTGCATGTCTATCTTGTTTTTATTTGGTAAATGTGGCAACTCTAAGGGAGAGGGTAACACTGACCTTTTCTTATTCCTTTTATGGAGTAAGAAATACAGCAGAGTTGATGGGTTATTTAAAGGTGCACTGTTCAATTTCCAAATATTTGTTTGTTTGAAATATATTTTATGACCATTTCATCTTTAATGAAATGTTAATGATCATTCACTTTCTTATTAAATAAAGTAAAAGTAAAACATACAAGTAAAAAGTATAAATTAAAATATAAAATTAAATCAACAAATATGTAATGCATATCTGCTATTATAGAAGATGTGTACTGGAACAGTAAAGAAACACCCATGCTGGATGTTCTGGATCCTGTAATGGCACAATAACTTATATAGGACTAAAATTCACAAAGATAGCAAAGGCTATCACTGAGGAGCTCACAAGCCAGCAGAAAACTGAGGGTAGTCCCTTAAATAAAGAGAAGTGTGCTCACCCATATTTATGGGTTTCCTCTCTACATGCACACTGCAGTAATAATGCATGGCAAAGCTGGAACTTATTAAGAAAGCCACAGTCTTGATATCTTGAGGTGTCAGAAGGCAGTTCAAGGCTACTGGAGCACTGACAATTGAGGGGAGAAATCATGAAAAGAAGAAAGTCACAGAAGGCAAAAACAAGCTGACAAAACTCCAAGAAAAATGAGATTTTTCACACAAAGGAGAAAGAACTGCAAGTTTAAGTTCTGCCAAGTTAGAGAGTCTTAATAAATATTTTGAGTTTTCCATTGACCTGCCCTATCAAAGTTTAAAACCAAACCTCTACCAGTACAAAGTGTCTGAGCAGTAATAAAATGGCAACCTTAAAGTTCTAAAAAAAATCTTAGAATTTTATGTCTAGTGAAAATAACACACAAAATAAAAATATTTTTACATAAGCAAGAACTAACAAACTCTACCTCCAATTATTAATTTTCCAGAAGGCATAAAAATCATAAATACACATGCACCTAATTACAAAGCTTCAAAATTCATAAAGCAAAAGCAGACTGAAAGGAGGAAAAAACAAATTCTCTATCACAGCTAGAGATTTTAACACTTCTGTCTCAGCAAATGATTTAGTAATTGTTCAAAAATGAATAAATATATAACAGAATTGAACAATACTACAAACCAACTAGACTTAACTGACAATTACAGAGCACTGTATTCAATGGCTTCAGAATACTCATTTATTTTTCAAGTGCACATGAAATCTTCATAAAGAAAGTCCATATTCTGGGCCATAAAACAAGCCTTGATAAATTGAAAAATATTTGGAATATTACAGAGCATGTTATTTGAACACAAGTTAAATTAAATATACCATTGCAAGATGTGTACAAATATTGGAATATAAACAGTATACTACTAAGTAGCCCTGGTTTAAATAATAAATCACAAGGGAATTAGAAAATATTCTAAATTAAATATTAATGACACAACACAACATATAATAACACAACATATCAAAATTTGTGAAATATAGCTAAAGCACACCCTAGGAAAACTTATAACCTGAAATGCTTATAATAGAAAAAAGTTTGAAAACCAATAAGTAAGTTTGCAATTCAACATTGTCACTCTTCAGGAAGATGAAATATAAAACTACAATTGGGGTACCTGAGCAGTTCAGTCAGTTAAGGGTCCGACTGGCTCAGGTCATGATCTCGGGGTTTGTGAGTTCGAGCCGTGCATCAGGCTCTCTGATGACAGCTCAGAGCCTGGAGCCTGCTTTAGATTCTGTGTCTCCCCCTCTCTCTCTCTGTGTCTTCCCTGCTCATGTTCTGTGTCTCTGTCTCTCAATAATAAATAAACGTTAAAATAAAAATTTTAATAAAAAAAACTACAATCAGGTGCTATTTAAAGACATTACTATGATTAAAATTAAAACAACCAACAATATCAAATGTGAGTTAGAATGTGAAGCAATCAACACTCATAACATTTCTCGTAGAAATGTATAATAGTACAGCCATTTTTGAAAAATGGTCATTTTTTTAAAAAAGATAAACACTCACCCACCCTGTGACCTCACAATTCCTCTGTTAGATATTTCCTTAAGAAAAATAGCAATAAATGTCTGCAAAAGCAATTCCATTTGTAATAAAAAAAACAATTATTTATCAATATAGGGTAATGGATAAACATATGATAGTATACAATGGAATACTACTCAACAATTAAAATGAATTATATGAATTCATTAAAATTCATTAAAATTCATTAAAATTAGAATTCATATAACTCATTAAAATTCATTCAAATTCATTAAAATGAATTCATATATTATATGAATTTCTAATATAACAACATGGATGAATCTCAGAAGCATTGCACTACAATGACAATAATACAAAAAAAAAGCTAGACATAAAAGACTGTGGTGATCAAAATCAGAAAATGGCTGGTAATGGGAGACTGAATTTTATTGAAAGTGGGAAGGAGGCAATTTGTATTTTCATGAAAATTCTCTATGTTGATCAGAGTGCTGCTACCAGTTCCCAGAAAACAAAATTGCAGTCGCAAATTTACTGACTGCAAACCATCCTTTGGAATTCCCACAAATCAGAGCTTATATACTCTCTTCTGAATCGTCCATTCATTTAAGGTTCTACTTTGTCTTTTCTGTTCCTTTCACGTTTCATTCCCTATCTCTACCTCAACATACAACCAACAAATGCTGCTGGATTCAGCCACAACCTGCTTCATCACTTCTACAGAAATCTTTTCTTAGTTAAGAAGGAAAAGAAACAAAGTGATAGAATCATGCATCGTCCAAAGGGATCTTTTGACTGTCTATAGAACTGAATAGTTCATTATTGACATTATTATGTTGCATCGTAGACAGTAATGGGAAGGAAAAAGAATAGTAAAGGTAATAATATTAATGACAAGTAAGTTTTATTGAGTATTTAGTATATGCCAAGTATTGTCTAAGCACTTTACATAAATGAAATCAATTAATCCTCATGGCAGTCCTATGAAGTAGGTATAAACATTTTCCCCACATTAAAAATGATAAAATTAAGTTATGCAAAGAATAAATTGCCCAAAGATACACAGCTAGTAAATGGTAGAACTGGGACTCATGACATCTAGCTCCAGAGACTATGTTCGTAACTCACTATACTCTAAATATGTGAGTCCTCCACAACAGGCAATGGTCACAAGTTACTATTTAAATTTGGATTAAGTTGATGAAAGTTAATTAACATTAAAAATCAATTTTCAGTTACAATGGCCACATTTCAAGTGCTCAGTAGGAACGCGTTACTAGTGGCAACCATGTTGAACTGCACAGATTTAGAATGTTACCTCAAATATAGGAAACCCCCCCTTCCAATTCAAAGCCTGCATTTTGCATTGGGTATGTCTGATTTCATGGTGAAAGTAAGATCACATTAATGTACTAATTCAAAATTGACTGATTACTATTTTCCCCTGCTCATGCAGGACCTCACTTCTTCTCCTAAGTATCCCTCCACACCATGTTTCTTGGAGTGCCTCCCATATACTGCTGGTGGGTGGCCACCTCAATGTTCCATTGTTCTAATGGGAGGAACCATTAATTCCCCAGGTTCTAACTCTTGAGAAGATCAGTGGTGAATCAAACTTAGAGAGAGAAATGCAATCAAAATCTACGGCTTGCTCATTTTTGTATCATATTCCATTCATGTCATCTTAAAACAATATTCTTAGATTGAATGTATTTCACAATAAATATCTCTTCTACTTTTTAAAATCTCTCTTTGATTTTATATTTTTCTGTCTCCCTCTCTCTAGTTTCCTCTTTTATCACACACACTCACACACACGCACACACACACACACACACACACACACACACGTATACCAGCATGTAGTAAACCTATAATGACATGAGAAGAAATGCACATGTTGTTTTGAGAATCACTATGTCTGACCAGTAAGCTGCAGTCCCTGGGTCAGAGGCATATATACTGTTCCAACATCCCCTATGTTCTTTCTCAGAAGGATCCTCAATTTCCATGGATCAAGACTTTTGTTGGATCTTTCCCACCAACTCACTAGAGGTGCACTGACACAGCACTGACTACACCTGGGATGTCCTCTTACAATTAGGCTTATTGGGCTTATAATAACATAATTCCTTCCAAATTCACTTGAAGAGGGCTTATTACACTACACTTTAGTTGGGCTGATAGTATGTTTTCAAATAAGATTCATCCCTTTATATCCTACAGGTCTGATAGTCAATAGAAATGAGTGTTTACACTTCTGTGCCACCCAAATGGCAATCATCTTGTTTTCTTTTTTTGTTTGTTTGTTTTTATTTTGTACCCACACTTATTTGTTCTTTCCTCTTTCTTTTCATTTCCTCTTATTGTCAACCACATGTCTTCTGTTCCTGGAATTTGCTCTACATTTGCTCGAGAAAGATCAGAACATCTAATTTGTTTCTTAGATCTCTTAATTTTTTTTTAATCTTTATTTATTTTTGAAAGAGAGAGAGAGAGAGAGAGAGAGAGAGAGAGAGAGAGAACATGAGCAGAGGAGGCACAGAGAGAGAGGGAGACACAGAATCTAAAGCAGGCTCCAGGCTCTGAGCTGTCAACACAGAGCCAGATGCGGGGCTCGAACTCACGGACCGCAAGATCATGACATGAGCTGAAGTTGGAGGCTTAACCGACTGAGCCACCCAGGTGCCCCTCTTAGATCTCTTAAAAATACAGCTTATAATCTTTCTTATTTTGATCCCTCTAATAACCCTGTGTTTCCAAAATTCAGTATACAACATCCCACTGTAGAATGATACTCCCTGCAGTATTGCCCTGGTCCCTTCAACTTGGATAGTGGACAGCAGCCACCAGTTGTTGCTAATGATACTTTCTCAAGGAACATTTAGGGAAGCAGTATAACCAGGAAATAGCAAATAATATGGCTTAGTGCTCTCCACATATATATGCGTGTGGTCTGGACAAATGTGAAAGACTCCAGAGAAAATCAGTGATTAATAATAAAATAATAAAATAAAATAAGATAAAATTTTATTAAAAGACATCAGTGTTCTGATATCTTTTCTGTAGCAAGAAAATGAGGGAAGAGGAAAAATGCATCTCATGATGAAGATAAGGAAATGTAGTTTGCAAAAATATCAGTGAGAAAACATGGAAAATGGGGATGACAAGACTTGAAGAGGAAAGACCTAAGAAGCAATAAAAGAGATAAAATTACCAGTGGAAGTCCTTTGTGTCAGACTCTTGGGAATATTTTCCCCTTTCCTTTCTTATAATCCTCACAGCAAAACCATTCCTGGAATAGGTAGTTCTCTTATCATTTTATAGAAGAGAAGTTGAGATTCAAAAAAAGCAAAAGAACTCACACAAGATTCCATGGCCAATGAGTAATGGGGCTAAATTGGCATGACACCTTCCAGGCCTCAATCCTTACTGTTCACTGTTCGAACTGTAGCAAAGAGAGGTTTGTGGACACTGGAGTAGACATACCCATTCTGTTGTGTTTAAATAACAGCTTTATTTGTGCACATTTTACAGTGACTTTTAATTTCCTACAGCCATAACTATTTTTTGAGCATCCAAAGAGATGAACTTGTCTTCAGAGAAATGTGCTGTCACACACACACACACACACACACACACACACACAAATATTTCTATATACAGTTTTAGAATTTCTTATCTGCCCCCAAACCCATCTGTTGACCATGTAGAAGGACATGTAGAAGGACATCTCCTTTCTTCTTCACAACTATTGCATTAGATGTAGTTTCATTCTTTTTTTTTTTTTTTTGAGAGAGAGAGTGGGGCAGGGGAAGAGGGAGAGAAAGACAGAGAGAGAAAAAAGATCTTAAGCAGGCTCCACGCTAGCATGAGCCACAAGTGGAGCCTGATCTCACAATGGTGAGATCACGACTTGAGCCAAAATCTAAAGTCAGATAGATATTTAACTGACTAAGTCACCCAGGTTTATCAGATGTAGCTTCATTCATTCTAAGTTGAGAAAGTGGAGACTCTGAAATGTTAACTGACCTTAAAAACTGCACAGTTCTGACTTAACTGGTAACTGACCCCATTCCTACCACCTTACATCGAAATACTATGTCTTTTTCACTTAGAATCACTTAGTGAATCACTTAGTGATTCTATTGCAATCACTAAAAGCAGGGATGCTCAACTATTTCTAGCTTGGGGAAATGTGTGTGTGTGGAATGTGTAGTGCATGTTTTATAGGAAAACACAAAATACTGAAGATAGAGAAATTTCAGGAGTTTAAGGAAGATATGAAGACAGTAAAGTAAAATATTATATAAATTGACTTTTTTTCCTGTATGAAAAAACTCATTGCCCAATTTTAGAAGGAGAAATCCATCAATGGTTTATGAATATTAACCCAGACAATTGACATACACATAGTTTATCTTGACCATCCATGCTTTCCATATTCATTTCCATTCCTATAATATATATTTGCCATAATAATGAAGAGGACACAATGCAAAATAAATTTTTAAGTCCTTATAAAATTATTTTAGACATATGCTACATTTATTCATACAGATGCCCAGTTTGCATTTGTTAAGCACCTACTGTGTGCCAGCACCATAATAGATGTCGGTACAAAAGAAGCAAAAAGTGGGGCGCCTGGGTGGCTCAGTGGGTTAAGTGTCCAACTTAGCTCAGGTCATGATCTCACGGTCCGTGAGTTCAAGCCCCGCGTCAGGCTCTGTGCTGACTGCTCAGAGCCTGGAGCCTGTTTCAGATTCTGTGTCTTCCTCTCTCTCTGACCCTCCCCCATTCATGCTCTGTCTCTCTCTGTCTCAAAAATAAATAAACGTTAAATAATTTTTTTAAAAACAAAAGAAGCAAAGAGTATCTTTCCTGGTCTCAAGGGTTTTGTTGTCTTGTAGAAATTCTTTAAGAAAGAGATATGAGCATATTGCCAAGAAAAAAAATATGATTAAATCCACTTGTTGAATTGATTATCATTGCTTATAGTAAAGTGGCACCCATTTGCAGGGTTATTTGCTTTAGGTACAATGTTCAGCTGAAGAAATGCCATTGCTGTGGGAGTTGTAGCACTGTGCCCACATCATGGAGATACTTGTGTAAAAGGAAGCAGCAAAAAGCAAAGTGACCATTTAAATCTTGACAGCGACTCTATTCTGATACGTCCTATTATCGCTCTAGTTTCTCCTTATGTATGCTACTTATGCGGGGTTCCATAGAGAAGTTATTTAGTGGGCAACAGCAAAGACGTGTGGTCATGGAAAAATACATGGAGAAAGATCCTGAGTAGTGTTCCTGGGGCTGTGTCCTACTGAGATAATCTCTTCTCCATTCTCTTCCTCCGCCCTCTTCTTCAGATTCCGCTCTGCTCCTCCTCCGCCTTTTCTTTCTCTTTCTATGCTCTTCTTTTTTCATCCTGCTTTTTTCTTCCAGCCTTGTTATCTGCAAAAATTTCAAACCTACAGGAAAGTGGGAAGGGAAATACAATAAACACCTGAAAACCTTGCCACTTTTGCTGCTTTTTAAATCTCTCTTCTTTCTCTCTGTCTCTGTCTCTGTCTCTCTATTTCTCTGTCTCTGTCTCTCTCTCCTCTCTCTCCTCATTAATTTGGTTGTTACACCTTTCAAAATTAAATTGCAAACATGTAACTGCTGAGGTCAAAGGCATTCTCCCGAATAATGACAATACCATTATCAAATGAACGCTGGTAGAGAATACTACCTAATAGACAATCTATGTTACTATTTCACTGGTTGTCTCAATAACATCTTTATAGCAGGATTTACTGGGGAGGGTTGTTCAAAATCCAATCAAGAATCTCACCTTGCATTTGCTCCCCAAACCCTTTAGCCTCATTTAATGAATGACGATTATGACATTGACATTTGCAAATAGGTCAGTTTTTAATGGAGTGTTTCATATTCCAGAGTCGTCTCATGATTAGATTCAATTTAAACTTTTGTGTTGCCATGTTGCATGCTTCCTATACCAGAACACACCAAAAGGCACACACTTCAGTGTGACCAGTTATTGGTGATATTAATTTTGTGCATTAGGATAAAATAGTATCTACTGGATGTCTCCATTCAAGAGGTACCTTTTCCTTTTGTAATTAAGACACACAAAAACTGGGGTGGTGCTTTGAAATTCTGTGGAAATTATGTGGTTCTAAAATCTTTCACCCAATCATTTAGCATCAATTGATAATCTTGCTTAAATCAATTATTATAATGGAGGTTTAAAATGGTGGTTATAAATTCTTTCCTTCCTTCTGTATGAATTAGCTAGTATTGTGTAAAGAGTAACCCCTCACTTTTTTTTTCTTTTTCTTTACTATCTCTATGTACTCATATCTTTGTTTAATGTTTTTATGATTCACTTATCATTATCCTTTTTATTAAGTTGTCTGAAATCTGATGATTCAAAGCCCCTGCCAGTGAATCTCATGATTTTTTTTTTCATGCATCCATCATATTGGGAGCATTCCCTTACTTTTAGGCACAATGATATGTTTTAAAGCCACTGTGCTTTTTCCCTGACCTAGAACTGGAATCAGCATCTTCTTCAAGGAACCTGATTCTTGTTACCATGTTATTTAAACCAAGATCTGACCACAGACGGTGTCATTATGACCAAACTTTCTTCCAGGCTCTTTTCAGTGACTTTCTACTGACACTTCCAATTCCAATCTTGTTCTGTATTTGCATCTCCTTTCATCCACCAGCAGAACAGGTGCACAGCAACATATGTGTGTCTGCCTGTCTCTCAGCCAATTGTCTCTCTGTCTCCCTCTCTCTCTTCGATTCTACAACACACACACACACACACACACACACACACACACACACACAAAATGAATGGTTTGAGAATTATTACATCATGACCACAACTAATCTACTAAAATAAAGTTCTTTATAGCTCAGCAATTATTTTGGGTCCTTTGAAGAAATCCCACCAATGATGGACAATAGGAATGCTCTGCTCAAAATCATCACTAATTAATTCTTTTTTCAGATGTGTTTTGCTTGTTGTCAATATTGGAAATTTCCTCACTCGACTTTTTAATTTGAATTTTTAACAAAATAGTTTAACCTGAATATGGTTCACAGGTCAAAACTATAAAAGTGTACAACGAGAGAAATTGATCTCCATTCCATCTTTGTTCACCTATCTCAGAAAACCATTTCAATATTTCCTGTTTTGTCCTTTTGTATTTATTTTTGAAAAATAAAAAAAAAGGCTTCCTTTCCTCACACAGAATCTGAAAATGCATATGTATGCACATATGTGTGTGTATTTTGCTTTTTTAAATTGGACAATATCTCTCTCAAATACCTACATGTCAGTTTATAGATATATTCCTTGCTCTTTAAATAGTGCCAATGTACTATCATTTTTTGTGTTTTTTTAATGTTTATTTGTTTTTGAGACAGAGAGAGAGAGAGAGAGAGAGGGAGGGAGACAGTGAGTGGGGGAGGGGGGGAGAGAGAGGGAGACAGAGGATCTGAAGTAGACTTTGTGCTGATAGCAGAGAGCCCAATGCGGGGCTCAAACTCATGGACCATGAGATCATGACCTAAGTTGAAGTCAGACACTTTAACAATGGAGACACCCAGGTGCCCCATAGGATCATTTTTAAGCACTTTCTTACTAATGGGAATTTTTGGGTTTTGTAATATTTTACGACTTCATATATACCACAATGAATACCTTTTTGCATATGATGTTTCACACTTCTGGAGATGTATTCTCAAGGTAAATTCACAGAAATGGCAGCACCTGGCCAAAGGATCAATACCCTTGCAGTATTTTAGACATTGCCATATCCTTCTCCTTAGGGTGTTTTTACCTTGCACCACATCAGCAGTGTAGAATGATAATACCTACACCAAATCCCATACAGAGTGTGTTGTTAAGCCTTTGAGTTTTTGCTCTCTGATGAGTAAGAGCTGGTATCTCAGTGAAGTACAATGTGCATGTGCATATATGAGTGAATTTGAACACTTTTTCATTATTTAAAGCATTTGCGTATCCTTTCCTGTACTTTGACTGTTGGTACTTTCCTCCATTTTTTCCTACAGAGTTTTTTTATCTCTTTTGCTATTTTAACAGTTCTTTACATATTTGGGAGCTAGCTTTTTCTATTTGATATGAGTTGAAAACATTTTCTTCCTGCACATCACATGTCTTTTTGACTTTGCTTATATTTACACACACATACAGAAACTTTTCTTCATGAGCAAAATTTTAAAAACTAATTTACAGAGATTTCATACCATTAACAGCATGCAAGTAATCTGAGTGAAGCCTTAAATCCAAGGCATTGGGCTTCCAACCAAAGAACCATAGAGACAGAAGAAGCAGACATTCAAGTTGAGTGAGTGGGGGCTTGGAGCAAACATCCATGCTGTGTTTAAAGATAGAAGGATGAACAGTTTTGTGCAAATGAGGTCTTTAGTATATTGGAGAAGTCCTAGCCAAAGGTAGAACTCTGTGTGTGAAAACAGGTTGTGGGTGATAGTAATGGAAATTAGATCATTAAGATGGAAAACAGACCTGTGCACATCTTAAAATCAAGGGCCCAGGCGTTCATCTTTGTAGTGCCTGCATATCTAGCACCTGGAAAACACTCCATAAATATTTTTAGAAGTGAATGATTTGAATCTAAAGTGGAATAACAAGGAACAATCACAGTGATAGAGTAAAAATATTAACAGTACTAATTTAGATACATCCTTGTGCATGTACTTTTAAGTAAATCTGTTTGCTTGAACGTTCAATACAAATTTCATTAAAAAAAATCAATCACCATGTTAACTCAAACTGGCCATGCAGACAACAAGGCTTTGTTCTTTCTACAATAAACTATCTCTCAAATGTATCAGGGCATGGTAGTTGGAGAGAGCTACTATTTCTCTTTATTCTCACAGCACTGAACATTTTAAATATCTACAAGATACCATCAATACATACTCATGGATTACTAAACCGATTATCTGATCACCCAGATTTTGAGCTCTGGCTTATATCCTCCTTATATTTCTCTTAAAAATCAGGCCAATTTCCTGAAGACAGATAATAGGCAAGCCCACTTTAGGGGAACATGGAGTCTTATGGGGAATTGACAACCAGTGCTCAAAAGGGAGCATGTCACAGGAAGTCCTTCTTCCTTTCAAAAGCCAAGGGCTTAGCTTTTGAAATGAGGAAAAGAGAAACTTTTGTTCAATTGCTATTGAGTTTCCTTTTGGTCAAGTGTATGCGTTCTAGCACAGCTGTCCCCAAGACCACTTCAAAATATAGTCAGCACAAATACAAATATTTGTCAGCCCAGCTCATAGGCTAGAGAACAACAGAGAACACTTCCCTGTCAGACCATTGCTTCTGTTCCTTCTTTGGCTTGGCTTCTTCCTAATAGACAGAATTCACTGCTGTGCTGTGCCCCGCTGGTTCTTATGTCCTTTTAACACGGATCACAGAGAATGAACATGTGATTAACAAATCTTGACAGCCTTCAACAAAGTGCATCATATAACTCATTGTTCCTTCGTGGGTATCAAAGAAGCAGCCTCATGCTGCTGACTCAAGATATCACCCTCCAAGAAAGGGGAGTAGCAGGGGAAGAAAGGAAATATACAGCCTATTTATTTTACCAACCCTATCAATCCAAATGTCCCCATCTACAAACTTCAACTTTTGCAGACCAGATTCCACTTCACCAGATCTCACTGTTCCAGTGTTAAAACAGAGGGAGAGAGAAGAGAGGTGAGACATTCATCATTTGGAAACCCTTCTTCTATTAGCATTGACTGTGCTGTTAGAGAAACAAGGCTCACCTCATATTTTATTTCCTCCATGATGAAGTAGAGATTCAAAAATGCAATTGCATTATAAAGGAGCTGATTGATTTGGTATCTGTTATTTTCATCAAAGTGGGATAATGTTTTATTCAGTGCTGCACCCCCAAGATCTAGTAAGGATAGGCACATTCTTCCAGGTTCATGCTCCCCAGTGTTCACTAAGTGGACCTCAGAGTGTAGGTACTGGACTCACAGCACCACAGGCAATGCAGATTCCTAGGCCCCCTCTGGACATGCTGAATCTGTGTTTGAAAAAGTCCTCTGGGAGATGCTGATGCATGTTCTGGTGTGAGAACCACGGGTTTAACTAAAAGGAAAAGAAAGCAGGGAGGAAAGGGAGTGGGTAACTGTCAAGTGCCATTTTGAGGTGCACCAGCTTTTCTGGGAAGCTGATTCTGACTCTCTCTTCCTGCTACCAGCAGCCTAGCAAGGTTAGTGGTACCTTCCTGGATAGCTCCTTGTTATCTGACTATATCATTACCTTAATTACTGCATACTGGCTCCTTGTATACCTGCCCTGGCTTCCATAAGAAGCCATCTTGATGACTCTATCAATCTTTGTTGTCTCAACACTGGTATGGCTCACGGAGCACAATGGGCATGCACATTTGTTGAATGAATGAATGACGAATGAATGAGTCTACACAATGTTCCTTTGTCCATATGAATGTCCACAGTCATAGCCCTTATCTTTGATGTAGGAGTGTGTATATGAATGAGAAAATGCAGAAAGAGTTAACGTTACCACACAAAAAATATAAAAATGCATCAATACATATGTTTGGAATGTACTTTTTTCTTTTAAATGTTCATATATGAAACACACAGAATCAGGGAAAGACATCCCCTGTCAAATATGTAGAATGAGACGATAAGCTTATTGATAATGAATTGTTCATAACATACCCTTTTATTCGTTATTGGTTTTCTGGGATGTCCATAAGAAACTGCTACAAACTGGGTCACTTAAACAACAGGAATTTATTGTGTCATTGCTCTGGAGGCAAAAGTCTGACATTAAGGTGTTGTCGAGGTTACTTTGTGCTGAAGCTGGTAGGAAAGGACCTGTGCCAGGCCTCTCTCTTTGATTTGTAGGTGGTTGTCTTTGGATTCACATGGCATTTTCCCTGTATGTGTGTCTGTGTTCAAATTTCCTGTTTTAAAAGGACCCCAGTCATATTCTATTAAGATGCCCCTAATGGCTTTATTTCAACTTGATTGCCTCTGTAAAGACCTCATCTCCAAATAAGGTCATATTATGAGAAATCAAGGATGGGGACATCAACAGATAAATTTTTGGAGGACACAGTTCAACCAACATATCCCAACTGTTCTCATGTTCTTGATGTGTCCATGGCCTGAGGAAGTGGCAAACTCAAAGTCTGCTTTGTGTTGGAAAATGTCAGGATTTGCATGAATATGTCTTCCTTGACAGAAAACAGAGCCATCGGGTCTGATGACCTTCACAAGTAGCTGGTATTTGCTGATCTCCTGGAACTGCTGCACCTTGCCTGCTTTATACCCTGCTGTCCTCACTTCTCCTGACCTCCTGGGCTTCCAATCTTACGGCTCGGATGCTTTCTATGTCCTTCTTTTGGACATAGTTTCTCAATCAGTTTTCTCAAATGCAGGCCATGTTTCTCAATTATGAATCAGCTTTTGTCTAGTTCTGCTCTCTTGCCCTCTGTGTCAGATCTCAGGGTGCCCTCCCTCACATGGTGTGGCTACCTTCCAGCAGACAGCCCAGGGAGGGACAGTGTGGTGCTGATGTCATGGCCCTCTGAGCGAGGCTTCCTGAGTGAAATCTGGGCCCTGGCAAATTCTGGATATGGCTTAGCCAATTTGTGATTAGTGCCTCAGTTTCCTTGTCTGTAAAATGAGGATGTCAATAGGGCCAGCTTTGTGGGGGTCCTATGAGGATTAAGTGTTTTTTAAGTTTCTTTTTTAAGTTTATTAATTTATTTTGAGAGACAGAGACAGAGAGAGAGAGAGTCAGCAGGGGAAGGGGAGAGACAGAGAGGGACAGAGAGAGGGAATCCCAAGCAGGCTCTGCATTATCAAAGCAGAGCCTGACAGGAGGCTCGGACTCATGAACCATGAAATCATGACTTGAGCCGAAGTCAAGAGTCAGAGGCTTAACCAACTGACCCACCCAGGTGCCCCAAGGATTATGTTTGATGACAGTGCCTGGCTTCTGGTAAGCTCCAGAGAAGCATTTGCTGCCATTCCTCTGCCTCTTTGTCTTTGTCTGTCCATGCTGGACCCTATGATATGCCACTTCACCCAGTGTGAAGCACTTCTTTTTTTTTTTAATTTTTTAATGTTTATTTTATTTTTAAGAGCGAAAGAGAGACAGAGCATGAGTAGGGGAGGGGCAGAGAGAGAGATAGAGGGAGATACAGAATCCGAAGCAGGCTCCAGACTCTGAGCTGTCAGCATAGAGCCCAATGTGGGACTCGAACCCACAAACCACTGAGCCGAAGTCCGTGCTTAACCGACTGAGCCACCAGGCGCCCCACTGTGAAGCACTTCTTATTCACATTCTACAATTTCTAAACTACAGACTCATATTACACTGAGAAGTACATTATGATGAAGGGTTTTTCTTTCCCCTACTGAAAACTTTCTATTAATTCAAGGGTGCATCTTAAAATCAATGTCATTTTAGAATCGAAGAAATAATGTTGTTAAGTCTTGCTATTTAATGAGAGCCTATTAAGCATCAGATTGCAGACACCTCTTCATAAATTTTAAAATAGTTCTGCAAGGGAGGTTTTAGCATCTCCACCTTGTAGGTGGGAGCAGGGATTGGCATCGCAGACTCTCTGAATCTGAAGGCCACGCAGTCAGTCAAGATCTAAGCAAAGCCAACTAAGTGTGTCCAACGTCTGGACCCTTTCTCTTTGTACAACGCTGAGAAGGTAGCACGCTTGTGCCCTTCATTATTTTGTTTGTTTGTTTGTTTGTTTGTTATGTGGTGTGGTGTTGTATTGTGTTGTGTTGTGCTATGCTGTGATGGTTTGTGAGAGAGTCCAGCTCTGCTTTGTGTGTGTATGAAACTGTTTGCCTCCAATGCCCTTTTGATCAGTGCAGCACCTGGTATACTGTGGAATTAACATTTGCTCGTCAGACTCCATAATTAAGGATTTACTCTCTTCATCATCTTTATTATATCAGGACATAATTCTGTCACAATGAATAATGCTGAGATCGTTAATTGTTGCTTGCATATATACTTTATCTCTCTAGTGAGACTGAGCCTCTTACAATCGAGAATGATGATATGTTTTCTGCATCCATGGTATTTTGTGACAGCAGAGTAAACAAAAATTAAAACCAAAACCAAAACCAAAAACAAACCTCTAGGTACTTCCCCAGTGTTTATTTTCTGTGATGGGTTTAAAAGGCCTTCTAAGACAGTGGTTACGTAGGTAACCTGATACACCCTAATATGCCAATGGAACAGTACACTCTCTCTATTATACGTGCATAGATTAATAAAGGGCATCTGAAGATTATTCTCCTTGTTAGTGGGTTATTCAAAGATGGTAAAATGTGTCCCTTCGCTACCTTTCCTCATTCTCAGCACCCATGCAGACATTATTAATTGATGATGGAGCTTTTACTGCTAGGGTTAGATGCAGACTCTGTTTTGCAGCACAGCACTCTAGACAATCACTGCAATTTCTTTGAGGTCACATGCAAAACGATGCCAAGTTAAGCATCCCTTGTCTCACTCCTCTGTGGTTTCGAAAGTGGAGAATGCAGAGCATTTAGGAAGAGGAATTATTGCACAAGAAGATGGTCAGCTGGAATATATGACCTGGGGGGTCCCCCAAGTGGCCACAATATAAACAATCCGCAGCTTCAGCTAGGGTAAGACTAGCCCTGATTTTAAAATCACATCAGTCCTGGAGCAGAGTGGATCTTGTTCAGAAGTTACCCAAGAAGAACTCTGCTCTACAGGAGTCCCATTCCTTCAGGTTTTATAAGCTGGCCATGCTCAGGCTCTGCCCCAGACCTCTCCAATCTGCCCAATTTAATCAGAAATCCCAAGGAAGGAGTCTAGACATTGGTTTGTTAAAAATTGTTCCACGATTGATTTAAAATGCCCACTTGCGGTGGAGAACCAGTGTGCTACCTAGGGCGTTTGCTGATAACAGTGCCTCTGAAAAAGATGCCTTCTAAGGGTATTTACATGGAGGCTCTTGACAAATGAAAATCCTTAGCAAACCTCCAGAGACGTATGCATGATGGGATTTCAGGCCATAAAATCCCATGGCGATCCTTGGATTGCCCACATGAACGACCTTGCAGCGCTCACCTCCCCATGCCCAACTATACTGCAGATGTTAGATGGGAATACATCACACATAGTAATGAGCTTCTAAAGGCACAGTCTGTGAGGATACAAGTTATTGACAGGTATTTCCAGTAGCATTTGGCCATTTTTTTTCCTGTCTCTATTAGAAGCTGTTTCTCCCAGAGGGAGAAAATAATCAGATGCTTCATATTCACAAATTCCCATAAAGGACTTCCTTCAAAATTGCTGCGTGCATTTCTTCTGGTGGTTTGCCCATAGCTACTCTCATAGCTAATGGTTTTGCTTGAAGAAAAGAACATCTTAAAGATTTCATGAAGAATAAGTTTTAGGAAACCGTATGGGATTTCTTTTTCTCTCTGGGGCAAAATTCACAGAGTTGCCATTCTTTTGTTTTGTTTTGTTTTATTAAATAAAAGTAAGCAGCTCACAAGATTTGTTTGCCTCCTCACCATGGATGCGTTCATCATTGCATACACTCTCCCAGCCGTGGCTTCTCCTGTGCATGAACTAACAGGGTCGAGCAGCCACTAACAGAAAGTAATACAAACTTACAAAGCAACACAAAAATAGAGGAGCAGTGTCCACTGGTGGACTCCTTCTCTACTTGTCTTGGCCTTTGTATCCCTACCTTCCCACTAATGCCCTCTCAGGATAGCCTAATTCAATCTCTTATTCCAAATGCTCATAGTTGAAGTTGTTATTTATACTTCTTCTGTAATCTTGATTCTTGCCTCTTCACATAATTTCAATCCACCATCCACTGTCTTGCCCTTGTCTTTGAAATGCTTGAGCAAATGTTTTAGCTTGGAATTGATAAGCAGTAAAAACCCAAGGGCTTCCTGCTCTCCCCTGGCCCATACTAGGTGACAAACATTTACCAGCCCATAATATTGAAAGAGAGAGAGGTGTAAATTTTGAAGTGGAATCCAGAAACAAGGCTAAGGCAGTAAGATGTGATGGTAGACCTCAGAGAAAGAAAATAGAGTAAATAATATTGAAATTAGTTTGCCTAAATATGAGATGGGATTTGTGTTAGGTTTTGATCTTTCATGACAGTAGGTGCCTGTTTCTGTCCCAGGAGGATCTCAATAAAATTTCCTAAGGCTGGATTTCTACAGCCTCTGAGAGAAGTGACTTCCTACACCCATAAATGTTTATGTAGAGGCTGTAGGTCCTCACTGATTCTTGAAACCCACGTCTCCATTAGTTTGAAGATGCACTGGACAGTCCTGGGCTCTGGAGTCTAGGGGCAAATACCAGCTCTGACACCTACCACTTGGTATTGTGGGAGTTGAAAAAGTATCTCCACACAATTTTCAAGGAAATTATTCAAGGAAAGTATCCAAGAGCTGTGTGATTCTGGGGTTCGTGGTGCCTGGTCAGGGAACTTAAGTCTAATGCAGGACTCTGATAGATAAGAAAACATGCACATGGAGTAAAGCCCCCAATATGAAAAAACACAGGATTTTCCATGGACCCACACAAGCACTGGTCTTATGCCAGAGGCTAAGAAAAGTTTTTTAAAGACTCTTAATACTTGCCCAGAGTTAACAGAGCAAGAGACAAGGGCAGGGCCTTCTGGGAAGTCTGCACTTCAAATACCCAAAATCTGGATCTGTGGAACAAAATATAATTTTGCTCAGGGCTGGGATACTTAGCAGGCAAGAGTTGCTGAGTTAGCCTCTCAACGGGGCTGTGAAGCTTTATTCTCCTCATTGCTTAAGCACAAACTGTGGTGAAAGTATGAAGACTTCATTTCTTTGCAGAAAATGACCCTGAAAAGAAAGCCAACTGCTAATGCTTGCAGTGGCAATGAGGAGAAAGGGGTGATTCCTAGCCAGAAAATAGCTTTATAAATTACTTTGGTTCTATATTTATAGAACAATTCAGGGCCTATAGGGTTCAACTACATTTTCTAGTTATATTTACTACAACTAAGGTTGGAATTACATGCTACAGTGTATGCAAATTTGGGAAATGTACAATATTGTGCACATTTCTCGTAAATGACAAGGGTCTGCTGTAGTTCAAATCATTATAGCTGAAGTGTAAAGAAAATCATGCACTGAAACCAAGCTTCAAACAGTGCAGTATGTTCTGGTGCATTATCCAGCCCCCCACCTAATATCACAGCTTCTATGATGGTTTGAGGCTCATGGTCATTGAGGGAAAAGCATCCATCAAGATTTCAAGGTCTAAAGTGTCATGTCAATTTCTGGTTGGTGTCTCAAAGCTGGATGTTTAATGGGCTAATCACTTGATCCTGAGGACTGCAACTAGCTTCCAGTCCCAGCGTTTGAGACCAATCCCACAGGATGTTGGATGTAGCAGACAGGGTCCTTGAGACTGAGATAGATTGTGGGTGAAGTTAACTTTTGAAGCTCAGTACAGAAGTAATCCACAGGACAGGGGTAAGAATATGTTAACACTGACAGACTCAGTGGTGACAGAAATATGGGCACTGCGTATCAATTTGGAGCGTAAAGTGAAATAGTCACCACCTCATGACTTTTGCTCCCATGTGCTCAGGGGCTGGACATCCAGTTGAGAGTTTTCTCTTGTTATGTAGGGTTGGGAGTGGGTCTAGTGTTTTTAACTCACCATCATTTCACTCTCAGAGTTCCTAGTCCAAGATGTTGAAAAATGATCTTTCAGAGGACTTGGAATGCTGGGTTACATAGCACCCTCTCCCGGTTATTAGCTGTTTATGGAATGATCCTCCTCTTTGGGGCACAAATGACTCTCCACTGCCTCGCATCCCTTGTAGTTTGTTGTGGAAATATAATCAAATTTCCCATAAAGAAATGTGAGTATGAATGATACTTGTCAATCTAGGCATGGCCCATAAGATATCTTCCACAGGTGCACTCTGGTGCCATTTTTCTTCTGATGGTAGGTTGCCAACACTGCTGATGTCCCAGGAGAAGACAGTCATAAACCAGAGTCTCTGAATCACTGAGTAGATTAGAGGTATCTGTAAAGCAGGAAAATCCATTCTGGACTAATAATACCTGAGGAATAAATAGACTTCTCTTGTACTTGGACAGTAACACATCGGGTTGATTTCTGGCAGCCACCCTACAGTGCTGGTGATGTTCGATTGCTCTCTGGTCCATACTCGGACTTTCTGGGCCCTGCTCTGTACCCATAGAGGCTATCTCTATAGACTGCATCCCCTGGACTCCTTTTCTCTCCAGCTTTTGGTTGACTTTAGCCAACAGGACTCATCAGCAGCAAACTAGAAGGTAAAAGTCCTAGAGAAAACAAGCAGAAAGGAGAACACAGGAGGAAGGTGTTAGCCTCATGCTCCCTATTGGTTTTTCTCAGGCAGCTACTCTAACACGGCTACAACTATGACCAAGTGCTGGTGACACGGATCCCTCCCATCCTCTATCAGATCAAGAGTATTAATGAATTCCCACTGTCACTAGATCTGGGTAACTTAGCATGTTTTATTTGTTCCATTAGCCCTGCTTAGACCTTTGTAAATAGGTCTTTCCTTAAAAATCTATTCAGTTAAATCATGTTAGTTATGATGTCTATTCTCTCTGGGACTCTGGCAGATAGAAATGCTATAATCCCCTCACTGCCTAACCATATCCATGCCTGGCTACCTCCCTCAACCCTCAATCCCTTATACTGCTGTTTTCCAGAGAAATACAAAATGAGAATGTTTTCCAGCCTATTCTCATGCTCACCATAAAAACTGTGGAAATAAAGGCCAGAGAAGGACACGTTCCCAAAAACATTCAGCATTTTAGGCATAGAACCAGGACTCTGGCAGAGAAGAAGTGAGCATTAAGGGGAGAACTGCCTAAAAAAGAACAGAGCTGGAACTAGAAACATCATAGTTTCTCTCCTACAGGCACTTCTTTGTCTGGCTTCCAAGGAAGGGTCACCCAGGGGAAACATCCCCTGCCATCTGTTCTCATCTGGGTAGGAATTAGGTAGGTGTGTTGGCAAGAATTGCATTGGGACCCCCATCCCTGACCTAGGAACCTAGGCTTCCCATTGTGAATCCACAGGGTTTCCTCAGAGCCTCTGGCCCCTATACTGGCCTCCTGTGGAAGATGTACCTTAAATCAGTGTACAGAGTTGGCCAGATTCCTTCCCAAGAGTATTCCCTCCTTCACATTGTGGCAATAGAGA
This sequence comes from Panthera onca, assembly GCF_046562875.1. NCBI lineage: Eukaryota > Metazoa > Chordata > Mammalia > Carnivora > Felidae > Panthera > Panthera onca. The sequence continues at coordinate 109,154,834 of NC_138346.1, forward strand.
CATTCCCGCCACCATCACCAATAAACTTCACAGATAGAATCTGCTTTGAGAAAACGTAACAGCTAACCCACAGCTATCATGGTTAGCTGGTGGGAGAGGAGGCAGGGATTTAAGGTCCCTTGCCCCGTTAGATAGCTGCAAGCAGATAGAAAAGCTTGGAATTGGGGTGGAAAACCTATTGTGTCATTCTCAAAGGAACTATGATTGCTTTTTCTCACTTGACTTTCCTCCTCACCAGCTTTGTATTCCAGGAGTTCTTGGGCAGGGGTGAGGAAATGTGGCCCCTTAGAGAGACTTGGCACACTGTATTCCTAGGGCCTTCTGTCCTGAAGACCCTATTTTCGAGTCCTGTTTCCCTGACATCTTCCAAATAGTACACAAAAGAAGTCCTGGGAGAAGGCACTGTGCATTTTCTTGGGGCAGGTCTGAAATCCACGAGGGTTTATGTCTTCGACACCCACACCAGGGCCTGGCAGGCAGTAGGTATTCACAGAATGTGCTCTTAATGATATCCAACAAATGCATTTAGAATGCCCAAAACATCCGGAGGCAGGAGTTAATTTTAGCATATGTTTTCCTCCAACTGTGAATTCTAAAGTTTGCCTATCTTGAAGACCACATTTAGAAAACTTCTTAAAAAAATCAAATACCCTTTTACAGAAGATTTAATGCTATAATAAAATATATGTTCCATTGCATTTATAGGGATCAAAATGGCAATAATTTTTGTGGTGAGCTAAATTGTAAGAAATTATATTATACTTAATATGCTAAATAATTAGCCACCGGGCCAATCATCAACTATTTATTCTTATTTATATCTTTGAGGTGTCCCAATCCTGTGAATCCCCTGCATCCTTATTATGTTTCCAAATAATTCAATTCTGTGTGCCCCCCTTCCTGATCTCCCACTTTGTCCCATAATCATCAGAATTTTTTGTTTCTGATTCTTCACCAGACTGAATCATTTCAGCTATAACAAAATTCAGCATATATTATATATATATATATATATATATATATATATATATATATTAAGGTTGTTGGATATATATATACACATATATATATATGTGTGTGCACACACACACACACACACATATATAAACTCTCTTTCCTGACCTCTCAGCTCCTTCGAAACTTGAATCTAAACACCTAATCAAACAGATGTCCCCTCCATTAGCCCCGTCTTCTGCTGTGGTTTGCCGGTTTATCTTCCCTTCTCTCTGGAATAGCCCTTAAAAAGTATTCCAATCAAATCTCATCTCAAAGCTCAAATAATATTTTTCTAGCTGAATTTATAATAGATGACCTACTTTTCTAAGTAGAAGGGAGTGGGAGAATGAGAGAAAAAGAGAGAGAGGGGAGTGGTTTTGTTTTTGCTTTTGTTTTTTCTGTTTGGAAAGGATAATGAGATTTATCATATAATTTTAGAACCAAAATATAACTAAAAGAGCAAAGAATCCAGGTTCCTATCAGATAAGGAAGCCAAGATTCAGAGAAGTTAAGTGGTTTTCCCAAGCTCACACAGCAAGTTATTTAAAATGTAAGATTATACTAGGGTAGTGTAGCTCCCAATTGAGTCCTCATTCAGCCCTTTTGAAAGTCTATTTATCTAACACCTATTTGTTCAGGAACAACAAATTAAAATTATACTGTAGTAACTGGAGATATGAAACATTTAATATAGGATCCTGTCTTTGAAATGCATGCAGCCACCTACAACTAAATAAGGCAAAAGAGGGTGTTGCTTCAATTTATAAATGCTTTATAGTAATATCAACATTAAAATTCCCAGCAGGTATATAGTGTTTTATAGTTTTCAGAGTTCCTATAAATCCACTGGCTCCATGGTTTCATTTGACCTTGTGAGAAAATGGTTCTTTATTTAATTTCTGTCTTGGTTATATCCTTTTGTACATCATTCTCATCTAGACCTTAAAGCAGTAATACTGACCATTCTGAAACTCTCCAGAAAGAGTTGTAAATGAGGCCATGCAAGTCCTCACTCTGATGTAATTTTGATCAACTTATTTCTCCCCTGGGAACATTTAGAGGAAATCATGCTTTCCCAGACCTGATGCTTTCGTGCACTATTCTTGCTGTCTCAAGCTATGGTTCTCAAACTTCCATATCCATTGCATGCTGGTCTCCAACCAGAGAGTGTCTGATTCAGTAGGTCTGGGGGAAGCCTGAGAATTTGCATGTCTAGCAAGTTCCCTACTGCTGCTGCTGCTGCTGTGCATCTGGGCCTGAATTTTGAAAACTACCCAGCCTGTGTTGTTCATCTCATTCAGGAGAGATGAAGGGGCCGAGGCAGATTTTGCCGATGCTGTGCCTGGGCTGGCACAGTTCCTGGCAAAGAATAGGTTTCTTTCATGCAGAGATATGTGGCAAAGTGAAGAAGAATGTATTCAACAAGTGTACATTGAGGATTTAAGTTGTGTGAGGATCTGGGCCCAGAACACATTTGTTAAGAGTCAGGAAGAGGCTGGTTGGAGGGTGAGGTTAAATTGGTAAGGGATGTTGGCATAGATAGCTGCCAAAGAATGCTGTCATTGGGTCCTTCTGTCTTTGGATGGGTATGCCACTCGACCTCATGTGCCTGGGTTTCCAATTCTCTTTGACTCTGGGTTGGCCTTGTGACTTGCCTTGGTCAGTGAAATGTGGCAGGAGTGCCACTGAGCCACTTCTGGGCTTTGGTCTGGAAGAGGCTCTGCAGCATGTGCTATCACTCTGTGTATCAGACACCATTTAGGAAATCCAACTACCCAGAACCTTCCATGTTGTGAGGAAGCCCGGGACACTCTGTGGTGAGGCTACGTGGAGAAACAAAGACTCTGGACATGGAAGTGAAGCCTTCTTTGACTTTCTAGATCAGACCAGACATCAACATCAAGAAAACAAATGAGTAACTCTATCTGACACCACATAGATACAGCCAATACCAGTGAATCAACAGAATTCTGGAAAAACAAAACAAAACAAAAACAAAACAAACAAACAAGAAAACAAAAACAGTAAAATATTGTTGCTTTAAGCCACTAGTTTCGGGGGCAGTTTGTTAAACAGTGAAAGATAATTAAAAGATATGGGGTGTTCCATAAGCTGTAATATCATCATCGGTCTCTGTATACTAATATTACACCATAAAACAACACCGTGGAACAGAATTGAATTCACACAGAATAAATGCAGTAAAAAGATAATGTAATCTCCAATACTCACCCATTCAACAAATAGTTAATAAGATATTCTACTTATAATAAGAGATAAAGGGATATAGTGCTTAAGAGATAAAGGATATAACTCAAGAGTGAATAATATTAATACTAGTCATAGAAATAATTACCATAGTCGAAGCCTTACTAGGTACCATGCAGTGAGTTTTAAACAACAGTTTTCACTCTTAATCCTCACAAAAAGCCATTACCCAGGAGTTTTTTTTTTTAATATATATTTATTTTTGAGAGAGATAGATCATGAGCAAGGGAGGGACAGAGACAGAGGGAGACACAGAATCTGAAGAAGGCTGGCTCCAGGCTCTGAGCTGTCAGCAGAGAGCCCAATGCAGAGTTTGAACCCATGAGCTGTGAGATCATGACCTGAGCTGAAGTCGGACGCTTAACTGAGTCACCCAGGCACTCCTACCTGGGAATTGTTAATCACAGTTTAATGCAAAGAAATCTGAGACCATCTATTAGGTAAACTAAAATAGTGACTTCAAGCACTGAAATATATTTTTTCATCTTCTGTAACTGTAGACATAGAACTTGCCCTATTTTTTAAGTCCACTATTTTGTATTTTGGGGTACATGGCACCTTACATGTGCCAACAAAAAATATTGACATGTATGTAGTGGTAAGAATGGGAGGGCAAATGTTTGACTCAAATAAGAGAAAAACGGGGTTAAAAAATGTTAAACACATTTCTCGACTCAGTAAATCTCAGAGGCTCTTTAAGGGTAATGATCTCTGTGAGTACTACATAACCTTTCTGGAAATGATTTGACCTTGAAATCCTTTCAGACCATCAATTAACATCACATTTAGATAGTGGTATTCCACAAAATACGGATTGGAAAATGCTGTTCTAGATAAAGGAATGAGGTGGTCAGTTGATTGACTTTTAACTGAAACAACTTCACTTGGGGGAAAAACAATCTGCCAATGTGGAGACACAGCCCACTTTAACATTGTTATTTAATTTTGCATGATATTTTTGTTGGCATATATTGTGTTTTTTAATTAAAAGAAACATTAAACCTGTGCAGATATAAATATTTAAAAAATCATTTCGGGTATGGCGGCCTGGGAAAAGGAGACCATGTTCTACACACAAGCCTGTGTTCTCAGGAGAACTTACAAATCCGGATTTTATTTTCCCTGTAGCCTATGCCATGTTAATTTTGACTTCCAGAGAAGACGTTCAGTTCAATGGTGTGAAATAAGACATGGCAGGTTAAAACAAACAAACAGCATGCATACCTCTTCCTGCCCATTGATAGAATCTCTTTTTGCTTGCATTCTGTTCTAGAAGTGGTTCTTCCTATCTGAGAGAATGGAAAAATGTCTCCACTGTAGTGTGATAGAAAGAGAACACACGTTGTCCTGAGTAACGGGACAGAAGAGAGGACTCATCCTTGCGTGACAAGTAAAGCAAATGGCTTCTGTACAGAACAAATTTGGAAGACTCTTTCAGAATCAGCTAAAAACAAAATAGTTCTGGAGCTGAGTTTTAAATAGTTGTAAGTAGTGAGAAACAGAAATGAATTTGAGTCTGCATCAGAGGCCACCCTAAAATGAGTGCTATAAGCCCAATATAATAACGGGAGATAGGAAAGAAGTTGAAAAATATTAAAAATCAGAAAGACTGCAACTGTTTCTATGGACTGCTTTTAAAGAAGAAATAAATATTTACATCAGAACACAATCTATATTATTTGGAGTACGTTCTTATATGTGATTGAGAAACCATAAATTATATAAATTTCTCATTTCCATATTATTAGCTGATTATACTCAACTAAGTCTTCTTAATGAAATCACAAAGTCCTTAATTTGCCTTTCTAAGTATTTTTATGGTCAGTGAAGACCTTTTCTAAAACTTGCAGTCAGGTTCTGGTGTCCAGTATATTCCTCTCTTTATAATGTTCTTTACTACATTGTATTTTCACCCGAGTGTACTTGACACTACAATGGCTCTCTTTTGGGCAATTGTGTCGGTGGAATATTCAAAGTGCTCTGTTGCTAAAGGGTAGTAAGGTAATAACTGAGACTATTGTTAGGTAGTACTATGAACTCAAAGAGACTGGTATCCAGATCTACTTGGGCTGCATATTTTATCCCCCTAACAATATTCACTTGCCCATCATATACTGTCATGAAACAGTATACAAAGAACATACAAGGAGACAGAAACAAAAAACATTTGACACACATACACACACAAAGACATAAACTTGGAGTAAATAAAATACCTTCAGTTGAACATACTTATTTAAAACCCCAACTTTATTTATTAAAAACGCCAGATTGTAATTTCTATATTTCACAGTGTCCACATGGAGACTCCGTCAATGATTAGGATTCAGGAACAATGTATCCTGTGTACAGAGCATGGGCATTAGTGTCCAATGGACTCGTGTTTATAACCTGGTTTTGCCACTTTGCAAAGAAAACATTTGGGACAAAGTCAGTTGCCCCCATGCACATTTCATGTGTATCTCAATCCAAATCCCATAGGTCATGGTGATACCAATGTGCCACAACTAGCAATTCAAATTACTTTGTTTATACAGTGTTTTAGTATGCAATGATTTACAAAACATTCTTAAGAAATATTTCCCAGGGTGCCTAAGTGGCTCAGTCAGTTAAGCATCCAACCCGATTGGCTCAGGTCATGATCTGTTGGTTCATGGCATCAAGCCCATGACACCACAGAGCCTGCTTGGGATTCTATCTTCCTTTCTCTCTGCACCTCCCCAGCTCCCACTATTTCTCTCAATATAAAGAAATAAACATTTAGGAAAAAATAAATATTTCCAATGCCATCAAAATATATTGATTTCTATTATTTGGGGTGATTTTTATAATTTAACTGTCATTCTCTAACAGTACAAAATAAGCGAAGTTTTTTTCAGTACATTATGTGCTTTCTGGTGGGGAAAATAATATGAATATACATGTAGATGGAAACTGACAGTTAAATTATTTTTAACTGAGGTATAATTTACAAATGATAAAATTCACCTTTTTGAAGTGTGCAGTTGGGGGCACCTGGGTGGCTTAGTCAGTTAAACATCCAACTTGGGCTCAGGTCATGATTTTGCAGTTCATGAGTTCAAGCTCCACATCAGACTTGCTGCTGTCAGTGCAGAGCCCATTTTAGATCCCTTGTCCCCCTCTCTCTGCCCCTTCCCCACTTGCATTCTCCCAAAAATAAATAAATATTTTTAAAAATTAAAAAAAATAAAGTGTACAATTGGATAAGTCCTAAGTGAATGCAGTCATACAACCACCATTATGACCTAACTATAGAATAGTTTTATCATCCCCAAAAGCCCCTTCTACTTCTACTCCTGGCAACAAGTGATCTGTTTTCTGTCCCTCAGTTTTATCTTTTCTAGAGCATCATATATGAATGGAGTCATTCCATATGTAGTTGTTGCGTATGATTTGTTTCAGTTAATATAATACTTGGAAATCTATCCATGTTGTTGAAAGTATAACAGTTCATTTTTTTTTATTGTTGAGGAATATCTCATTGTATGGACCACCACAACCTGTGTATCCATTCACTAGCTAGTGCACAGTTGGGTTGTATTCAATTTGGGGCTGTGATTAATAAAACTGTGAACATTTATGTCCAGATATTTGTGTGTACATGTGTTTTTATTGCTCACAGATAAATAAGTAGGATTTGGATTGCTAGGTAGTATGGTAAGGGCATATTTAACTTTGAAAGAAATTGTCTATTTTCCAAAGTGAGAGATTCAGTTGTCCCAAATCCTCACTAGTACTTAGTATTGCCAGTTTTTGCTTTTTGTTTAGCCATTTTAGGAAGTGTATAACAGTATCTCAATTAGTTTCAGCTTGTATTGTTTAGAGTAATGATTAGCATCTTTTTATATGCTTGTTGGCCCATTATATACATTCTTTGGTGAAGGGTCCATTCATATCTTTTGACAGTTTAAAAATGTGTTAAATTAAATTAATTGATTGATTTCTGTTGAACTATAATTAACACACAATGTTAAATTAGTATACAGCATGGTGATTCAACAATTCCATGCATAAGTCACCATCTGTCACCACACAACATTATCACAATATTACTATTTCTCTATGCAGACTTTTCATCTCCATGACTTATTTATTTTATAAATGGAAGTTTGTACCTCTTAATCTTCTTTATTTTTCCCATGTCCCCACCCCCCTCTCCTCTGGAAACCACCAGTTTGTTACCTGTATGAAGTGTCTGTTTGTTTTATTTGTTTGTTCATTTGTTTTGTAGATTTCACATGGAAGTGAAATCATATGGTGTCTGTCTTTCTGACTTATTTTCACTTAGCATAATACCCTCTAGGCCCATCCATATTTTCTTTTGCATTTATTAAATTGAGCCATTTGTCTTATTACTGATTTATAAAAAGTCTTTATATGATCTGGCTTCAAGTTTTTTGTCTAACTATATGTTTGGCAAATACTTTCTCTCATGTGGAGCTTGTATTTCCATTTTCTTAATTGGCTTTTGAACAGAAGAGATGTACTTTTGACAATGTGCAACTTACCCTTATTTTTCTTTATGATACATGCTTTTTGTGTCCTTTCTAGAAATCTTTGCCTAAGCCAGCCACGTTAACAAAGATTTTCTCCTCTTTTTTTATCTAAAAGCTTTGTAGTTATAGGTTTTACATTTATGTCTATGATCCATTTCATGTTAGTTTTCTATATGGTGTGAGGTAAGAGCTGAACTTTATTTACTTATTTTGAATATGGATATTCAATTGTCCCTACATCATTTGCTGGAAATATTGTTGTCAGTGTTATTTTTTCCCACATTAAAATGCCTTGGCACTTATGCTGGAAATCAATTGACCTTTTACATGTGGGTCTATCTGGACTCCGCATTGTTCTCCATTACTCCAAATATCTGATCTTAAAACAGTACCACACTGTCCTGATTACTATTAACTTTTAGAGTGAATCTTTAAACCAACCAGGTGGTATAAATTCTCTAACTTTGTTGTGCTTCTTGTTTTTGATATTAGAAGTCCTTTGCATTTCTATATAAATTTTAGAAGTATCATCAATTTCTGTAAATATCGTGCTGGCATTTTGGTTGGGATTACATTGAGTCTGTAGGCCAGTTATAGCATAATAATATTGAGTCTTCTGATTCATGATTGTACAATGTACCTTCATTCATTTAGATCATCTAAGATTTTTCCTGGCAATGTTTTGTAGTGTTCAGTATATGTTCTTGCACACTATTTAATCTATTTATCTCTAAGTACTTCAAATTTTATTTCTATTGTGAATTACCCTAATGTTTTCATTTCTTTTTCCAATTGTTCACTGCACATATGTAGAATTTCAATTTATTTTTGTATACTGGCCTTTTATTCTGCAACCTTGCTGAAGTCACTTGCTATTTCTAGTAGCTTTTAGTAGGTAACAAGATTTTCTATGTAGACTATAAGCAAAGGCAATTTTACTTTTTGCTTTCCAAACTGTATGCTGTTGTTATCATTCTTATTCTTCTTCTTATTATTATTAGCCTTATTGCACTCAGTTACTCTAGGCAAGTGACTTTTAAATGAATAAATTATAGACTTACTATTAGATTTTTGTACATATATAATCATGTTTTAAATTCATAATATCACACAGTAGATATTAGTATTACCCTTGTAAAGTGAAGAAATTGAGGTTCAGAAACGTTAGCATATCGGTAGTATTAATTCACATTAATCACATTTTATTTTATAAAAAGTTATTTATTCTTGGGTCAGATGTCTGGGTTAGTTGGTCTGACTCTTGGTTTCAGCTTAGGTCATGATCTCATTATTTTGTGAGTTTGAGCCTCATGTCAGGCTCTGTGCTGGCAAATCTTCTCTCCCTCTCTCTGGCCCTCCCCCATTCTCTCTCTCTCTCTCTCTCTTTTTTTCTCTCTCCCTCTCTCAAAAAAAATAAATAAAAAAACACTTAAAAATGCATTCATGCACTTATTTAAAAATAAAGTTATTTATTCCCATTAAAGCACTATTCTATTTGACTCTATCATGACCCAAATTTAATTATCCCTCGTGGTCTCTGAAATTTCCTTTCTCTCCTGTAGCATGAAAAGAGTCTCCTTTACTAGCAAACTTCCTTCTCACCTTCTTTTTTCCCCAGACACATAGACAGAGCACCTACAGTTACCACCCAGTTACCTCATAGGCACTAGGAACCAAAAAAATGCATGCTTGTTGCCCTCAACTGTTTCAAGAACTAGTTTGGAAAGTGATTTTTGGAGGCATGAATGAAATGCAAGGAGTGCAGAGAGGTAGGTGCGTCTATAACTGCATAACCTGCTCAGAAAGAATCTCCGCATAAAGGAAAAGGTGCGAAAGGTAGAAAAATCTCATTTTTTGTTGTGTTGCAAGAAAGGGCAAGGTGTTAGGCAGTGAGTGACAAGAAATATGTTTGGAAAGTGTCATGATCCCAACAGGAAAGTGCAAATGAAATGCTCTAGGTGTTTCAAATAGAAATAATTTAATGCAAAGAATTAGTTGCTGAGGGCTGGTAGGATTAGAATGCCATATAGAGAACAGTGAGGGAATCCTCAATTTAGAAACAGCAAGCATGCCCTCATAATCTAGGGTTGGAGGGGCTTAACAAGGAGATGGCACCCGGCAGGGTTAAAACCCAAGGCCATCCACAAGAGCTAAAACCATGGCAGAGACTACCTAGTGGCAGTTGGAAACTTTCCATAAATGGCTTCTAGGGATCCTGGTGGAAGCAGAGGAAAAAATCACATAGACATAGCCTCTCTCTTCACTTCTTCTCTCTTCAAATGTTCCGTTGTTATCTCCTATTGAATGAATACAGCAGGGAGCCAGAGGGCAAGAGCTGCCAGCAAATGAAGTTTCCTGTGACACAGGAACAGAAGGATGTGGAAATAATATAAGAGAAAACAGGCACATGATATCTCAGAGGGATTCACGGGGGCCAGACAAAGAAGGGCAGGAGGAGAATCTTGGAAGTCAGTGACCTGGCTGGACTGTCATCTTCTCTGCTGCCTACTGTTCTCTGTCTGCTTTTCCCAGCTGCTGAGGACACAGGTGCTCAAATTCAAGGTATCAAATAAGATTGCAAAACAAAGTGTATTATAAGACTCATATCATTGGATAGATAGACTTTGATATATAACATTCACCAAAATATAATGCTTCCCCCAAAATACAATAAAACTTCAATTAGAATTTCAATAATTTATGGAAACACTGAATAAAAGTACTCGAAACATTATATGAAAGTAGAAAGTCTTGAGAATAGATGAGGACCTTTTGAAAGTTCCTTTGAATTTTGCATTGCTCCTACAGAAAATCAGTACTACAGAGCTACTGGAATTATATGCCTGTGGTTTGGCCTATGAGTACATGAATAGATCCGTGAGCTATAAGAGAGAATAAGGTAGCAGATTACCTTGTATGTCAGAATGTTATAAATGGCAAAGATGGCATTTTAATTCAATGACAAAGGATGGATTATTTAGTAAGTGGTACAGGCACAGCTGTCTATCCATCTGGAAGAATATAAAGCTGGACTTCCTTTTTACATCATGTTAAAAATAAAACAAAACGTATTAAAGACTTAAATGTAAAAAATGCAAGAAAATCTGAGTCTATGGACATTCTCAAGGCAGAGTATATATGAATCTACTTGAATTTATATAAAAAATAATATATGTGGTAAGAGATAAGTCAAAACACAAAAGACAGCATAAATATTTGGGAAAGTATTTGCAATGAACAAAATATGTATATGCCCATTATTAATAATAGACAAATATCTTTTACAGATTTACAAGAATAAAACAAATTATGGAAGTAAAAAATGTACATAGATTTAAAAGATTTAGATAAGACTACTTACACAGGAGCAAATCCCAATGGTCAAATGTGAATAGATGCTCAAAAACAATAGTTATAGTGAAATGCAAATTAAAGTAACAATGAATATTTCTTTATATTTATCAATTTAGCATTTTTTTTTTCTTTTTAAAATACTTACTGGAGGCAGATAGATGAGGAATAGGGCACCCACACATTGCTATAGTAATCCTACCACTTTTGAGGTATAGTTTGTAAGACTGTAAAAATTAAAAATGCAGATTCCCTTTGACTCAGAGAATACAGCTTTGAAAACCTGTCCTGTAGAAATAAAAACTACAGTGCAAAAAGGACTGTCAGCAGAGAATATTTGAATAAAATATTGTATATCTATAGCATGAAGGTTAAGACACCATCAGAAAGGATAAATTAGAATCATACCATTTGACTTGGAAGGATTTCTAGAATATTAAGAAAAAAGTATGCATAAGATGTCATTTTTATGGAATAAACAATGATACTGGGCAGAAGAAGAATCCTGTGTGTGTATATATGTATATAAAACATTATATAAATACATAGAAAGTATGGAAGACTTATTTGATTATTTTTAGCCTATAAATTTGGTTTATTGACAAAGTAGGTCTTCTGGTGAAGACTAGAAGGAGAGTAAATAAGTAGGCAAGCATAAAGTTTGAAGAAAACAATTAAAACTGTACTTGTCCCCCTATTACAAGATGATCATGGTACGAGATGATCATGGTAATATAGTTATGTGAAATTGTGTGTGTATGTATAAACATATACACATATATCTATGCAGATATTTACATACATATACACACACATGCAGATATATTTACATATAAGTATCTACATATATGTGCACATATATACATGCATATGTCTACATATATATGTTTGATCATTAAGACAAACAAAAATTGGTGAATAAACAGCACAGCTTGAGGGCCTTCCTCCTTGTTAAGAACTGAATTTAGCAGGTCTGCCTATCACCTTTGTCTTGGTGGTGGTACCATGGTGACTTTTTGCTGCATGTGTGATGTGTTAAGCCAGCGAGCCTACTCCTGCAGTTTATGTGGCTCTTTCTAAACAAGCGATGGGATTAATTAGGATGTATGACACTGTTTATCTTTATCATTTATTTTAGTTTGTGGTTTTCCTAAGTGATTACTCTAAAGCTTAGTCAATTACTTTTCTCTTTCCCTTGGGTTTCCCTGGAATAGAAGTTATCTGCATCCATTTCAAAAGCACCAAGAAAGTAGAAGTCAGCTTGCTTAGGCCTTAGTTTTTTTCATCTGTGAAATGAGGATAATGATACTTTCTTTGTCCCTGTCTCAAAGGGATGTGATGACAATGAATAAGATAATTGACTGGATATCAGGTCCCAGTAAAGATGTACCATGTAAATACAGCCTCTGCTCACATCATGTGCCTTTCACTTTTGTAAGAGTTTAATGGAAGGAAACCTATTTCACCAGAGCTGTTACAATTAAGCAGAAGGTGATGGAAGTAAATTCACTTATTTATAGACTGATAATCAACTATTTTGCAACAAGGCTTTGGGGTCTTGGAAAACAGATTAAATCTCAAGAGAGATTTTAGTAGTCTGTCCAAAAACAAGCAAAGCAAAGAAAACTCTAGAAACCAACTGCTCTTCATTTTAATAGCCTCAGGTTGTAACTCCAGGGCCTCATTTTCTGTTGATGCAATCATTTTCTGCCTTCCAGTTCTCTGGGATATAGCCTATTCTCTGATTTCATCAAAGCAATCCTTTAAAAACTCTAAACAATCTTCTAAAACACAAATCTCAAAGCCCATGATGAACACCCTTAACCAGTTCTTCTTTTCCTTCCAGACAAAATCCAAGTGCATTTATATGGTATCAGGCTGTCCTCCATGACTGGAATCCTTCCCATTTTTCAAGCCATGTTTTCATGACCATTCCCCTGGCTGTTGTTCCCAGCCATCTATAGATAGGGATGGGGAAATGGCCTGTCACTCTCAGTGCCCAGACACTAACTGGACCGTCCCTATTAGACCCCCACCCATGGCTTCATCACTGATGCAACTGGCACATTGATCAGCCTCACGTGGCTTGGGGCGCTATAGACTGTCCCAAGCATACTGGGCAAGGCAATGTGTAAATGGAAGTATACTGAAAGTGCCTAATCATACAAAGTGAGAGAGGGAACATACAAGAGAGAGGGAACAAGGGATAGAGTCTGAAAATAGAGAGCTAGGAGGTTTGGAGACAAGAGGGTGTGGTGGAGGGTGTCCCTTAGGATCACTGCATAGTCTCCAGCTGGCTTAACATTTACTTTCATTTTTTTTTTTCCCTTGGAGCAAGCATTATCCCTATCAGTGCCCTCTGTTCCCAAAAGTTGTTCTTGGGACCAACAGTGCACCTCACCTGGTGTTTAGAGTCCATGAGTCTTAACAATGAATAAGCTAATGTTAGCCCCAAATCCAAATGGAAATGGATGTATGCATGTGAGGCAAAGTTATAAACCATGGCTAAACTGACCAAGAGTGAACTTAAACCAGTAGTATGCTGGCAAAGCCTTACCAGCTTTGGCTGTCAGAGGGGGAGCCCTGATTTGTAGTATCTGAAGATGGCCATGGTGTAAATTCCTTATTACAGCCAATTTTAAGATACCGATGCTTGGGGCGCCTGGGTGGCTCAGTCGGTTGGGCGGCCGACTTCGGCTCAGGTCACGATCTCACGGTCCGTGAGTTCGAGCCCCGCGTCGGGCTCTGTGCTGACAGCTCAGAGCCTGGAGCCTGCTTCAGATTCTATGTCTCCCTCTCTCTGACCCTCCCCTGTTCATGCTCTGTCTCTCCCTGTCTCAAAAATAAATAAAACATTAAAAAAAAAAAAAAAAAAAATAAGATACCGATGCTTTACAAAAATGACTGTCAAAATTCCTGATCCCTACCATCAATATTACTCAGAGACAGCACACCCTACGAGAAAAGGAGCTTCCAGAACAGTCTTCTGATAATCAGAGCTGGGAACTGTGAAATTAAAGAGCCAAATCAATAAGCACAGACCAAGACTGGAGCCAAAACAACCCAAATCTGTGGGTAGCATGGGTGGAGTGTACTCTGGAAGGGAAGGACTGATGTGATCTTCGATGAGGCAAAATTGAGGCATACGAGGAGATTTCCTGAAGATGTGTCACCTGCAGTCATGAAACGGCTGCCGCTCAGGTTTCTTTGTCACTCCCACAGCCACTAAGTATTGGGGGGTTACTCTCTGATGGCTCTCTAACACAATATATTAAATATCCCCTCTTTCAGTCCTCACAAACATCCTGGAATCATTCTGTCCACTTTGCAGGCAGTAGAACTGAGGCTCAGAGAGCTCACGTAACTCTCTGCAGCACCCATGCTTACAAACACCTTCTGAGTATGTTGGGAGACCTGGATGCCTGTGTATACCTCTGGGGCTTATTTCAGTCAGTGAGCCATTTAGGATTTGCTTCACTCCCAGAACTTCAAATGAGTAACTGTTGTCCATTTTACAATAATCTGTATTCAATCAGTATTTTCTGAATGAATTGATTTTATAATTTCTGTTCCACATTTATTCATTTTTCAGAGACAGAGGATGAAGGGGGGAGGGGCAGAGAGGGAGGGAGACACAGAATTTGAAGCAGGCTCCAGGCCCTGAGCTGTCAGCACAGAGCCCTATGCAGGGCTTGAACCCACAGGCTGCGAGACCATCACCTGAGTCAAAGTTGGGTGCTTAGCCACCCAGGACCCCCCTGAAGGAATGAATTTTAGATAACATTTTCAGTCAACCACAGAGAATAACAGCCATCTACTGTAAAAGTCACCCCCACTTCCCTGCTGAATTGAAATTAGGGAGATGAGCTAGGTGACAATCACTGTTCCTTTTGATGCTGAAATTGTAACTTTTTGTTCTTATGATGTCTGCCACTTTTTAAGCCCCTACATGTACAAGCTGCTTAGATATTTCACCTGGCTTCATCTGCAGGAATTGTTTTTAAATTTATTTATTTATTTATTTATTTATTTATTTATTTATTTATTTTGAGAGAGAGAGAATGCACGCACAAGCAGCATAAGGGCAGAGAGAGAGAGGGAGAGAGAGAATCCCAAGCAGGCTCCGTGCTGTCAGTGTAGAGCCAGACTGAGGGCTCAAACTCATGAACCATGAGATCATGACCTGAGTTGAAATCGAGAGTCAAATGCATTACAGACTGAACCACCCAGGCACCCCACCTGCAGGAGAATTTTGGAAGAAACAAAGTGTCATCGCCACCATACAGCTGAGAAAGAGAAGCTCACACAGTTTAAGTGACTTGCCCAATTTCACACAATTTATAAGTGACAAAGTCGATATCCGCACCCAGGTCTGTCCCCATCTTCCTTCTTGATGACATAAGCTCCCTAATTTCTTGTCTCTGCCATTCCCCGGCCTTGAGTGAACCCCTGTGGCTTCCTCCTGCCTTACCGTGACAGGAAGCACATGTGTACAAATAACAGCACTGTGGGCAAAGCCATTTTTTTTCCACGTGAACTCTGCTGCTTTCAACACACTTAAATCCAAAATCCTGAATCCAAATATGTGACACTCAGCACAATAGTCACCTCTGGCCAACTGCACTCCAAGTACAAAGCTATTCAATAAATGCTGATCAGAAAGTTCAGGGAGTTATGACATGGCATGACCCCCCAGACCCCACGCTGCAGCTTTAATCATAATTGGAGCTTGTCTAAAATCCCTCTGTTCGTCTGTACGAACATATAGGATTTTAATCACAAATTTTCAGCGCTCCATCTTATTATGAAAGGGAAAAATCCCTGGCAATGCTGTTAATTGACCTTAATCTAATGTGATGTGTAATACACTCAGCTGGATCCTCAGGCACTCTAGAAATAGAACAGTAAAACACCTCTTAAATCTAAATTATATTTGAAATAGCAGATTAGATTATTCCCAGCGTCCTCAAACAAACTGTAGCCTGCTGAAATTTATCTTGTGCTTTCCAAACAAGGCAGAGACTCCAGCCTGACAAACTAAATGCTTTATGAGTTCATCTACCTTGAAAGTCACACCAGTGTCTTCCTAATGGACCACCTGGCTGATTCCTGCAAGGGGATGTGTGGTCTGGCATGAGGACACTGACCCATATCTGTACTGGCTCTGAGGTCAGGCTGACCTGGAAGGATCAGGTCATGTGTTTCAGACACAGACAGACTGGGACTCATTGCTAGTGTGGCATTTCCCAGCCCTGTGACCTTGGGTAAGTGGCTTAGCATTGCTGAAGCACAGGACTCTTCATTTGTAAAGTACGGACAACCCTATGTGGTGCCTTAGAGCTTTGTAATGTTTAGGGCTTGCTGTGCTGTTTAGGGAGAATGTGTGGAAACCACATAGCTCATAGCAAACCTCGATAAATTATGGAGAGGGTTAATATTGTTAGTGTTTTTACAAAATGGGACTGAGGATTTTAGAAAAGCCTACCCACAGCCATAGGAAATGGCTGAAAGTTGATGACGTGACCATGGGCAATCAACTTTTCTTCCTCTTTTGTTTTTAATTAACAGTTTATTTGGGGTTAATATAGTTGAGTATACAGGTATGAGAAATAAAATTGAGGCATCTCAGATGTCTCATTTAGCCATTACTCAGTTTTCCCCATCAGGAATGTCCTGCAAAATTCAATCAGAATGCTTCAACCAGGACATCAGCATTGTCACAGTCAAGATAAAGAACAATTCCATCAACACACCTACATTTGCACTCCCCTGTTGTTATTAACCCCTGGGAACCGCTAATCTGTTCTCAATGTCTACAATTTTGTTTTTTAAAACTTTTATATAAATGGAGCTATACAGTATGTAGGCGTTTGGGATGGGCTTTTCGCGTGCATTCTCTGGAGACTGATCCAGGTTGCTCTGTGTATCATAGTTCCTTCCTTTCTATTGCTGGGTGGTATTCCATGACGTGGATGGACCATAATTTGTTTAAGTGTCTACTTATTAAAGCACAGTTGGGTTTTCTCCAGTTTTTGGCTATTTTGAGTAAAGTTACTATGAACATTTTTGCATAGGCTTTTGGGTGGATATAGTTTAATTCCTTTCGGATAAATGACCAAGTTCACAATTGCTGGGACATACGGCAGTTGTGTGTTTAGTTGTAAAAGAAACTACCAAACATTTCCAGACTGGCTGAGCCATTCCTACTCCCATTCAAAACGCATGAGTAATCTATGTTGTCCACATCCTCTCTAGCATTTGGTATTGGCACTGTTTGCTTTAGCCATTCTGGTAGGTGTGTAATGTTATCTGATTTGGGTTTTAATAAGCATTTTCCCTGATGCCCAAAGAGGTTGAACACTTCTTTATTTGCTTATTTGCCATCTGTACAGCCTTTTTTGTGAGATGTCTGTTCATGTCTTTTGCCCATTATCGGACTGGATTATTTGAATTTTTACTGTTTAGTTTAAGGTTTGTATGCTATATTCTGTATGGGCCCCTTGTCAGATATGCCATGTGTAAATATTTCCCTCCAGTGTGCAGCTTCTCTTTTCATCCCCTGGTCAGGGTTGTTCACAGAGCAAAAGCTTTTAACTTGATATTTCCAATTTTATAAATTTTCATTTAAGGATTGTGTGTTTGGTGTCAAGGCTAAGAATTCTTTGCTTCAGCCTAGATACTAAAGATTGTCTCCTGGGTTTTGTCTAAAAGTTACATAAAGTTAAATTTTATATTTAGGTCCATAATCCACCTTTAGTTAATTTTTGTATAAGGTATGATATTTAAGTTAAGGTTCACTTCTGGGCCATGGATGTCTATTGTTTCAGCACCATTTTTTGTAAAGAGAATTCTTCCATTGGTTCCTTTAGCACCTTTATCCAAAACCAGTGGGATGTATTTGTGTGGGCCTATTTCTGGTTCTTTATTCAGTTTGACTGATCTATGTGCCTGTCTCTCGACCAATACCACACTTTTGATCATTTTAGCTATAGGGTAGGCCTTAATGTTGGGTGGACCAATTCTTTCCACTTTATTGTCCTTTCGTGACTTTTTTTTTAAAGCTATCTAGGGTTTTTGTTCTTACATATCAATTTTAGGATAAGCTTGTCTATGTCTACAAAATTACTTCCTGGGATTTTCAAAGGAAGTAGATTAAACATACAAATCAATTCAAAAAGAGTTGACATCTTTACTATGTTGCGTCTTCCAATCCATGAACATGTTATGTGTCTCCATTTATTTAGGTCTTCTTTGATTTTTTTCAACAGGATTTTGTCATTTTCAGTGTACTGATCATCAGCATGTTTTACTAAGTGTATATCTAGGCACTTCATTTTCATTGGAGTTATTATAAATGATACTGTGTTTTTAATTTTGGTTTCCACACATTCATTGTTAGCATATAGAAGTAAAATTGATTATTTTGTGTTGACCTTGTATTCTGTGACCTTGCTAAACTCACTTATTAGCTCTAGGCATTTTTTGTAGATTCTTTAGGATTTTCTACATGAACAGTCATATCATCTGTAAATAGGATGATGCAGCAAAAATGGTAGTTGCTGAGAAAAACACTTAATACCCATTTCTTACTTGTAGATCTATCTTTACATACTTCAGACTCTAAGATGTGCCTCTTTCCCTAGGCTCAGTCATGAGCAGCACATAGGAGCTTTCAAAACTCAACCTCATTAATCACTGTATGTAGAAGAGAGTAGCCCAGATTTGTTTTCCCACTGATGTGTATTATGTCACACAGGACATTTCCACCACAGATAGGTAGAATTAACTACAGTCAGTTTGATATCTAAGTAGTTTTAGAAAAACATTCTGACATTTACATAATAGAAATACAAAAGAAGTCCACCTTATAGACTTACTGTGAATGCCAAATGACAAAAAACGTATAAGAAATCTTTTTCCATGTTATTAAAATATTTGATAGCAATTGTGTCCAGCTCAAATTGTCTCTAGCCATGAATTTACAAATCTACAACCTCTGCATTCTCAACAGCAGGACACAGGGAAAGGGATAAATTTCTTGTGTGACTAGAGAAGCCAGAATCTTTAAGACTCTCTCAATGACAACCAAACAAAAACATTTCTTAATATGTCAGGATCTCTGCAAAGACCTTGTTATCTTCAAATTTACATACATAGTGGTAGTGTTTGAGGATTGGGTAAATCAACATAAAGAAATTATATTGAATCAAGTAACCATATTTTTTCCCACTCCCTGGGGACCTTTCAAGTAAGCATTAAACTGAATGAAGACACCATAAAGCGTATAAAATATATTTTAGGGATGCCTGAGTGGTTTAGTTGGTTAAGTGCCAGACTCTTGATTTTGGCTTTGGTAGTGATCTCACAATTCATAGGATCCATCCCTGTGTCAACTCTGCACTGACAGCACAGACCCTGCTTGGAATTCTCTCTTCCTTTCTCTCTCTGTCCTTCCCCCACTCATGCTGTCTCTTGCTCTCTCTCTCAAAATAAACCTTTAAAAAAAGATTTTAACAAACATAAGGCTTCTAGAGACACCTTTTTTATCTAACAAATCCACTGAAATCCTGAAATCCAAAGGCAAATTATGTTATAAGCAACTGGAGGTTTTCAAAAAGCAGTTTCTGAGACCATACTTGACACGTCCTCCTCTCCCTTACATCTATTATATTCTTATTTGTTAGGTATTGAATGTTGTCATGGGATCTTCATTTTAAACTAATTCCTAGGCAACTCTGCTTCACAGGCACACAGGCACACCTGATAATGACTAGTCAAATCAACATGAGGTTCCCAGGGTGAGAATTTTACAAGATAAGTCTAGTGTTCTTCGAGGTGAGGATGAAATCCAGGGCACATAGTGGTCTGGGGACGAGTACAGGGAGGGCACCAGGTCCTGTTGGAATGCCTCAAAACAGAATATGGAGGGAACCAAACAATATTCCCCTTCTCTGTAGAATCAGAATGTTCAACAGTCTCCCAGTCTGACCCTCCATTAAAAAAAAAAAAGCCTGTCTGTGCAGTGACTTCTCTGTTTCCATTCCCAAAACTGCCTCTAAAGACAAAGCTGTAAAATGAGGGGTTTCAGGTCTGACCCTCTGTTGAAATTAATTATCTTGGACAAGTGTCCATATAATAAGTCACAAATAATTTATTAAGCTCAAAAGGCAAATAACTTAAAAAGACAAAGACAGAAAGTTGAATTTATTATTATAGCCACCAAAAAAATCTCATCTCTTCTTTGTGAACACCATATTTTCTGTGTAAGAAAAAGACATATCGCATATGCATGAAAATCAATGCATCTATATTGTATCCAAACAGTGCCGATGGAACTAACAAATGCATAATCAGTCTAGCCCATTCCTTTGAAAATAAATTGATTCTTCAGCACTTTTCCCCAAACTCCAGTTGCTTTGAAAATAAAATCATTCTCTTTTTTTCTGACACCAGTGCATTTTAAATGTGGGCATTTTCTCATCAAATGATTGTTTTTGTGGTTTTCTCCTACTGATTGGACGTATCTAATTATCCAAATAGCTATTTAAATAGAATGCATTTTCAGTAATGTCTTTAAAGTGCAGTTTGAGGAGACGCAGCATTCTATGACCTTTAGACCACAGCCACCTGCCTTGGCTCAGCCCTGAATGAAATTAGGCACCACAAACAATCTTAACATCAATACTCATGGATTGTTATTGGAATCTATGTTTTAATTTTTTAATTGCCAAACAAGGCAACTACATGGCCATAAAAGGTGATTGAAAGTGCTGGTACAAGATGTGAAACTGACTGTTTTCCACTTATAATATAATACGAACACAGATTTATCACTGGAGCTTATTTTCTGTTGACATTTTTATGAAAATAAATGTAGTTTGGGAGACTTTGCCCCACTCTGTTCAACCTTGACTGGAGACCCTAGTGTAGCATGTCTCCAGATGAGTTCTCCACTTTGAAGAGCACCCTAAAGGAAAATATAATTGCTTTTCTCAACTCGTCCTGCGTGGTTTTGATATGAAGGTCTGAATTGGTTGGCTGTTTAGATACCTTATACTTATTTATTATTTTTATTTGTAGATGTGTGTTTGCTAAAACACAAACTTTTCCTAAACACTTAAAATGTAATCATTTTTCTCTTTCCTCATGTGTAATTGATATATCTACTTCCCTTATAAGGACTGCTGTTGACCTATTATCCACATAAATGATGGAATAAGGGAATATATATATATATATATATATATATATATATAGTAACATGACTGTTGGGATATTATTGTACCACCTTCATTTTGAACCAGAAGAATTGGATTGAATTTCAGTTTTTGTGTGTTTTCTTATTTCATGGGCTGAATTTATAACATCAACAATAAAATTCTGAGTTTAGAAGCAGCTTTCTTTGATGGCATTCTTTTCCTCAATTTTTGACTCCAGTCACACTTAGTTTTTCAAAAAAGCTGAACTCCCTCCTGCCACAGGATCTTTGCATATGTTGTTCCTTTTATTCACAATGCTACCATATGGCTCAGATTTCTTGACCTAGGTAGATAAAGGGAGAGGAAGGAGTCCCAGACAACCTGTGGACTTCTGGCTTATGACTGGATGAATGCCAAAGCTCTGAAGCAGGAATGGATACAGATGAGAATGTATGGAAGTAGAAATGACAGTTCTGCCCAAACAGGCTGAGTCTGAAGTCCAGCAAGGCAGCCACCTGGGGTGTAGGAGCTGGATACCGGCACACAACAGGGCTCCAACACAACTACTGGTTTAAATCAGGAGAGTTTCACCTGACTAAAACAAAATGCACGCATTAAGACGGACAGTGGTTGGCTCTGCCCCCAAGTAACACAGATCAAGACAGGAAAGGGGACTTCCAAATTATGTGTTGCCAAAGCTTTTAGAGTGAAAGATTTTCAAGAACGATCAAGATGGAGGGATGAACGGGGGTTCAGGGAGAAGAGAGTTCCTGTGAAACAAACAATGCAACCTCATCATTGAATCAGAGATGCAGTGCTGAGAATAGTCTTTGTACTGAGAGGTAGAAGGTCAATTTCCTCTTTTCTTTGTGTCCCACACACCAGGAATGCAGAGACTGTGACAAAGACTATTCACTGGACTAAACATTACAACGTCAGATTTATCTTCTCTTAGCTCATATGTGCACTTCCTTATAAAATCCTGTTTGGGCAAGAACCTTAACCAGAACCCCCACCCTCAATATTTCATCAGGTTCCTCATCCTCCACCTTCCCACAGGTAAAGTTTAACACCCTGGACTATCTTCAGCAAGAACCTTGTTAAGTCAATTTAGCCAGAACCCCTATTTACCCCTGATGTCTCCTCTTACAAATTTTCCATCCACAGCCTTCTACCCTGCTTTTTGGTTAAAATTTCCACTTGCCTGTGCTGTATTCACAGTTGAGCTCAATCTGTCCCCCACTGTAAGATCCCACTGCAGTGGTCTCTATACCTGTCATGATGGTCCTGAACAGTCTCCCTTGCCATCTCTAGCAAGTGCCATTGATTTTTCCCTAACAATTGTCCCATGGTTATCAGAAACTCTAATGGACTTTTTAATTTCTTTTTGATATATACCAGTGTTATAACAAGAATATAATAATAAAAATAGCAGTATGATGAAAATTTTTGGAGGCTTGGTCAGATAGTCATTGTGCAAATAGTGATACAGAGGCCCAGGAAATGTAGCTGGTGAGCAACAGAAGCTCAAGCTTTTCTCTGTCATGGAACTTCAATAACCTGCAGGTACTCCTTTCCTGGTTAATGATATGGCTCTTTAGTAATCCCATGGAGTTCTTAAGACTTATTTGCATTTCAGATCTCAGCAGCTTTTACTGGCTTCTTGATGGTGTTGGTACCTAGAAGGTGACTGATACAAAATCAAGTAAAAAATATAGAGAAAACCTTTCAGTGAGATTTTGTGAATATCATTACAATTTCCACTCAAGATGTTCTTCATATTGGCAAGTCTCCATCAACATTGCAACTCCTATGCTACCATAAATACCTGGTGCTATTAACCAAAGAGACAGGAAGTGAAGATTTTTCTGACTGCATTTCAGAAGATGTGTTCAAGACTTGACATCTTCATTAAAATATCTGACTTTCAAGACCATCTTCAAAAGCATTCTTCAACAACCCTGGATATTTCTTCATCCAGTATTTTCTCCATACACACTACTTTTCATGCATCCAGCATTTTATCCAGAAAGACATGATCTCACATAAATCCCTACAGGAGGGAGAGAAAAGCTAATGCAGAATGTAGATCATCACGTGATGTTAAAATCTTGGTTGGGAGAGAAGCAATTCTGAAATGGTGGGGTAAGAATTTCCAAACTCCTGATCATCCATAAAAGTAACAAAAACAGTAGAAAAATTGTCAAAATAAGCTTTTTCAGAGCTCTGGAAATTAACAAAATTATAAAATAATCTGGGTAACATTTATTTAAAAACGGTTGACTGAATCTCAGTAAGAACAGCAAGATTTTTGGTGTGTTAGCTCATCATATTCCCAGACACTTCATCCCAGCTCCATGGTCTATCTGAAAACCAACAGCTTCCTAATCAGAGTAGCTCTGGAAACCAGCAACTGGAATGAGAAGAAAGGACTTGGCACTCCAAAAGAAACACAATTCCTGACAAACTATCATTATTTAACCTATCTGGCAGCTCCCCAGAAACTCCCTACTCAAGATTTTTCTGTACATGTCCTGACTCTGAACTTGTTCAGGGAGAACAGCTATTTCCATGGGACTTTTTTTTTTTCAAAACACAGCTTCAAATTGTTTCATATTACAATAATCTGAGGTCATGATAAAAGTTAGGAAAAATAAAAAAGGATGACCAAAAAACTTAAGAGAAACCTGGGGAATGACATATCCATAGTGGAGTTTGAAAAGTTCTGAGACACTCCTGGGAGTCTAGAAAAACAGGAACATGCATAGGACTGTGAGCATGCTTAGGGCTGTGTGCATGAGTGGGGAAGAGCCCTAGCTCTCACTACTCAGTGACGTGGAGGTTCTGTGCAAACAGGGAGTGAAGACTGAAGACGGAGTTGTAAGCCACCAGCGTGTTGCAGTAGCCTTAATATGAGCACAAAGGCCCTCAGCAAAGCTAAGAGATTTGTTGGTTCAAGGCAATTTAATGAAATCTCTATCTGTTAATTTATTGACCTTAAGTTAACTGAGCAGAACCTAGAATCACACATGAAAAACAATACAAACAATACAAACAATTCAAAAGTCACTAAACAATTGGGGTGACTGGGCGGCTCAGTCGGTTAAGCATCTGACTCTTGATTTCTGCTCAGGTCATGATCTTGTAGTCCTGAGAGCAAGCCCCACACCAGGCTCTGTGCTGACAGCAGGAAGCCTGCTTGGGATTCTCTCTCTCTCTTTCTCTGCCCCTCCCCTATGCCTCCCCAAATGCACACACAGAAGCATGCATCACACACTCTCCTCTCAAAAACTAAAAATAAATAAAAACATTTTTAAAGAATCCCTAAACAGGAAACAGCAGCAACGACAGCATAATCTGGAGGGAGGGAAGAAATAGGATTTTGAGATTTGCCAAATCATTTTAATTAAATGTTTATTTTTCAACAAAAGTTATGAGACATGAAATGACATAGGGAATGCTGACCCATACCTGGAATAAGGCAAGGTTGTCT
The DNA here is from genome assembly GCF_046562875.1 of Panthera onca. Classification (NCBI taxonomy): domain Eukaryota; kingdom Metazoa; phylum Chordata; class Mammalia; order Carnivora; family Felidae; genus Panthera; species Panthera onca. Next base: position 109,179,658 of record NC_138346.1, read on the forward strand.
ACTCTCACCATTTCTGGTCAGCATTCTACTGGAAGTTCTAGTGACAGCAATTAGATAAATTGGAAAGGAGAATGTAAACTACCTTGACATGTACATATGTCTATGTAAAAGACAAAAATTTGTATACAGAATATGTTAATAAATCCAGAAAATATATTATTAGAACAAATAAAAGAGTCCATCAAGGTTGCAGGATAAAAAATCAAAATAAAAAAATCAATTGCATTTCTATACCTAAGCAATGAACAATCCGAAAAATAAATTAAGAAAACAATTACATTTAAAATATGTCCAAAAGGATAAAATACTAAGGAATATATTTAACAAAATACATACAAGATTTGTATAATTAAAATTAAAAAATATTGTTGACATATTTTAAAAAGTCTTAAATAAGTGCAAAGACATCCATGCTTTTAGAAGAGAAGTAAAAATTCTGTTGAGATGTCAGTCCTCCAACACTAATCTACAGATTCAACATATATATATTCTCTATCAAAATCTTGGCTGAGGTTTGTGCAGAAAGTAATATATTCATGTGAAAATTCATATGAAAAATTCATACGGGAATACAATGGGCCCAAAATAGCTAGAACAATCTTTAAAAAAGGACAAAGTTTGGATGATCCATACTTCCCAATTTAAAAACTTATAAAGCTATAGTAGCCAAGGCAATGTGGTACTGGCATAAGGCTAGATATGTAGATCAATAGAATATAATTGAGAGTCCAAAAATAAATAAACTCTTAAGTTTACGGCAATTGATTTTCAATAAGGGTGTCAGGAAAATGAAATGTCTTTTTAAGAAATGGTACTGAGATGACTAGATATTTGTGTATAAATGAATACAGCTCAACTCTTACTTTATATCATATGCAAAAACAACAACATGGCTCATAGAAATAAATGCAAGTGCAAAACTAAAAAAACTCTTAGAAAAAAAACAGGGCTGTTGGGATGTTGGATTAAGTTATGGACCCTTAAGATGCAACACTAAGAGTATATTTACCAAAGAAAATATAGGTAAGTTGAACCTCATTAAAATTTAAAAATTTTATACTGTACCATCAAAAAATAGTCAAATTGAAAAGTCAATTTACAGAATGCGAGGAAATATTTACAAATCATACAAGTTTTCAGAACAAAGAACTTTTGCAAATAATCCAATTTAAATATGGGCAAAGGACTTGAATAGATATTTCTTCAAAGAACGTCTACAAATGACCAATAATCTGAGGAGAAGATGTTCACTATCATTAGTCAGGGAAACGCAAATCAAAATCCCAATGAAATATTTCTTCACACCCACTATGATGACTAACATAAAAAAATGGCATAGCAGAAGGTATAAAGTTATTGAATCAATGTATGTTGTACACCTGAAACTAATGTAACATCGTGTGTCAACTACACTTAAAAAGCAAACAAACAAAAGGAATAAAATACTGATATATGCCATAAGATAGATAATCCTTGAAAACATTATGCTGCAGGGAAGAATCCAGATACAAAAGAGCCCTGTACTATATGATTCCATTTATACTAAATGGTCAGACTAGGCAAACCATAGAAACAGTATGGATTGGTGGTTTTCAGAGGATGGGGAGGGGCAAATTGAGATGGACTGCTAATGAGTTCAGGGTGTCTTTTGGGGGGAGATGAAAATTTCTGAAATTAGATAGTGGTGTTGGTTGCCCAATTCAGTGAATATACAAAACAAACAAACAAACAAAAAACCTCAGAGGGTGAATTTCAGAAGATGTGAATTATAAAGCTATTATCTGGTAAAAGTGAAAGAGAGAGAAGTATTCTGTGGGTCAGGGAAGGACTGAAGACATCAGGCCTTGCAACCTCTTGTTCTGACCCCATGAAATGGGAATGCGGTAGTGGAAGGAGTATCCTTCAGGGGCTTCACTTCAAATCTCTTTGACATTAGAAATTACCCTAATTGTTTTCAGGCTTAAAAAAAGATTTTGATCAATAAAAAGTCTTCATCCTTACCCTTTAGAATTTTCTAGATGGTAAAATGTTACCATAATCCCCAGAGCCTTCTTCTGTTGTCTGATCTCTCATATAAGCTCTCATTTTGGGGGTCTGTAAAACACAAGCATTGAACATAAAAGTTGCTCTCCAGCACATTCTTGAGATTACACTTTATATTCATAATTGAAAATTCAGCATCAACCCCCATTTTATCACACCTAATGATTATCATAATTCCCTTCTTTCAAACCCAATTATTTTTCAATTAGAAATTCAAATGGTTTTTCAAGTTTCTATCTTCACCTTAAAATGACAGAGGCACTCCACACAGACTATTTCAGCCACAATTTGAAATACTGTGTAATGAGGATATTTTTAAATGTCAATTAAAATATTGTGATAAGAAAACCAAGTCCATTAATGAAATATAAGATGATAAATATCTAATTATTTCTTGACGAAAATCTCCATTAGATGCTTTTAGCATTCCATTAATGTGTAGGAGAAACAGAATAGAGTTTTTTTTTAAAAAATCCTTTAGGGGCGCCTGGGTGGCGCAGTCGGTTAAGCGTCCGACTTCAGCCAGGTCACGATCTCGCGGTCCGTGAGTTCGAGCCCCGCGTCAGGCTCTGGGCTGATGGCTCGGAGCCTGGAGCCTGTTTCCGATTCTGTGTCTCCCTCTCTCTCTGCCCCTCCCCCGTTCATGCTCTGTCTCTCTCTGTCCCAAAAATAAATTAAAAATGTTGAAAAAAAAAATTTAAAAAAGTCCTTTAGAGTTTTAATCTTCTCCCTCTGTTCTCCAAGATTTGTTAATTCATTTATAATCTGATTGGACTTATTGGTAGCAGGTGAAGCAGGAGAAGGACTCAGAGACAGGAGAAGCGATATGTGTTGAGGACTGAGGACAAGGAGGCAAAGTGTGGTAACTCAAAGGAACTTGATTAGTTTAATTTGATTGGAATCCAGAGTGCATAAGGAAAAGCAACAAGAATCTTTTTCATTTCTCTCATTGAATCTTTTAAAAACAAAACCTGTAAGGCTGATATTATTTCCAGGAGGAAATTACGATTCAGCCTATGTAGGTGGCTTGCACCATTTCACAAAGTCCTGGAATAGTAGAGCTGGTCCGCATACTCATTTTCAAAATTCCAGGTCTTTGGTAAGCTTTTGCCTTTCCCATGGATGCCTTTCTCAATTTTCCTGGTGTGGAGAGAATGTCCTGGTGGAGTAAGTTGGAAAATGAATAGAAACTTAGAAAATAAGGGCATTGAAGGGATGTGCATCTCATTAATCACTGATGGTGAACAGTGTGGCCGATCCCACTGTGCTTGACTCAGAGACACCATTCCTGTGAGTCTTTACTGAGTGAAGAGGGGAATTTCAGGTTATGTTTCTATACAGAGAGATAATTCCAGAAGATAGACCCTTTAGTCAAGAACAATTCTAAACAATGATGGGTGACTATGCTGTGCTGCCTTGCTCTTTGATGAATAATCATACTATATTGTCATCCAGAGTTGAGATGGATGTTCGTGCACAGATAGCCCCAAACTTTAAAATTAAGCCATCTGTTCAGTAATAGTTTAGCATGGGAACATTTTTTATCAACACTGAAGAAGTACAGGAGTAGTATATGAATGTGTGGACATGACACCATTTCTTTCACTGATCGACCTTTCAAAGGACAAATTGAAATATCCCGTAGTCTTCTCTACAAGCATTTATTAAACATATGTTGCATGTGTAGGTGTAAATTTGATTATTTTGTTACACACATACATCAAAGATTTAGCTCCCCTCTAGAAGTCATTTATAATATGAACAGTGAGTAAAAATTAGCCCACATTTGGGGAAAGCATAAAAGTACCAATTCCAAGTAAGTCATTAAGGGGGCAGTGAAGTTTTGACAATATTGGCCCAGGGCTTCATCACCTATTACTCACGAGATTTCAAACATGCTACTTAGCATCTCTTTCTCAGTTTTATTTTCTATAAAATGGAGATAATGTACTTTATTACCTATGTTATTATTATGATAGATGATATGCATGCAAAGTGTCTAACACAACTCTCAACAAATATTAAATACTCAATAAAAGCCAACTATGTAGTCATAATCATTTATTATGTTTTAATTACTAATTATTTACCAAATAATTAAATATTTACTAAATAACTAGTAATTAGTAAATTGTTTGTAATTATAGCTAAATTTTTTTTATGATCTCAGACAAGTAGTTACTTTTTGGGTAACCAATGTTGATGCAGAATCAATCTCAACAGAGGATCCTGAAGATTCCCTTCAGGCAGAAATCTTCTGGCCCCAGTTGAAAAGATCCAAAAGATCACATAATATCATGTGCCACTTTGCTTCTCTGGTTATCCATACATACCTCATCAGGGCTTCAAGTACTTTTTCTTCTTCTCATTTCCTTTAGTATACTACATTTGTCAAACATCTGCCCTTGTGTGCTGATGAGTGTAACTTGAACTAGGACACAAATTACCTTGACGCCCTGTTACAGAGATTGGAAATGCTATTTTCATGTATCTGCTAATAGCCATCCTCCCCAATAGCGCCCATGTGACCTTTAAATATCACAGAAGCTAAGTGGCAGAGGAGAATAATAATGGCATTTTAATTGATTGGTAAATTATTGAGCAGCATTAGCTAATCCACTGTAACACTTCTTCTCTCTGCCCCACTCCATCTCGCTGGAACAAATCATTATGCTCTCTGGAGGGTTCCTGTTTTTCTTACATGTGAGTCTATGATCCATTTGACCCTGTCTTCTGTGGTGTAACATATAGGCTAGCTAAAAGAAAGTGCAGATAAATGTTGGAGAAAATAACTGTGTGGAAATCGTATGCTAAAAAGCAAATGTCATTGTAGACTAGGTCTCACTGAAGTTCTAACTATTCTGAGTAAGTGATAATAGTACTCTGAATTTATTCTTGCTATTTTTAAAATGATTTTTAAATGAGTTTAACAATTAATTTCAAGTCCCTTTGGACATTATTTTCTGGGGTTCCTATATTTCTGACCCTGGTAATAATTACCAAGCTTTGATATTAATCTCAAATGAGTGACTATGCGACCCTTGTCCCATAATATGGCATTACTATCTTTGGAAGCATTTTATTTAAAGACAGCCAGATGTATTCCTCCCTGCCCAATAAAATTCTGACCTCATGAAAATTTCCAAATCATCTTAACCCATGCTGAGTTTACTCCTTCCTGGAAATATTTAGAATTTTGTAATCCATTATCAGGAAAACCTTACAAGTCTTTGATACGTTTCAGGAAGCAATGGGAAGTGTGGTAGAAGTGGGGAAACACAAAGTCATCAAGAGCAGTCTGACCATAAGCACTGGATTCTCATGAACCTCAGTTTCTTACTCTCAACAGTTCCATGGAGTCATGAGAAAGAAATAAGAAACCTGCAGCTCCCTGTACTAGGAGTTTGGGGTGGCCCCTGGACTATGCAGCACAGACACTCTTGATGGCCCAGGCACTCAGAGTGTGGTCAGCAGATAGTCCCTACCCCCAGCAGCAAGAGCTGTCATCTGTCCAGGCAACCCACATCCAATGACTGATTATCAACCAAGTTAGTCCAAAGTAGTAAAGCTCTAATTATCCTTCTATGTTCCCATATGGACCCCAAAGCTCCTACTGGGTTTGGCAAAGGCTTTGTCAGGCTTGTGTCACAGTTGACCTTCTCCTGCCTGGTCCTGGTTTCTCACCCGCTCTCTTATAAATGGTGATCCCTAAATTATATCCCCACCCACCATTGTGTCTTATCATCTGATTCCAGAGAATGAAACCTGAAATGGTACTGACACACACTAATCTTACAGTTGAATTTTTATGTCCTCCCCCAAGGACAGGAAACCAAGCCTTCTGCATTTTCCCCTTCCTCTCCTTTGATGAGACCTTTCAAGCTAATATCTCTCTCTAGTCTTATCACTCTCCATTCCCAACTACACCACCCCCCAACAATATAAGCATTGAACTCTGGGCTCCTTCAGCAGTTTCTCACATTTATTTGCCCTATGTGGCATGTCCTTCTCCTAAAAATGCCATAATTCCTTTACCTCCTAGAACATTTAGTTCTGCTTTCAATCCTCTGAGAAAATTTCTTGGGCCCTTTGGTTTGTATTTGGTGTTTCCATGACCATCTGGGCTTCCTTGTGCAAGTAATGATTGTGCTGTGATATACATGTTTATGTTTATCTCCCCTATTCATCTGTGAACTCACAGTAGGGGGTGATGAGACAGTGAAAATCATACTCTTCTCCATAGCAACAGTTCCTAGCACAGGGCTGGGGTGTGTTAGGCATTTAGAATCATTTGTGGAAAAGACTGGAAGGATAAGCAACTGAATTAATTAACAGCTGATACTTTTTCAGTGTCATATTATTAATCTTCCCAGATTGCTCCCCTCTTACTGTTACCATTAGTGTTTTTGAGGTGAAGATACTTCTATATGATTCCAAACCAAAGGACTGGACTATGTGTCTATCTATCTGTCTCAAGAAACGTTCAGAGGAAGAGATTGGCTATGTGCTATTTCTGCCTGCAGAGTTTTCAAAAAACCATGTGTCACAACTAAAGCTTCTGTACCCACAGATACACTTATGCTGGCAGTGTGTGGTGTGTATGTAACCTTCTCTCTCATTTGATACTAAAATTAGCTCATTAAACAAATAACTTATACAGCTTACACAAGTTCAGTATCAAGATGGCTGTTGGGATTTAGAAAGCTCTGGGGAACAACAACTTGCAATGAGTTCAATGGGTGGGATGGGAGGGGAAGCATGTACTGAGAAGTGAGTTATAAAGCCAGAGAGAGAGGCAGCATCAGTGCAGTGGAGTAGATATGGCAATTCAGGAGCAGAGGAGGAATAGAGAGAAAGACTTATACTTCAGAGTCAGGTGACTGAGGTTTGAGGCTCATTAGGCTCATCTGGAAATGGGGATAATACTTAATTCATAGAAATGTAATGAGTATGTTTTATCCTCATTGGTGAGGGTTTTAAATATGTTTGGAATGTTGGCATAAGCAATATGAACATCAATGAGTACTTTCTATCGGTCTGACGACAAGATGGTTGACGACTTCACTTACTTCCCAATTCTACTTAGGAACAGGCCTATCACATGACCAATCATGTTTATACCAGTGTTCTTGGCCATGAGGAGTGTAAATTCTTGTAGAGCAGGCTTCCTTCAACAAGCCTGCACGCCTTCCTACAAAACGGGCAGGGGTTCTCGGAGGACCTTATCCAACTGAAATCACCAACATTTAAGAAATGGTGTTTTCTGGGGCACCTGTGTGGCTCAGTCGGTTGAGCATTTGACTTCAGTTCAGGTCATGATCTCGAGGGTTCATGAGTTCGAGCCCCGGGTCAGGCTCTGTGCTGACAGCTCAAAGCCTGGAGCCTGTTTCAGATTCTGTGCCTCCCTCTCTTTCTGCCCCTCCCCCCCCCTTACACTCTGTCTCTCTCTCTTTCTCTCAAAAATAAATAAACATTAAAAACGATTTAAAAAAAAAAGAAATGGTGCTTTCCCTTTGAAAACAGACTGACTTTATTTGTCTTGGATTTTGTGGTTTCCCTGAGTATTTATAATGAATGTAGAGGGGATTACAGCATTAGGTCAGAAGCCCAGCACCAAGCTCTTAGCCTCTGGAGAGATGAGGCTTCTCTCTCAGTGTCAAGTCCCAGTTGTAAGAGATCTGGGCTCCACTCACCTTCTTGGGCCATTCGTAGAGTGCAGATAGTCTTTTCAATACATCCTTAAGAAACACAAATGGAAGAGTTATGATTCTTGCCCTCCTTGCCAAGGCCATCGGGACTCAATCAGATGCAAAGGGAATAAAAGTAAAGGAATGATAAAAGGAATCTCATTCAGCACTGAATTCTCTTTTTCAGCCCACATTCACCATTTAGAGCAATGAGAGTGAACTCACTTAATCCATGAGCTGTACAGTAACCTATCTACACTGCCTTTGGCAATTGCCTCACAGGCTGGCAATCTAGATGGCACTGGACTATGTTCCCATCCCTGATTTATAGTACAACAAGTTGGGAGGTTGGGGGAGAAGAGGTGTGGACAGTGATTGGAGATGGGTCTTGAGTACATTGTGAAATTTCCAGAATCACAGAAGCTAAGTCCTGGCACATTCTGATGTCCGATACAACAGCTCCTAAATGTTTATTACATGCCAGATACCCATTCTGGCAATGGGATACAGAGAGGCAACACAGTGATTCAGTTAAGGGTTGGGATTCTGCAGTTAGTATGCCTGGGGATGAGACCTGTCTGATCTCCTGACATGCTGTAAGGCTTGGGAAACTGTCTCCTAGTCTGTGCCTCAGATTCTTCCTCTGTACAAGGAAGATAAGAAAAATACTTGCCATAGGGTTGTTGCAAGGATAAATGAGTTAATACAAATTAGGGACTTAGAACAATGCTTCAGTAACTTCTCAATAAGTGGTAGCTACTATAAATATTAATGAGGAGAAAGATAGGCCAAGTACCTCTGCTTCCTCTAGCTGCAGCTGAACTCCAGATTCTACCCCCACTGCTTCCCTCCCCAGATGTGGCATTTGGTGCCCTTGTCAATCTTTGCCATTATCAGTGACCTTGAATTTTATAGCTGGCCCTGTTTCCTGAATCTGCACATTCCTCAATACTTAGTCTTGGGGAAGTCTTCCGAAGACTTCCTACCTTCTCACCTCCACCTTCTTGCCCTCAATCCAGTCATATGCAGCATTTCCAAGTTCTAATTCTGACAAAGTTGGACTTCCTGTCTATGATCTCAGAGACACATCATTTAACATAATTTAACCTCAGTTTTCCATCCATGATAGAGGAGCTAGACATTAATTAGATAATTAATGAATTATTTAAGGTCTTTTTCAACTTTAATTTCCTGTAATTTATGACTATAGCCTGTTAGTCATGTAAAAAATAACCCCATTCTACCTTTTGAATCTAAGGCAAACATACTAGATGTTCCCCCAATATGGAAGTGAAGTTCAGCATTATCAAGGTTAAGAGCTCTGGACCCAGGTCATAACGGAACAGGTGTTTGTCCATGGTGAACTGAGAAACCACTATCATGGGCTGAGCCTGACTCGGTGTCAAAGGAAAGCCAAGGATATACTGGGGAAAGTGGATTGACAAGAAGTGCTTGTCCTGATGTGTTTCTTGGAGGCCAAAGTTAACAATGAATCTGAGGCCCAGACAGTGGGCAACGGAAGAATAACCTGGAAGCGAGTGCTCCAAGCAAAGGCCAGAACATCAGAAAAGACAGAAACTCTGGGGACTCTTTGTGTTAGGGGTTGCTCTTAGGCGGATTTTATTTTCAAAATGCTCAACAGAGCTGAGCAATGCTATTTCCTCTCCCAGAACAAGAAACACAATTCAGTCAGGAACCTGAAAGGAGCAAATACCTCAGTATCTCCTCCTAGATTTCAATAGCACAAAAATCCGTGTGTGTGTGTGTGTGTGTGCGCGTGCGTGCATGTGTGTGTGTGTTTGTGTATGTGTATATGTGCAGGCACAATCCCCTAAACTGGAGTCAAATGAGATATAAAAAGTATTCAAGATGAAAACCATTTGGAGCACATTAAACAAAGTGGAGTCCGAATCAGGAATCCTGAGGTTTTGTTGTTTCTCTCTCCTTTTAACCTCAATGTGGTCATTTTACAGATCTCCACAGTGTTCGATGCTTTAATTTTCTTCCCTGTGTATAAGATAATTTGTTTTCAGTTGAAGTAACATCTGTTTCTGTAGATAATTAAGTTATTAGATGCCGATCAATTTAATAAAGCCACAAGGCTTTCCTGACCTCTTCATGCATAATCAATGAATTTAGATGCAAAATGTGAAAACTTTACTTTTTTAAAAATGATCTAAATCTTCCATTAACACAGTCATTTTGCAATTATGTGGTGCTTGCAATCAGAGAGCTATGCAAACATGACATTATGGAAACAAAGATTATTTAGTCATTATGGGGTAGCAAGAGAGACTGGGAAAGTAGCTGATCTTCTCTTTGTCCTTGAACAACAGTTTCTATCTTTATTACCTGAAGTTCTTTTATTTTATACCTCCGACAGTTAATGTTCCTATCCCACCTGTTATAATAGGTGTCATTTCTAGAGTGTTCTAGGCACTTTGCATATATTTTCCACATTTAATTTTTCCTGTCAATCCTGCAAATAATTATTAATATTTTCAATTTTGCAGATGGCTGAGACAGGCAGGCAATTGATCAGGGCTTCCCAAGTGGAGTCAGAATTTAAACCTTCAGCCTCTGGGCTCTGGAGTCCACCTCCTCATTGCACCACTAATTGGTGGCCGTAAGCCATTAGCACTGTACCCTGCTTCTTGTGTACTTATCTGTGTTAATTGGGGGAGTGGTGTGGGGAGGCAAGCAGCTTTGACTCCCATAGATTCCCAAAGTCATAATGTACCCAAGATTCAGAATTCTGTTTCTGGGGTTCCAACAATTCATAGGTAGACCACCTTCACTATAAGAAGTGGAAGTAAACTTTCAAGTTGATGGGAGAGCAGTGAAAGAATGAATCAGGGATGAAATTAAATATTTTTTAATGTTTATTTAATTTTGAAAGAGAGAGAGCATGCAAGCATGATTGGGGGAGGGGCAGGAAGAGGAAGACAGAGGATCCCAAGCAGGCTCTGTGCTGTGAGCCCAAAGCTTGAAGCGGGGCTCAAACTCAAGACTGTGAGACCATGATCAAGAGTCAGCCACTTAACTGGCTGAGCCACCCAGACATCCTGTGAATCAGGAATGAAATTAGACACTACAGGTCACCATGATAACCTTCCAGTCACTAAAGAATGTAGAAGATTCCTTTTTTTAAAGCCAAAATATATCTTGTGACTTTCACCTTAACTTTATGTGCCAAATACACATGGGAATATAAATTAGCAAAAGATTCTATTTATGTTTTTTCTGTCAAATGTAATAATTTTTATTTCCCTTAAGACATTTTTTTTATGTCGGGTTTCCTGAGTGACTCAGTCAGTTAGGCAACTGATTCTTGATTTCAGCTCAGGTCATGATCTCACAGTTCAGTTCATGAGATTGAGTCCCACCTCAGGCTCCATGCTGACAGAACAGAGCCTGCTTGTTCTCTCTCCCTCTCTCTTTGCCCCTTCCCCACTTGTGCACATGCACACTCCCTCTCTCAAATAAATACATAAACATTATTTTTTAAAAAGAAATTTTTATGTCATTAATAAAGACAGTAACACAAAAACAGCAAAAACAGTTGTGAAGTGTAATTGACAAGATAGAAATCACCAAGGATGTGAACCTCCTTATAGTCCTTCCAGGCTCAACACATCAGCCTTAGTTTTCTCAAACATGTGGAGAAGAGATTACATCTATTCTCTGTACATCTATCTGTTACATGGTCTTATTATGAAGATCAATGAGGGAGTGTAAAATGCAGAAATTCTGAAAAGTGTAAAGAGCCAGATATGTATAAAGTTTTATTTGGTAATACATTCTTGTTAATTTCCATGTGGTGAGAGATTTCCATCTGATGGGAGTCATCATTTCCGTTGTGCTCATTCCAAAATAAACTAATGATTTTATCTGCGAAAGTTAAATGAAGTTGAAGTGGTACTGTTTCTAATAAATTATTCTCTTTCCTACAGAAATATAAATGAAACAATCAATTCATAAGATTACTAACTGTTCTTCCCTGATCTGTCACCATGCCACATCTTTGAGAGGCAAGATGACTGAGTATGACCATAGCACAAGGCTGTGTTTTTCTAACTTTCCAACAACTATAGAATTAGAATATACATGTCTTTGGGATTAGCAAGTGGTATTTCAAATGTGACTTGCAAATGTATCTTAGTTTAGGCACTAACTATACAATAATAATTTCATGTATAATTTTAATACTAAACATTGAACAACTGTTTCGATTTTGAACAACCAACGATTTTGCCTGTCAATTCTTATGACCATGTAATGCTGCAGGTAAATCTCTAATTGCCCCTGACATTCTTGCTTTGTAAATTTGTTATCTTATTTTTGGGGTTTCCAGGTTTTCTATTGTGAAACACACCTGTATATATAAAGTTTATTGCTGTGTGTTTGATTATAATGACCTTAATCACCTTTTTTTGGCATGTAAGATCACAGAAATTTCTTTTTGGGGGGACAAGTAGTGAAAAATTAAAAGAGGCCATGAAGGAAAAACAAAGTCCTTTCAGAACTCTCTGACTCTTAGCATACAGAAAAGATGAGTATAAACTCTGGTTTAGCCTTTGGTTGACACAATCTGGATTTCTGCCTGTTGTCTTGGTGGTCCATTTGGTTTAGTGTTTTTCCATTGACTTCCCATATTCCCCCTTCCCCCCACCAATAACTATGTTTTAAAATTAAAGTATAAATTATACACGGGAAAGTCTAAAACCCTTAAATGTACTATGCTTTGCGTATGTATGCACCTGTGTAACTACTGCCCAAATGAAGATACTGGAAACCTACCAACTATTGTAGGTTTCCAGCTACTTACAGACTCCTCAAGAGCATTACAGCTGACATCTCCCCAGAGGGATTCAGTATGTCAACCTCTAACACCATAGATTAGTTTTACCTGATTTTGAACTAGATATAAATGGAATCATAACAAAGTATCATTGTTATGGTTACACTAAAATAAGCCAAGGGAGGCTCTTAGGCCTCCACTTTGTACTTACTTTAAGCTTCTTTCACAGTCTTCCACAGTCATGTATGAAATGTGTGCAGAAAACAGTTCTTGCTTTATGCATGATTAGATCTGAAAGATGATTACACAGGATGTATCTTTCTTTTCCATATCCTTCCAGACACAAGGTTACTAGTGACTCCCTTCCAAGGAGCACATGCAGGGGACACACATTAAAACAAAGTGCCTTTAGGCAGGAGCAGCTGGCCACATCTAATTCTTTTGGCTCTTGGGATGTGGGTGAAGAAGTATTCATCACAGTTCTCCATGATGGCCACTTGATGACCTCCCATGGTCCGTGTCATAATCAATAAGATTCACAAAGCCACTAGGATCGCAGTCGGTTGTGTCAGTGGGAAGTGAAGGGAAACCATAACTTAGGTGTACTCTAAATGTGGTGGAAAAATAAAAAGCTGAGCAATCCTGCTGTGGAGATGTATTGCGATTAATCTGAGCAGTCTTGCTGCAAAGGCTTGGTCATTTATTATAAGGTGCACAACTATTTGTTGGGTGGTAACACCTTTTTTCTTCTCTTATAATAAATGTTTTCAGTAGTAATGAGCTCAAAAGAATGAGAGTGTGTTTGATGAAAAATTAAATGCTAAATTTTCATTTTTCAAAAATGTTGATGATGAGCATGTAAGGCACTAAGTATGTGTCAACATTTACTATCAACTGTGAGACATCGCAGTGTTATCACAAAGACATGAAAATCAAAACACAAAGTTTAGCGGACTAAGCTTCATCATCTACTGCAACAAATAGTAATTATTTTAAGATGATGCCTGGAAATAATTTAATATTTGTATCTAGAGAAGGTGTGTTTAAATATTATTCTAATGCAATATTACCTTTTTTCCCCCTAGATCAAATGAACATGTGTTGTAGTGAACCTCCAGAGTGACTCCCAATGGTTCCTACTTCTTGGTATTCAAACCCTTGTGTAGTTCCTCCTACAGTCCCAGGTTAAGTTACATAAGACTGTATTTTCTACCATGAGTTGTCACTCTATTTTTCTGTCTCATATTCTTAGTTCTGCAAGGGGTCCAGGTGCCATGTCATAAGAACACCAACGCACCTGGTGTATCTTTTCTGAAGAAGCGTATCATCTTATGGTAAAAAACGCAAGTCTGACCGACAGCCAGAAAAAAACAAAAAGAAAAAATTGTAAGAGTAACTTTAATAATGTTTTTTAAAAGTCTCCTGGAATGTACACCACGGTGATGCTCCACTTTGCAAGCAGCCCATCTCCCTTCTCTAACTATATGATGTGATGCTGGACTTAAGAGGGAAAAAAAAAAAAAAAAATATATATATATATATATATATATATATATATATAGCAGCAAAAAGAGTATCTAGATCCCACTGGACCATATAAACTATTTCATCTGTAGTTCTAATTTAACATCTTTTCCCTTAAATTAATTTTTTCCTGAAGTGTTGAGATTGTTAATTTTGTATACGCCAGTTATAAAATACAGATGTCAAACATTTTAGGTGGAGAACATGAGTAAGAACAGGGAAGAGAAAGAATGATTATTTTAAACATAAGCCTTTTAAATAACCAATAGATTAAGACTGAAGGTGTTCACAACTACCGATAACTCCCTTATCCAATGAAGTCCCTAATGAGGGCTCACCCATTGGACACAACTCAGCACATCTCTGTCTCAGCCTGGCCTGTTTTTGCCTCCTCCAATAGAAACAATCAATCTCTCCCCAGGGCATGTTTTTTGTGGTTTTGATTTCTGCTTAATCATGTCTTCTTACTTGTCTTTATCTATTGCTGTGTAACAACACCAAAATTCAGTGACATAAAACAACAACCATTATTTTTCATGGTTTTGGGGGTTGACTGGGCTCTGGTGTATGGTTCTCCTGCACCATGTGGCATTGTCTTACCTGCCTTCAGTTGGGTTAGGTTGTGAGGTCTAAGAAGTTCGCACTTGCATGTCTGGTATCACACTACTCCTTCCTATGAGCTCTTCTACCTCAGTAGCTTGGTCTTCCTCACATCATGGTGATCTCTGCATCAGTCAGAATTCTTCCTTGGCAAATCACTTGAAGAGCAAAAGCAGAGACAACCAGGCTTCATGGAATTCTATTTATCAAAGGAACTTATGAGGCAAACCTAGATACAAGAGGAGAGTAGGAAGAAATTCCATTTCTTAATGGGTAAGGCAGGTATCCATACACAATGAAAGAAATGTTGCTGACATCATCTTTGGAGAGTTTAACCTATTCATGGCTCCCCCTAACTCCACCTTACTCCTCATCTGCACTTTTTGACTATATGTTCTTTAGCTTTTAGCTCCCTGAGTCCCCCATCACATACCAAGCGTAACATCTCTGGTTCAAATTTCTAAGAGAAATAGCTAATCAATTAATTATAATTGTCCTTAGACAGAATAAACTTTCAAAGAGAAACATCTCACATGTCATTGATCAGTTTATACAAATTATTCTTGAATTTGGTGCTGGTTTTTCAACCAAAAAGCTTGGCTACGAAGGGCAAGAACAGGTGTTATAGTGAGTGACAGGCATGGGCTGCTTTATCAGAACAGGGCTGGGAGGTGTGGTCTTTTCCTTCAGAAGAGTGCAGTGACTGTGAAGAATGTACCTTGACCAGCAAGCTATCTCTTAACTAATGAACCAAAATGAGGTATTGATTTTATAGTTACCTGGTTATTTATTTTTCTCCATCTAAAAGTGTCCCTTTGCTAATCTGAAGCCCCTCTGCCCATGGGGTGAGGCAAAACAATCCATCACAGAAAAATCAAGACCGAGTTACGTTATTTATCAGCCTCTAGCATACTGGGATGCTTTTTCTTAACTTTCCACATTCTAAACAATGGAAGCATGAGGTCTTTCTGGAACATTATAGGTCTCTTTAGAATACATTTGAAATATAAAATTTACATAATGAAATAATCTTTTCATTGTAGTATGTTCCTCAAACTCCTTTCTCCCACACATTTATTTTCATTGCTTTAAACTTTAATTGTATTGGTTTGATTTATTTTCTTTATTTCCTTTTTATGACAGAAAACTTGATAATAAATTTGTACAAGTTTCCCTGTGATGCAGCCCTCTCATATATATAGCTAGAAGTTCTTGCCTATCTTATGTCCAGAAAGAATAATAGTATAAGACAGCAAAGAATAATAGAAAGAATCCATAGTTCTATCAGAAGCCTGGTACCTAAGAAAACTGAGATTTTGTTACAAAGGACTTGCAACTCTTTTTTTATCTTTCTTTTTCTAAACAGGTGCTGTATATACGTCTATGGTCCACTCTGACGCTGTGTACTTTGAAGCCGTTGATCCTAAACTGAGAATAAATAGAGGAAAAGAGTTTTCATCCACCACATTAATCCTTTGTTTTATTACTATTACCCATTGGGACTTTACTAAATATTTGAGATATCTGCCTTCATGAAGCTCAGATAAGAGAAAGAGACATATATGAAAATGAATATGCTTTGTAGGACACAGGCCACAAAGAAAAAAGTACTCATTCTGCTGAGGAAGGAAAGAGCAAAAAAGTCTTCATGGAGGAGACAAATTGAAATGTGGAGTTATATATTTTTAATGGACATCCTGTTAATCTTCATTGTTGCCAGGACTTGATACTGTCTTTCTTTTCATTTATAGCCTTAAAGTGGACTTTTTTGTGGGATATGATTTCCATTGAGATATTTTCTGGGACTTAATTTTTAAGTATGTTAATTCATTTTTCTTATTGATTTCTAGCTTAATTCCACTCTGGTCAGAAAACATATTCTATATTATTTCAAGGATAAGTGATTTTTGAAAATTTTCTATGGGTGTTTATATACATATATATACACATATATATAATTAATATATACACTATAATACTATATTATTATGTATATGCTATACATAATAATAATACATAATAATACTACTATATTATTAATGTATATACTATACACCTATATATATGTATATATATGTGTTTATATATTCTTAGGAATGTTCAAATTATCTATATCTTCATTAATTTTTGTTTACTTATCTTACTAGTTACTGAGATAGTTATATGAAAACATCTTCGCTATTATTTTGGATAAGCTCTAATATTTCCTATAATTATGCCTATGTTTTCTTTCTATGCATTGCCTGTGGAATTTACATCAGTAGTTGTTCTGGAAATCTGTAAAGTGTGAATGCTCATATGCTATATGACTGAGCCATTCCACAATTAGGTATAGTTGACAAAGAAACGCTTGCTCGTGTGCACTAAGAGACATGTAAAAATAATTCAGAACAGTAGTATTCATAGCCTCAAATTGGAGATAATACAAATGCCCCTTAACAGTAGAATAAGTAAATAAATTGTGGCATATTCATCCATTCAATGGCATACCATAGAGCAATGAAAAATAACAATTGATAGCTATACTATATACAAGTACCACAGACAAGGCTAAGGAACAGAAGGCAAGTGTGTACCATATGACAGCTTTTATATAAATCAAAACCAGGCCATAGAACCTAGTGTTAGAGCTCTGAAAAATTATTACTTGAGAGAGGATGGTCGGAAAGTAAGTGAGAAGGGACATGAGAGTGACATTTGGGTGATACTTTAATTTTATTAAATTGGTGTCGATTCAAAAGGATTTAGCTTTCCGTTCATTGAATGGGATATTTATGATCTGTGCTTATCTCTGCATATTTGATATATCAATTCAAATATACATATATATTTAGTTTATATACTAGCAGATGTGTATATAATGAATGTGTATATATGAATATAAGAGCATGAAGGGTATTCCAGACACAGAGAGAATCACAATCCAAGGAACAGATGATAAACAGCAAGGTCCTTCCTGGCAAATTCAAAGACTTCAGCACCAACAGACAAGAGAAGGAGAACCACAGTAGGAAATGGCTGACTAACCGTTCACTTAGCGCACCATTGGTTTGTATGTTTCCTTCATGTTTGCTTCCCTCGGATGAAGAAAAACAGCCCAAATCTCAAAACACCACTTTGTTTTCTTTAAGAACATGGATCTCAAGACAAATGAATCTCAAATGAAGTCAACAGCACCAAGGAATGAACATCAGTGTTCTCCCAAATTTGTATAAGAAATACTCTGTGCTGGGGAGCCTGGGTGGCTCAGTCTGTTAAGCATCTGACTTCAGCTCGGGTCATGATCTCGCGGTTTGTGAGTTCAAGCCCCACATCAGGCTCTGTGCTGACAGCTCAGAGCCTGGAGCCTGCTTTGGATTCTGTGTCTCCCTTTCTGCTCCGCCTCTGCTTGCTCTCTCTCTCTCTCTCATAAGTAAATAAACATTAAAAAAAATTTTTTTTAAAAATACTCTGTGCTTGTGTCCTCTACATATTGATTTTGTAATTCATAAATCTTCTAAATAGCACTGTTAACCCACAATATAAAATGTACATTATATATGAAAAATAGAAAGTTATAAAATTTTATATGAATAGAAATTTTGCCATTTTCTTTCAGCGTCTCGGTAGATCACCTTGAGAACCCCTTTGGAGAGTCAACTGTGAATTCTTTCTGAAATAGGCACTGCTTTATTACTAAGGAGTCTCCAGAAAAGCTGATAATAATGTGCTGTAATTCAGGATAAGGAGGTAACCTGTGCGCTTTGTCCCTAAGACAAGGTTTTCATGGTTTTAGAAATTAATTCGAGAGTAGAATCCTGGTTAGAAGAACTGACCTTCAGCACTAGTGGGAGGAAAACAGCAGGCATCTTTGACATCTATTAATTTACATTCTGGGAAACTCATCCTCCTTTAGGATTACTTTTTGGTAGAGAGTTCATGGAGGAAAAGGATTCTTGAATTGAATCTTGAAAGACTCATTACACTTTTAAAGGAAGAAAGTAATGAACATTTCAGGGGCAATGGAAACTTGGGATTTAAAGGGGAATTTTAAGTAACGATTTAATTTTCTTTCTTTTTCTTGTAATTTTTTTAATTGTTTTAAATGTTTATTTATATTTGAGAGAAAGCATAAACAGGACAGGGACAGAGAGAGATCGAGACAGAATCTGAAGCAGGCTTAGACTCCCAGCTGTCAGCACAAAGCCCAACATGGGGCTGGAATTCACAAACTGTGAGATCATGACCTGAGCTGAAGTTGGATGCTTAACCGACTGAGTCACCCAGGTGCTACCTTTTTTAAATTTTTTTAAAAATGTTTTATTCATTTTTGAGAGAGAAAGAGAGAGATTGGCAGAGTAAGAGGGAGACACGGAATCCAAAGCAGGCTCCAGGCTCTGAGCTGTCAGCACAGAGCACGATGTGGGGCTCGAACTCATGAACTGTGAGATCATGACCTAAGCCGAAGTCAGTTGCTTAACCAACTGAGCCACCCAGGGGCCCTGATTTAATGTTATTTCTTAACTTGGGTTACAATTAACAAGTTCAGATTTATGTCATTTTATTGGATGAAATATTTATGTTTTATGCACTTGTCTTTTCAAACATCAAAAAGAGTAATTTAATAACGGAAAGGTTTAGAACATATGAACTAATAGCCTCTAGGGGGCATCTCTGTTGAGAACATTGAGAAGGAAAACAAAACAACAAAAACTTCCAGGTGTTTTCCTAGAAAGGTCACCAGGGCAGGAAAATTATCTCTTGAATTGTTGGTAGTGAAGCAAATAATGGAGCTTTCAAGTTAAGATTTCTGTTTATCTAAAACAAACAGGAGGCTCACCTGATGCTACTACTATATAAATTAGTTTCTCAGAGAATGTGCAAGAAACTAAATAAATCTCTTGAATTAGTTGCCATCTCTGTATTCGCAGAGGCTGAATTATGCATGAAAGTAATGCTAACTGAAATTAAGACTTCTCAGCTTGCTCAAAGTGAGGAAAACTGGAGTCCCAAGGACATGCAGACAGATAACAGACCCTCACTCCCTTAAATGACACTGATAATATGCACATTCACACTTGAGTAATTCAATTATATATGAGTCAGAAAGTTAAAAAAGAAAGAAAAAAAGTGCAACATTTCTGGTTTCAGTACTGACTAAAGAACTTAGAAGAACTTCGAAGTCATTATTCACATCCTTATAATAAATACAAGCTGGGGTGCCTGGGTGGCTCAGACGGTTGAGCGACCAACTTCGGCTCACGTCATGATCTCACAGTCTGTGAGTTTGAGCCCTGCATCAGGCTCTGTACTGGTGGCTCAGAACCTGGAGCCTGCTTCGGATTCTGTGTCTCCCTCTCTCTCTGCCCCTCCCCCACTCATGCTCTCTTTGTCTCAAAAATAAATAAAAACATTAAGTAAATAAATCAATAAATACAAGCTGAACAAACTGAAAATTAACGACTCTTCTTACACTCATCAGAGAATGAAGATTTCAGTAAAAACTGCCACCGCAAAATCTAGAAACAGGTGAATCCAGAGAGTCACAGTTGAAATATGCTTACCTCCAACAGAAGCTGTTGGAGTCATCCACCAGTAGGAACACTTAAATGATAACTTTGACAAATTGCCAGAGGTGGAGTGTGAACCACTGTGACACAGAGAATCTACTGGAGGCCTCTGATCTGTAACACCCTTACACTTCTGTGGTTTTATGCCCAGTAATCCTCTCCAGTTCTCATATTGACAATCGGAGAAAGATCCGCCCGCCCGCCATGGTTCTGACATGGGGAGGAATAGGGTAATCACTGTGAAATATACCTGAAGTGGTCGACATACCCTCCAGGGGAAAAGATTTTTTCCACAGCCTTATCCTAGCTGGAAGAAGAGCATTCTGCCCCCCTCAACCTCCTCCAGCCTTCTTGTCTCATCTAAGGTATAAAAGAATATTACTGGGGGGAGGGGGGCATATTAAAATTCTGAGGCAGGCTAAGAAACAGAAAAACATGATCTCTGTATAAGGGTAAAAACCAGCAATAGAAACTGTATGTAAGAGTGAACAGATGTCAGATTAAAAGACATAGACTTCAAGGTGACCATGTTCAGAGAATGAAAGCAAAACGTGCTTAAATAAATAAAGTATGATGAAACTGTCTCATCAAAGAGAGAATGTATATAAAGCCATAGTTAGTAGTTCTTTATACTAACTTTAGAAGAAGAAAAGTATAATTATAAATTAAAAATTCCTGGAGAGGCTCAAAGTAGATTTGAACTGGCTGAAGAATTAGAGAACTTGAAGAGAGACCAATGCAGATTATGCAGTCTGAAAACCAGAAAGAAAAAGGAATGGGAAAAAAATTAACAAAGCCTCAAAAAAAGATGGGACACTATTAAATGCACCAGCATATACATAATGGGGGAAGTAGCTTGAGGAGAGAGAGAGAAAGGAGCAGAAAAAAAAAGTATATTCAAAGAAATGATGGCTGAAATTTTCTCAAATTTGAAAAAAAAAATCTATATATTAAACAAGATTGATAGACTGCTATTAGGATAAATGCAAAGATATCCATGTGCCTATCATATATAGATGATGAAAACAAAAGACAAAAAAACATTTTGGAAACATCAAGTGAAAACAAATCATCACATAAAAGGGAACCCCAGTAAGATTGGACTACTGAAATTTCATCTGAAATAATGGAAGCCAGGAGGCAGTGAAATTACATATTCAACGTCCTCAAATTAAAAATACCAAGCAAGCATACCACATCCAGTAAAGCAAAGTGCAAAAATAATAGCAAAATAGACTTCAAAGTTTTACAAAATCAAACAAACACGGAATTCATTTTTAGAGGATCCATCTTATAAGAAATACTAAACAAAGTTATTCCTACTGAAAGCAAGTGATTCCAGGAAATAATATGAACTGACAGAAAAAAAACATAGAACACTAGTACAGGGAACTATGTAATTATAAAAAATAGTTTAAATGCATATTTTATTTTATTCCTTTAACTGACTTTAAAAAATAATTGGATAAAATAATATGTATAGGATCATACTGATGGGCATAATGTAATATATTTGCCAGAACATCGCAAAGGAAGACAGTGGGAACAAAGCTGTGCTGAGCTAAAAAGTGAATCTAGACAGTAACTTGAAAACATAGGACAAATGAACAGAACAGGAAACATGAAATAAAAAAGCAAATATAACAAAAAGCTATAAATACATGCTTTTTTTAATACTCATAAAGTTAAAACTATAGCAATATATTGTTGAAGTTTGTCAAATATATAGATGTAATATATATAATAATAATACTTCAAAAAACAAGAGGAAGATCAAGTAATATTTTTATATATAATTGAAATTGTTTTATGAATCTGAAATATATTCTGACAAGTTCAAGTGTGTATAGTAAGCCATATAGCAGCCATTAAAGAAATAAATCAAAAACTATATATAGAAAACATTATCAAAGAAATGAAAATGTATTTATATAATGCAGGAAATATGAGTGAAGTAAGAACAGAGAAACAAAAAAACATGAAACATATAGAAAATAAAATGGCAGAAGCAAATTCAATTATATTAATAGTAACATTAAATGTAAATGGATTACACAATCTAATTGAAAGGCAATAATTGTCTGACCAGATAAAAACCAAGCTATGATCATATTCTGCCTACAAGAAGCACACTATATATTCTAAGATACATAGACTGAAAGTAAATGGATGGAAAAATATACACCATGCAAACAGTAACCACAAGAAAGAAAGAATGGGTATACAAATACAAGAGAAGTAGATTGTAAAGTAAAAAAAAAATACTAGAAATGAGATACATCTTATAATAATAAAAGGGTCGATCCATCAGGAAGATATATCAATTATAAACATACATACACCTAACAATGAAGAACCAAAACTCATGTAGCAAAAACTGACAGAACGGAGGACAGTTCAACAATAATAGTTGAAATTTTCAATAAAACCTGTTTCAATAATATAAAGAACATGTAGGCAAAAAATCAGCATGTAATTAGATTTCAACCATAATATAACCAATTAGACGTAGCACACATGTGTCAATAGTCCATCTCACAAACAAAGAATATAAAGTCTTCTCATGTGCGCATGGAGCATTGTGTAGGACACACCATATGCTGGGCAATAAAACAAACTTCAATAAATTTCACATGGAAATTATATAAAGTTTGTTTTCTGACGTCAGTGGAATGAAATTATAAATAAATAACAGAAAGAAACTTGAGACAGTCATAAATGTGTGGAAATTAAACAATACATCCTAACTAACAGATCAATGAAGAAATCTAAAGGGAAAATAGGAAGTGCTTTGAGATGAATTAAAATAGAAACACAACTAACAATGCAATACAGCTAAAGCAGTGTTTAGAAATGTGTAACTGTAATTGGCTGAGTCAAAAAGAAAAGAAATATTCTTAATAACTTAAATCTTAAATCACTGAAAAAAAAATAAAAAGAACACTAAACCTAAAGCAAACAAAATCAAGGAAATAAAATTTAGGGCAAGATTTGACAAAACAGAAAACAGGAAATAGAGAAAATTAATATAAGAAAACTTCAGGGTTTTTTTGAAAGTTTTAATAAATTTGATAAATCTTTAGCTAGATTGACAATAAAAAACAAAGGCACTCAAATAAAGAAGTAAAAATGAAATGGTACATTACTATTGACCTTACAGAAATAAAAAAGATTATGAAAGAATTTTTGAAAAATTGCATGCCAATAATTACATAAATTAGATAAAATGGACATGTTTCTATAAAGACATGATCTATTCAATTTGATTCAAGAAAAATAGAAAATTTTGAATAAATGTATATCAAGTAAAGAGATTGAATTAATAATAATACCAGCAACAACTACTGAGAAGAAAAAGCCCAGTCCCAATGACTGCTCTGGTAGATTCTACCAAATATTTAAAGAATAATTAACGCAACTTTTCAAAAAGCCTTTCAAAAATAGAAGAGAAAAAAACACTAGTCAACTTATTTCTTGGAGCCAATATTATACTGGTACCAAAGCCAAACAAGAAATGACAATAAAAGAAAACTATAGACGAATAGCACTTTTGAATATAGACATAAAAATTCTAAACAGAATACTAGCAAACATAACTCAATTAAGTTAGAACAATTATAAGTAGAATTTATCCAGGAATGTAGGATTGGCTTAATATCCAAATATCATTTTTAATTTTTTTTTAATTTGAGTAGAGTTAACACACAATGTTACATTGGTTTCAGGTATACAACATAGTGATTCAATTTCTCTATACATTATGCTATGCCCCCAAGTGTTAACATCTGTCACCATACAACACTATTACATGATCATTGACTGTATCTCCTAATCTGTGCTTTTTATTCCTGTGACTAATTCAATCTATAACATGAAGCCTGTATCTCTCATTCTCCTTTACCATTTTGCCCACTCCCCCACCTCCCTCCCTTCTGGAAATGATCTTTCTTTTTTTTTTTTCTCTCTGCATTTACATAGAAATGTGTAATCTTATTCTGTTTTTGTTTATTTGTTCATTTGTTTTGTTTTTAGATCCCATATATGAGTGAAATAATATCAGTCATTGTTATATACCATATAACATAAGATATATGTTATAAAACCAAATAAATAGGGGCACTAGGGTGGTTCAGTCAGTTGGGCAGCCAACATTAGCTCAGGTCACGATCTTGAGGTTTGTGAGTTGTGAGTTCAAGCCCTATATGGGGCTCTGTGCTGACAGCTAGAGCCTGGAGCCTGCCTTGGATTCTGTGCTTCCCTCTCTCTCTACCCCTCCCCTGCTCGCACTGGGTCTTTCTCTTTCTCTCTATCTCTCTCTCAAAAATAAATAAACATTAAAAAAAATTTAGTAAAAAAATACACCAAATAAATAAATAAAATAATTAAGTATTGTCAGTGAATGAAAGACAAAAAATCCAATGAGAAACAAAGGTCACATGATTATCTTAATAGACATGGAAAAAGCATTTGACCTTTTCATAATGAAAATGATCATTGAACCAGGTTAGAAGGGAATTTCTAAAACCCGATAAAAAGAAATTTACAAAAAACCCTGCAGCTAACATCATACCTAATGGTAAATGACTGGATGCTTTTATTGTAAGAATAAAAACAAGACAAGATGTACTCTCCTTGCCTTCATTTAACATTGTATTAAAGGTTCTAGCCAAGGCAATTAGATAAGAAAGTGAAATCAAAGGCATCCAAATTGGAGAAGGAGGGAAAGAGAGATAATTACCTCCATTTACGAAAGGCATGATATTGTATATAAAAGTCCTAAGGAATCCACTAAAACAGCTATTGTAAAGAGTTCAGAAATGTAGAATATAAGATTGATATACAAAAGTCAATTGTATTTTTATATACTAGCAATGAACAATCTGAAAATGAAAGTAAGAAAATAATTCCATTTACAATAGCATCAAAAACAAAAAGTTTAGAATTCAATTTAACAGAATAAGTTCAAACATTATACTATGAAAACTACAGAACATTGCTGAAAGAAATTAAAGAAGATCTAAATAAATGGTAACATATTCCATGCACATGTACCTGAAGACTTAATAATACAAACATTAATAATACAAAGACTTAATAATGCAAATATTATTAAGGTAGCAATACTCCTCAAATTGATATAGAAATTCAACACAATCCATTTATTTACTTTTTAAATTTTTTTTAGCTTTTATTTATTTTTGAGATAGAGACAGAGCATGAGTGAGGGGGAAGGGCAGAGAGAGAGGGAGATACAGAATCTGAAGCAGGCTCCAGGCTCTGAACTGTCAGCACAAAGCCGTATGTGGGGCTAGAACTCATGAACCGTGAGATCACGACCTGAGCCAAAGTCAGAGGCTTAACTGACTAAGCCATCCAGGCACCCCCCCCCCCATTTATCTTTAAATTTTTTTTAATGTTTATTTTTGAGAGAAAGAGAGAGAGCATGAACACAGGAGCAGCAAAGAGAGAGGGAGAGAGAGAATCCCAAGCAGACTCCGTGCTCTCAGCCCAGAACCCAATGTGGGGCTTGAACTCATGAACCATGAGATCATGATGTGAAACAAAGTCAGTCACTCAACTGCCAGAGCCTCAGTCACCCCCAACACAATCCCATTTAAAATCCCAGCTGATCTTCAAATTCTATGGAAAACTCAAAGGAACAGAAAAGCCAAAAAGTTAGAGACTCACCCTTCCCACTTAGAAAATTTATTATAAAGCAACGTTAATCACGACAGGGTGGTACTGACATAAGGATAGACATACAAATCAGTAGAATAGAATTGAAAAATCCTCACATTATGGTCAATTGACTTTCAGTAAGGATTCGAAAGTAATTCAATGAGAAAAGAATAGTCCTTTCAACAAATGTTGCTAGGACAAATGGCCAACCACACACAAGTAAATGAAGTTAGACTCCTATCTTACCCCATTATAAAAACAAACTCAAATCAAAGACCTAAATGTGAGAACTAAAACTATAAAACTTTTAGAAGAAAATACAGATATTAATCTTAATGACTTTGTATTAGGCAATGTTTTCTTAGATATGAAAGCAACAACAGAATAAAGAAAAAATACATAAATTATGTATGGCACTTTCCCCTCACTGATCTTCTTCCCCAAAACCCATAATCCCAAGGTAGTCAGGCAAATTGCAGTCTGGAAGATTTTACAAAATAACTAATTGTACTATAATTTCTCAAAACTATCAAAGTCATCAAAAAACAAGGAAAAAATGAAAAACTGTCCCAGCCTAAGGAACCATGGCAACGAATTGTGATATGATACAACCCTTTACGGGGCCCTGAAACAGAAAAGACACAATAGGTGAAAACTAAGGAAATCTGAATACAGTAAAGGCTTCAGTTAATAATAAGATACCAATATTATTTCAAATTAGTTATTTCAAATTCTTTAGTAAATATTCAGTAGCACAATTTCTGGATCATAAGCCAGTTCTATTTTTAATTTTTTGAGGAGCTTTCAAACTGTTTTCCACAGTGGATGCACCAGTTTTCATTCCTACCAACAGTGCATAAATGTTCCCTTATCTGCACATCCTTGCCAACACTTGTTTCTGTTGATTTTAGTGATTCGACAGGTGTGCAGTGGTATCTCATTGTAGTTTTGATTTGATTTTCCCCGATGATGAGTCATGTTGAGCATCTTTTCATGTGTCTGTTGGTCATCTGTATGTCTCCTTTGGAGAAATGTCTATTCACATCTTCTGTCATTTTTATTGGATTATTTGGTTTGGGGATGCAAATTACTCAGGTTTGGGTGCATTCAGTTTCATAAGTTCTTTATATATTTTGGATACTAACCCTTTATCAGATATGTTATCTGCAAATATCTTCTCCCATTCTGTAGGTTGTCTTTTAGTTTTGTTTATTGTTTACTTCACTGTGCAGAAGCTTTTTATTTTGATGTAGTCCCAATAGTTTATTTTTGCTTTTGTTTCCCTTGCTTCAGGAGATACATCTAGCAAAAGGTTGCTGTGGCCAATCTCAGAGAAATTACTAGCTGTGTTCTTTTCTAAGATTTTTATGGCTTCAGGTCTCACATTTAAGTCTTTAATCCATTGTGAGGTTTGTGTATGTGTGTGTGTGTGTGTGTGTGTGCGCGCGCACATAGTGTAAGACAGTGTTTCAGTTTCATTCTTTTTCATGTTGCTGTCCAGTTTTCTCAACATCATTTGTTGAAGGGACTTTTTTCCCATTGTATATTCTTTCCTCCTTTGTCAAAGGTTAACTGGCCATATAATCATTGGTTTGTTTTTGATATTTTTATCCTGTTCCATTGATCTATCCCCTATGTTTATTGCAGTATGACTTACAATAGAAAAACCTCCGAGAGATTATTTTTTGGGTCTGGGAACACTCAAATTTCCATATAAATTAACTGTAATTGCTTCTTTGCTTTATGCCATTTCTGTTCATGAAAGATTTTATGGAAACACTCTACTTTTAGCATGGAAACCTGTTTACCTGTTTTGGTTTATTAGTTTTAACATATGTACCATACGAATGTAAGATGTTACTAATAGGGGAAACTAGTTGCAAGATATCTAGGGACTCTGTCACTACCTTTGTGATTTCTTTGTACTACCTTTGTGACATCTTTGCAAAAATTGTTCTAAAATGAAAATTTTATTAACACATAGGAAGGAAAGAAGGGAGGAAGGAAAGAAGTAAGAGAAGAAGGAAGGAAGGGAGGAAAGAAGGAAAGGAAGGAGGGACAAAAACAAGGAAAGAAGAATAAAAGGAGAAAACAATTTTAACCATGGGAAGACTTACATCTTAGACTGTGTAAATTTTAGTGTAAAGGGATTTTAATGTCTTTGGCAGGTCACTATTGAAGCTTACTAATGAGTGGTTTGTGGAATAAACCTCCTTCTTTTTAAATACTGATAGAATTTGCCCATCTCCAGTCTTTCAGAAGCTTTTGTCCTTACATGAACATGAACAATCAATGACAGTTATCTCATTTAGAGAGTCTCTTGAGACTCTGGTGTGTAATTTAGACAGGTCAGAGGTTTGAACTCATGCAAAGCAAGCATGTGTACTCTTACAATCGTTTTATCCATCATGAATTTATCCATGCAGCAGAAATGCTCGCTGTACCCTTTTCAATCCAAAGATAATTCTTCTTGACAGAGAATAAAAGGAACCCAGAAGGAGTTGAGGAACTTTGCTGCACCAACATTGTCTCTTTTAATGTTTATTTGTTTCCCTAAAAATGCTTGTAAGATGACTCCTCTGCATGTGTATACATGTATGTGTATTTTCATGTGTGTATAAATTTATAATATATATTCCATATAAATTATAATAGATTTATTTATGAAAGTATACATAAACTTTTATATAAATGTATTTATAAAATTAGTTTTTTTCTGGAACATTAACTTACCTTGAGCCTAAATTATCTGACATTTTTTAAATGTACTTATCACTCACCTGCATTTAACATTGCACATTCTATCATTTCTACAGTGGAGAAAGTTGTTTCTCTTACGTAGTAAGTTGTTTCTAAAGTCCAATAATGCAGAGTATTTTTGTATTCACTGTTTCTTAATAAATCTGGAAAAGCCAATTTCCTTCTCCAGGAAGGCAAAGGATAGAAATTGCCACATATAAAGTTGTTGACTTGTAGGGAAGAACTGAGTTTTTACTCAAACAAGCTCTTTGATGACCTCTGTGGTGTATGAAGTGGTCAGGTTTAAATTAAATATAATACCATGAGATTTCTAACCCCATTTGCAAATGATGCAACTGACACTTGGAGAGATTGCAGAACCTCAAAGAGCTAAATAAGATCATATAACCATACGTGTGCGTGTGCACTTGTGCAACTTTATTTGACCTTATTTATATAACCTTAATGAGCCCTTTCTGTAACTTCTCATATTGTCAGTGTATTTGCGTGTCTGAGTGTAGATATGATCGCAGGCTGCCACCCTCCCCCTGGGAAATAGCAAACATGTCAAAAATGATCTGGTGTGTATGTGAATGAGGGAGGGACTATGATGGAATTAGCAGTGAATGGTTCTTAATGAAGACTAGGGAAGCGGGAAATCTGGATTCTGGTCACATGGAGGGGCTGGCTTTGTCCTCAGGGATTCTGATCTGAGAGCTCTTCTGGCCTCCAGAAATCTGTACTCTTTGAACACCCATCACTACAAGTACCTCTTTGTTTATAAACCCCTTGGGAGGGGAAAGATCCCTGCTTCCCCACACTTGAAGACATTATTCCTAGTCACCTCACCACTAAGATCTGTAGGGCCTTGGGCAAATCGTTTATTTTCTTGACTCTATAGTTTTCTTTGTCTGTAGAATGAGAGTAGGAGGGGATATTGAAAGGATCAGTGCCCCAGGCTGATTTGCATGAAGTCTGCAAGTCTTTGCATGAAGTCCAAGAAAGTGTTAGAAGGGGACAATAGAGAACCCCAGCTATGAAGACTCTGAGGAGAGAAAGAGGCTACAGGAAGTTGGGGCAGGCAGGAAGGCTTCCCAGAGGAGACAAAACAGGAGATGAGAATTTTGAGGCATCTAGCCCATGTGTGAGTGCTTTGGGGAATGCAAAGAGAACAGGCTGGGATCATAAAAAAATGAGACCCTGCAAATCAAGTCATGGTGTAGACTTTCTGCTCAGAAGTGTGTCCTGTGTGCATCTTTCCACGTGTGGAAAGTTGAGAAAGGAATTCTGGGAAGAATGCTGACCCTGATTACACACCACCATGAGGAGAGGACAACTGTGCTATGGAGCCACTCCAAGATGGTGGCACCACGTGCACGGGCCCCAGGTCAGGGCCAAGGGATCAATAACTCTGGGGTACAGAGTTTCAAGAAAGTCAAAACACTAACTGTAAGGGAAAAGACAAAAGGAAAGAGGCCAGTCATAAGGGAGATTGGTTAGAGAGGGAAGCTGCTAATGAGAGAAAAGCTACAGAAAACAGGGAAGACAGGCCCTGAGGCAACTGCACAGACAGGAAGCGTGGTGCAGGGGTCTGTAGTCCTAGATGCAAGTGGACATCTTGGGGAGGGGTTCTGAATCTGATAATTAGTATCCAATAACTTTAGTTCCTGGGTCTACAATGGGGGCAGTCAACACAGCAGAACACAGACATGTGGTATCTCACAGCTGCAGAGCTGGTATCCTAATCACATATGCTAGAAGCTTCTTGGGTGGCCACAGTGACCTGGAAGCTGAAGGACTCAAACCATAGGACTCAGACAGCCCTTCAGGAGTCCCCTTTAGGGAACAGCAATATTTTTGTTATTCTACCTGCAGAAGTATCCATAAACTATAGCTATGAGGATGTCAACACTTCTCTATGGTGAGTCTAAGAGTCACTGTAACAGTTCTGGGACACGAGCTTGTATAGGTCCAGCACTTTTGTGTTAAAAACCTACTATGTATTAGCTATCAAGCTAATCTTTCCTACCTTAAAGAGCCCCAAATTTCTTACTTTTACTAACAGACACCAGCACCTACATCTCAGGGTTATTACAAGAATTAAGTAAGATGTAAATCAGGAGAGGCAGTGTGGCTGTTAACCATTAAATTATCAATGAATGGTAATAAGTTTTAGTATAAATATTAATATTAGAATTAAGGCTAGTATTATTTATTGTTGCTCATATTTGTCTGTTGTTTTCTATATATTTAGAAAAATAGGGGTGCCTGCATGTTTCAGTTAGCTGAGCGACCAACTCTTGATTTTGGCTCAGGTCATGATCCCAGGGTTGTGGGATCGAGCCCCCAGTTGGGCTCTGCACTGTGCATGAAGCCTGCTTAAGATTCTCTCTCTGTCTCCCTCTGCCCCTCCCCCTCACTCACATGTTCTTTCACTCTCTCAAATAAAATAAAATAAAATAAAATAAAATAATAATATTAAATAAAAAATTAAAAATTAAAATAAAATAAAATAAAATAAAATAAAATAAAATAGCATTCCCTTGAAAAGTCATCCATTTTCCTCTAGGAAAAATAATACAAAACATCAGAATTCAAGGTCACCAATTCTATCAGCGTCCATTTTATTTGCATTATTTTTATTTATATTATCCCTATATCTTTCGTTTATCTCTCTTCCTCTCTGCTTCCTGCCTTCTTCCCTTCCTTCCTTCCTTCCTTCCTTCCTTCCTTCCTCTCTCTCCTCTCCCTGCTTCTTTCCCTCTGTCTCTCTCCTTCCTTGACTCTCTCTCTGTCTTTCTCTTTCTCTCTCCTTTCCTCTCTTTTCAGTGGTGAGCATACTGAGAGCAAGGCAGAGGAATCAGGGCATTCAGGCAAGGAAAACCAGGTTTGGACCAGAAACAAAGCATCTTCCAAACAAGGTGACTTTGTTAAAACACAACTCTTTGAATCATTCTCATAGGGAATTTTTTAAAAGAATTTATTCCTATGTTCTTGCCCCTAGATCTGAATTTTCTATCACAGTCGCATTGCCATTTTATTATAGAGCTCTGACACCAAAATATGGGATCATTTCTGAGGCTCCAGGAACATAGCATAAAATGGCTAAAAAAAATTAATCACTCATTTTGATTTAGTCTTCTCTTCTGCCCAGTAATGACTTTGGATGCCATCCTATTGACCTTCTCTGCTTTTGTTACCATCAAAATCGATACAGTATTCAATGTCATAAATTTGCTTTGGCTACCTTACAGTTCATTGTGGACCAAATGCTCCCCCTGCAAACTGGGTGATAATGAAGTTGTGGGCGATGGGCCTCCTGTAATCAGCCATCATTACAGTGGTGCCTGGCTTTAAAGTAAATGACAGAGCCAGTAAGGTTGGGAAGATATTGATCAATAACCAGCCTTGGGAGGCTCAAACTTTACCTGAAGTTCTATAGCCAATGAGTGTTAGCTACGAAGTACCAGGTTCAAACCATTTGCTTAATAAGGTTCTTTGCAGCTGGACCCAAGAACACCAATAGTTTATGTGAATTCAACATAATGTTTCCTCATGAAAGAGACCCCTATCCAGTTACAAAATATACTGTATACATAAAAGATCATACAGAGCACACATGTAAATTTTAAAGAGTAGGCCTGAACATCTATTTATCCTTAAGAAATAGACATTTCTAATATCTCAAAGCATCCATCATCTGCCCTCTTATGACTGGCCTCCTCTCTCACTCTCAGATATGACTCCAAAAATGATTTTTGTGGCAATAATTCCATTTACTTCCATAATATTTTATCACTTGTAGATGACTCCTTTAAGAATGTATTGACTTAAATGTTGTGTTTTCCAATGTTTTACAAGTGAGATTGATATCATTTGTCTGGGATGACTTTCCCCTTTGCTTTGAAATAATTTTTCTTCTTTTGAGACTCACTCACATTATGCACATGACTGTGGCCCACTCATGGTTACTGTTTTATAGCACTGTTTAAATGCACTGCAATCCATGTATTCTTTCTACTGTTGAAAGACATTTGAAGGTTTTGTGTTTATTTATTTCATTTTTATTTAAAAGCTATCATGAAACTACTTCCATATTTTTTTTTTTTTTGCTCATTTTACCAAAATTTAGAATCAACTTATCAAGTTCCAAGGAAAACTGCATTGGAAATTGAATTGGAATTCCAGTAAGTCTGAGTCAATTTAGAATTGATATTTTATGGTAGTATGGTTTTCCATTTATTTATGACTCCCTTAATATCTTTTAATAGAGTATTATATTTTTTGCACAGAGACTGTGCATAAGTTTTTCTACATTTTCTTGAGTAACTTTTTAATGATGAGTGTAAATGGTATCTGTAGTAGTTTCCTAATTTATTCACAGTCTTGGAGAATAGAAGTCTAAATCCAAAATGTCAGCATTGGCCATACTTCCTGGTAGATTCTGAGTAGAATCCTTTCTTGCCTCTTCCTAGCTTCCTAGGGTGGCTATAGACCGTTTGCTTTCGTTGACTTGTAGCTACCTCACTCCAATGTCTGTGTATGTCTCTGAGTTTCTGTCTGTCTCTGTGTTTCTTCTCTTCTTCCTTTTTTTAATGTTTTTATTTATTTTTGAGAGACAGAGCATGAGCGGGGGAGGGACAGAGAGAGAGGGAGACACAGAATCTGAAGCAGGTTCCAGGCTCTGAGCTGTCAGCAGAGCCGCATACAGAGCTCGAACTCACAAACTGTGAGATCATGACCTGAGTTGAAATCAGATGCGGGGGCGCCTGAGTGGCTCAGTCGGTTGAACAGCCGACTTTGGCTCAGGTCACGATCTCGCGATCCGTGAGTTCAAGCCCCGTGTTGGGTATTGTGCTGAGAGCTCAGAGCCTGGAGCCTGTTTCAGATTCTGTGTCTCCCTCTCTCTGACCCTCCCCCATTCATGCTCTGTCTTTCTCTGTCTCAAAAATAAATAAAAAAAAAACTTAAAAAAAATTTAAAAAAAAAGAGAAAAGAAAAAAAAAAAGAAATCAGATGCTCAACCAACTGAGCCACCCAGGTGCCTCTTTTATCTTCTTATAAGGGCACCAGTCATATTGGATTAGAGTCCATTCTAATGAATTCCTCTTAGTTGATTACATTTGGAAAGACCCTTTTTCCAAATAAGGTCAGGTGCACCAGTACCAGGGAATGGGATTTCATCATGTCTCTTGTGTGACACAATTCAGCCTATAACAGTGTCTTAGTGCTTTTTATATTACATTTTTCTAACAGCGTTGTTGCTAGCATATAGAAAGGCAAGTGACTTCTGCATATTGATTTTAAATTCAGTAAACATAAATTCCTTATTAATAGATTTCTTAGGTTTTCTACATAGAAAATATTATATACAAATAATAGAAATTTTGTTTCCTCCTTTATTAAACAGAGTTTTTCAGAAAATCAGAACCAGTAGAATATATATATTTAATATTTTTTTTTCAATATATGAAATTTATTGTCAAATTGGTTTCCATACAACACCCAGTGCTCATCCCAAAAGGTGCCCTCCTCAATACCCATCACCCACCCTCTCCTCCTTCCCACCTCCCATCAACCCTCAGTTTGTTCTCAGTTTTTTTTTTAACGTTTATTTATTTTTGAGACAGAGAGAGAACAGAGCATGAAGGGGGGAGGGTCAGAGAGAGAGGGAGACACAGAATCTGAAACAGGCTCCAGGCTCTGAGCTGTCAGCACAGAGCCCGACGCGGGGCTCGAACTCACGGACCGCAAGATCATGACCTGAGCCGAAGATGGACACCCAACCGACTGAGCCACCCAGGCGCCCCTGTTCTCAGTTTTTAAGAGTCTCTTATGCTTTGGCTCTCTCCCACTCTAACCTCTTTTTTTTTTTTCCTTCCCCTCCCCCATGGGTTTGTGTTAAGTTTCTCAGAATCCACATAAGAGTGAAAACATACGGTATCTGTCTTTCTCTGTATGGCTTATTTCACTTAGCATCACACTCTCCAGTTCCATCGACGTTGCTACCAAGGGCCATACTTCATTCTTTCTCATTGCCACGCAGTACTCCATTGTGTATATAAACCACAATTTCTTTATCCATTCATCAGTTGATGGACATTTAGGCTCTTTCCATAATTTGGCTATTGTTGAGAGTGCTGCTATAAACACTGGGGTACAAGTGCCCCTATGCATCAGTACTCCTGTATCCCTTGGGTAAATTCCTAGCAGTGCTATTGCTGGGTCATAGGGTAGGTCTATTTTTAATTTTTTGAGGAACCTCCACAGTGTTTTCCAGAGTGGCTGCACCAATTCCCTTGCCTTTGGGGATGTGTCGAGTAAAAGATTGCTACGGCTAAGGTCAGAGAGGTCTTTTCCTGCTTTCTCCTCTAGGGTTTTGATGGTTTCCTGCCTCACATTCAGGTCCTTTATCCATTTTGAGTTTATTTTTGTGAATGGTGTCAGAAAGTGGTCTAGTTTCAATCTTCTGCATGTTGCTGTCCAGTTCTCCCAGCACCATTTGTTAAAGAGACTGTCTTTTTCCATTAGATGTTCTTTCCTGCTTTGTCAAAGATAAGTTGGCCATACGTTTGTGGGTCTAGTTCTGGGGTTTCTATTCTATTCCATTGGTCTATGTGTCTGTTTTTGTGCCAATACCATGCTGTCTTGATGATGACAGCTTTGTAGTAGAGGCTAAAGTCTGGGATTGTGATGCCTCCTGCTTTGGTCTTCTTCTTCAAAATTACTTTGGCTATTCGGGGCCTTTTGTGGTTCCATATGAATTTTAGGATTGCTTGTTCTAGTTTTGAGAAGAATGCTGGTGCAATTTTGATTGGGATTGCATTGAATGTGTAGATAGGTTTGGGTAGTATTGACATTTTAACAATATTTATTCTTCCAACCCTTGAGCAGGGAATGTCTTTCCATTTCTTTATATCTTTTTCAATTTCCTTCATAAGCTTTGTATAGTTTTCAGCATACAGATCTTTTACATCTTTGGTTAGATTTATCCCTAGGTATTTTATGCTTCTTGGTGCAATTGTGAATGGGATCAGTTTCTTCATTTGTCTTTCTGTTGTTTCATTATTAGTGTATAAGAATGCGACTGATTTCTGCACATTGATTTTGTATCCTGCAACTTTGCTGAATTCATGTATCAGTTCTAGCAGACTTTTGGTGGAGTCTATCGGATTTTCCATGTATAATATCATGTCATCTGCAAAAAGCGAAAGCTTGACTTCATCTTTGCCAATTTGGATGCCTTTGATTTCCTTTTGTTGTCTGATTGCTGATGCTAGCACTTCCAACACTATGTTAAACAACAGCAGTGAGAGTGGGCATCCCTGTCGTGTTCCTGATCTCAGGGAAAAAGCTCTCAGTTTTTCCCCATTGAGGATGATGTTAGCTGTGGGCTTTTCATAAATGACTTTTATGATGTTTAAGTTTTCCTTCTATCCCGACTTTCTGAAGGATTTTTATTAAGAAAGTGTGCTGAATTTTGTCAAATGCCTTTTCTGCATCGATTGACAGGATCATATGGTTCTTATCTTTTCTTTTATTAATGTGATGTATCACATTGATTGATTTGTGAATGTTGAACCAGCCCTGCATCCCAGGAATGAATCCCACTTGATCATGGTGAATAATTCTTTTTATACGCTGTTGAATTCGATTTGCTAGTATCTTATTGAGAATTTTTGCATCCATATTCATCAGGGATATTGGCCTGAAGTTCTCTTTTTTTACTAGGTCTCTGTCTGGTTTAGGAATCAAAGTAATACTGGCTTCATAGAGTGAGTCTGGAAGTTTTCCTTCCCTTTCTATTTTTTGGAATAGCTTGAGAAGGATAGGTATTATCTCTGCTTTAAACGTCTGGTGGAACTCCCCTGGGAAGCCATCTGGTCCTGGACTCTTATTTTTTGGGAGGTGTTTGATGACTGATTCAATTTCTTCGCTGGTTATGGGTCTGTTCAAGCTTTCTATTTCCTCCTGATTGAGTTTTGGAAGAGTGTGGGTGTTAGGAGTTTTTCCATTTCTTCCAGGTTGTCCAGTTCGTTGGCATATAATTTTTCATAGTATTCCCTGATAATTGCTTGTATCTCTGAGGGATTGGTTGTAGTAATTCCATTTTCATTCATGATTTTATCTCTTTGGGTCATCTCCCTTTTCTTTCTGAGAAGCCTGGCTAGAGGTTTGTCAATTTTGTTTATTTTTTCAAAAAACCAACTCTTGGTTTTGTTGATCTGCTCTACAGTTTTTTTTTAGATTCTATATTGTTTATTTCTGCTCTGATCTTTATTATTTCTCTTCTTCTGCTGGGTTTAGGCTGTCTTTGCTGTTCTGCTTCTATTTCCTTTAGGTGTGCTGTTAGATTTTATATTTGGGATTTCTCTTGTTTCTTGAGATAGGCCTGGATTGCAATGTATTTTCCTTTCAGGACTGCCTTCACTGCATCCCAAAGCATTTGGATTGTTGTATTTTCATTTTCCTTTGTTTCCATATATTTTTAAATTTCTTCTCTAATTGCCTGGTTAACCCATTCATTCTTTACTAGGGTGTTCTTTAACCTCCATTCCTTTGGAGGTTTCCAGACTTTTTCCTGTGGTTGATTTCAAGCTTCATAGCATTGTGGTCTGAAAGTATGCATGGTATGATTTCAATTCGTGTATACTTATTAAGGGCTGTTTTATGACTCAGTATGTGATCTATCTTGGAGAATGTTCCATGTGTACTCGAGAAGAAAGTATATTCTGTTGCTTTGGGATGCAGGGTTCTAAATATATCTGTCAAGTCCATCTGATCCAATGTATCCTTCAGGAGCCTTGTTTCTTTATTGACCGTGTGTCTAGATGATCTATCCATTTCTGTAAGTGGAGTGTTAAAGTCCCCTGCAATTACCACATTCTTACCAATAAGGTTGCTTATGTTTATGAGTAATTGTTTTATATATTTTGGGGCTCCGGTATTCAGTGCATAAACATTTATAATTGTTAGCTCTTCCTGATGGATACACCCTGTGATTATTATATAATGCCCTTCTTCATCTCTT
Source organism: Panthera onca (assembly GCF_046562875.1). Classification (NCBI taxonomy): domain Eukaryota; kingdom Metazoa; phylum Chordata; class Mammalia; order Carnivora; family Felidae; genus Panthera; species Panthera onca. The sequence goes on from NC_138346.1 coordinate 109,217,311, forward strand.
GTTACAGCCTTTAAAGTCTAGTTTGTCTGATATAAGTATGGCTACTCCAGCTTTCTTTTGGCCTCCAGTAGCATGATAAATAGTTCTCCATCCCCTCACTCTCAATCTGAAGGTGTCCTCAGGTCTAAAATGAGTCTCTTGTAGACAGCAAATAGATGGGTCTTGTTTTTTTATCCATTCTGATACCCTATGTCTTTTAGTTGGTGCATTTAGTCCATTCACATTCAGTGTTATTACAGAAAGATACGGGTTTAGAATCATTGTGATGTCTGTATGTTTCATGCTTGTAGTGATGTCTCTGGTACTTTGTCTCCCAGAATCCCCCTTAGGATCTCTTGTAAGGCTGGTTTAGTGGTGACGAATTCCTTCAGTTTTTGTTTGTTTGGGAAGACCTTTATCTCTCCTTCTATTCTAAATGACAGACTTGCTGGATAAAGGATTCTTGGTTGCATATTTTTTTCTGTTCATCACATTGAAGATCTCCTGCCATTCCTTTCCTGCCTGACAAGTTTCAGAAGAGAGATTGGTCACAAGTCTTGTAGGTCTCCCTTTATATGTTAGGGCACGTTTACCTCTAGCTGCTTTCAGAATTTTCTCTTTATCCTTGTATTTTGCCAGTTTCACTATGATATGTCATGCAGAAGATCGATTCAAGTTACGTCTGAAGGGAGTTCTCTGTGCCTCTTGGATATCAATGCCTTTTTCCTTCTCCAGTTCAGGGAAGTTCTCAGCTATTATTTCTTCAAGTACACCTTCAACACCTTTCCCTCTCTCTTCCTCCTCTGGAATACCAATTATGCGTATATTATTTCTCTTTAGTGCATCACTTAGTTCTCTAATTTTCCCCTCATACTCCTGGATTTTTTTATCTCTTTTTCTCAGCTTCCTCTTTTTCCATAATTTTATTTTCTAGTTCACCTATTCTCTCCTCTGCCTCTTCAATCCGAGCCGTGGTCGTTTCCATTTTATTTTGCATCTCGTTTATAGATTTTTTTAGCTCCTCCTGATTATTCCTTAGTCCCTTGATCTCTGTAGCTGTAGATTCTCTGCTGTCCTCTATACTGTTTTCAAGCCCAGTGATTAGTTTTATGACTATTATTCTAAATTCCCTTTCAGTTATATTTTTTAAATCCTTTTTGATCAGTTCATTAGCTGTTGTTATTTCCTGGAGATTCTTTTGAGGGGAATTCTTCTGTTCGGTCATTTTGGATAGTCCTTGGAGTGGTGCGGACCTGCAGGGCACTTCCCCTGTGCTGTCTTGAATAACTGGAGTTGGTGGGCGAGGCCATAGTCAGACCTGATGTCTGCCCCCAGCCCACCACTGGGGCCACAGTCATACTGGAGTGTACCTTCTCTTCCCCTTTCCTAGGGGCAGGATTCACTGTGTGGTGGTGTGGCCCATCTGGGCTACTTGCACACTGCCAGGCTTATGGTGCTTGGGATCCAGCGTATTAGCTGGGGTGGATGGGCAAGGTGCACAGGGGCAAGAGGGACAGGCTTAGCTCACTTCTCCTTCAGTGATCTGCTTCAGGAGGGGCCCTGTGGCAGTGGCAGGGAATCAGACCCGCCACTGGAGGGATGGATCCACAGAAGCACAGCGTTCGGTGTTTGCGGGGTGCAAGCAAGTTCTCTGGCAGGAACTGGTTCCCTTTGGGATTTTGGCTGGGGGGTGGGAGAGGGAGATGGCACTGGCGAGCACCTTTGTTCCCTGCCAAACTGAGCAATGTCGTCCGGGGCTCAACAACTCTCCCTCCCATTGTCCTCCAGCCTTCCCGCTCTCCGAGCAGAGCTGTTAACTTATAACCTTCCAGATGTTAAGTCCCACTCACTGTCCGAACACACTCCGTCTGGCCGCCCCACTTTTGCCCGCCAGACTCAAGGTCTCTGCTTGGCCAGCGGGCTGCCCCTCCACCCCGGCTCCCTCCCACCAGTCCGTGTAGCAAGCACCGCCTCTCCGCCCTTCCTACCCTCTTCCGTAGGCCTCTACGCTTGTAGTCTGCGCTTGGCTCCAGGGACTCCGTTCTGCTAGTCTTCTGGCGGTTTTCTGGCTTATTTAGGCAGGTGTAGGGGAAATCTAAGTGACCAGCAGGACGCAGTGAGCCCAGCGTCCTCCTGTGCCACCATCTTCTCCTGGTATCTATATTTAATATTTTTTTAATTTATATTTTATTATATATATATATAATTATATATATATATATATATATATATATATATATATATATATATATATACAGTTGACCCTTGAACAATGTGGGTTAGGGCAACTTTGACTCCCTCAAACCTACTAATAGCCTACTGTTGACCTCACCAATAACATAAACAGTTGGTGATCACATATTTTGTATATTATGTATTGTATACTTTATTCTTCCAATAATTTAAGGTTGAGAAAAGGAAATGTTATTGAGAACATCATAAGGAAAAGAAAATACATTTATAGAACTGGACTTACTTATCAAAACAATTGGCACATAAGTGGACCTGCATAATTTAACCCTATGTTGCTCAAGGGTCAATTGCATAGATAGATAGATATGGATAAGGATATAGATAGATGATATAGTTAGAAATATATAGATGATTTATAGAGAGAGAGAGATAAAAACAGAGATAGAGAGAGATAGAGATGATAGAGATAAGAGATAGATAAAAATAGAGATAGAGACAGAGATAAAAATAGAAATAGAGATAGAGAGAGATAGAAAGAGAGAGGATGATAAAGAGAGATAGAGATAAAAATAGAGATAGAGAGACAGAAACAGAGATAACATAGAGATAGAGAGATAGAGATAGTAAAAAATAGAGATAGAAAGAGAAATAGAGATGACAGAGATAGAGATAGAGACAGAGATAGATAGAAATAGAGATAGAGAGAGATAGAGATAGGGATAGAGATAGAGGTAGATAAAAATAGAGATAGAGACAGAGATAGAGATAGATAGAGATAGAAATAGAGATAGAGAGATAGAGATGGAGAAAGAGAGAGACAGTAGAGATAGATGATAGAGGTAGAGATAGAAATGCAGATAGAGATAGAGATAGGGATAGAGAGAGAGATAGAAACAGAGAGAGAGAGAGAGAGAGAGATTTATTTTAAGGAATTGGCTTACAGAATTATGGAGGCTGAGAAATCCCCAGATCTGTAGTCAGCAAGCTGAGGATCCAGGAGATTCGAAGTGTAGTTCCAGCCTGAGTCTGAAGGCCTGAGAAGTAGGAGAGCTGAGGGTGTGAGTTTCAGCCTAGGAACAGGAGAATAGCAGCTCTCATCTTACTGGCAGAAGTTCCCTCTTACTGGAGTTTGTGTTCTATTCAGGTATTCAGTTGATTGGAGGAGGCCCACTTACATCGGAAGAGATATTCTGCTTTACTCAGTCTATACCGTTTCAAATGTGGCTCTCATCCAAAAACACCCTCACAAGACACACTGTGCTGAGAAACCAGCCATGGTCACTGCCCCAACCACCTTATAAGCAGCAGATGCTTGCTCCCTCTTCTCTGTCTCCTGCTTGCTTGTGACCTGGGAGGGACGACTGCCCTTCTGCTGGTTCAGGGCACTTGGGTTCTGGGATTTGTAAATAATAAACCTTATGACCTTACTTCCTTTGTGTGAGTGTCTTCAAACCCTGCCTTTGCTCATAACAGCACTCGTATGTGGAATTTAAGAAACCAAACAGAGGAACATATGGGAAGGGAGGAAAAAACAAGAGAAGAGAGGGAAACAAACCACAAGAGATTCTTAGAGAATGAACCGAGGGTTGAGGGAGGGTGGGAGATCGGGGATGGGCTAGATGGGGGATGGGTATTAAGGAGGCCACTTGCTGTGAAGAGCACTGGCTATTGTATGTAAGGGATGAATCACTGGGTTTTACTCCTGAAACCAATATTGCACTGTATGTTAACTAACTAAAATTTAAATTAAAAAAAAAAAAAAAGAAACAAAGCAAAACTGGGGTTTTTCACTGCTGGCCCCATGTGGGTGCATGTGCCTCCTCATTCTGCAGGTCAAAATCTGCATTTTCTTGGGCACCTGAGTGGCTCAGTTGTTTAAGCATCCGATATTGATTTGAGCTCAGGTCATGATCCCATTGTCCTGAGATTGAGCTCCGCACTGAGAACGGAGACTGCTTAAGATTCCCATCTTCTCCCTCTACAGCCTTCCCTGCTCATGCGCTCTCTCTCGCTCTCTCTCTCAAAAACAGAAACAAGCAAACATAACCCTGCATATTCTTAACTCACCAGCTCTTGATTTGCCAACCCACAAACCCAAGAAGTGCAAGCAAATGTTCAAGCACCCTGTAGTCCAGTCAAGTTGACACACAAAAGTAACCATCATGCCTCCTTTCCAATTTGTATGGCTTTGTTTTTCTTTGACTAAGTGTACTGTCTGAGAATTCTATTTAAAAAAAAAATGAAAACAATAATCTGTGACTTTATCTTGTCCCTCTTCATCAGGAAACTATTTCCAACATTTCACCATTAATATATGAGTTGCTATAATGTGGTAGGGGCCCCTCACTAAGGAGAAAAAAGAACAAAAAAACCTCAAGGCAACATGGCTATAGCGAAGGTGACAACATCCCTCACGACCTTGTAACATGAGACAACTTAATCAGATTGCATGTTTGTGTGTTACCATATATGGGAGACTAAGAAATAGAAAATGTATAAAAACCTACTCCACGTGATGTTCGGGGCTCAGTTTTCCGCTACTAACCCAAATGAGCAGTGCCAACACGAATAAAGTTGTTTCCTGGAAGGAGAAGCCTCGGTGTGGTGACTCTGTGCAAGAATCCTGCTATAATAATTTTTTGTTGTTGTTTAGATACTACTGATGGGTAACTATTTAAGAAATTGTTTTTTCTATTCTTAGTTTGTTGAGGATTATTTTTTTGAATATCATGAGGCACCGTTTCTATATTTGTTGAAATGAACATGCAGTTTTCTCCTATTGGTTAACATGATAAATTACAACAATCACTTTGCTAATAGTAATCCCAGCTTTTCTGGGTAAATTCAGCTTGGCAGAGCTACCTGCCGATATTTTACATGATATTTTTAATTGCATATGTACCCCTAAGTTTGGCTTTAATTTTCTTCCTGGTTTTGGGATCAACATAATGTACAACCCATAAAATGAGCTGGAAATGTTTTTTTTTTCTTTTTCCATTTTTCAGATGAATTTATATAAGATTGGCAACATTCTTTCTTAAATATTTTCTAGAATTTACCAGGGAATCCCAGAAGTCTGGTCCTAGAACTTCTTTGTGGAAAGAAAGGTCTTCGCTCATTCTTTCCATTTTTTAATAGTTTTAAAAATAGATTTTCTATTACTTTGGTATAACTTCTGATGAATTGTAGGAGTTTATTGAATAAAATTTTCAGATTGATTGCAGTGTCTTCTGACATTCTTTGTCATATCTGATCTGTAGTAATGTCCCTCTTTGCATTCTCTTGCTCTTTGTGCCTTTTGTGCCTGTAGTCTTTTCTTCCTTATTCAATCTTGCCAGAGATTTCTTCCTTTCTCTAGCCTTTTCAAAAGACCTGTTTTGCCTTTGTTAACCTCCTTGTAATTTCTCCCATATCAATTTTACTCTCATCTTTTAACATTTACTTCTATTTTGTCAGACTCTATTTGTCTTAACTTTTGATTTTCAATATTTCACCCTTTTATGGGAAAAGCTTCTAATTCCCTGTAACAGGGCTTCTCACTGTTTTCACCAGTTTTGATGACAGTATTTTTCATTTTCATTTAGTTCCAAATGGTTTCTAATTTCCCTTTTGATCTATGAGTGGTTTTTTTTTTTAGAATTTTACTTTTAAATTTCTAAACACATGGCTTTTCTTTTTCCAGTTTTCTTTTAATCGCTTTTTCACAGAGAATGTGATTCATATGACACCAGTCTTTAAAATGTGTAGTTACTAAATTTCATCTCACATGTGGAAATTTTTAAAAACTGGTTACCACGTGTTTATAAAGAAGTGTGTTTTCCAAAGTTGTGTGGGCTATTTTATATATGTTTGCCCAAAGTTATTGTCCTTTTCAAAAACCTCAAAATTCTTCTGTTGGCTTTTTCCACTTCCTTTATTCTCTCTTTCCCTGTCTGCCTCTCTCTCTCTCTTTCTCGCTCTCTTCCTCTCCCTCTTTCTCTCTCTCTTCTCCCTCTTCTATCTCTCTCTCTCTGTCTCCTTGAGGAATAATTTACTAAAGAATATGAATTTTAAAATCTACCCACTGAGTTTGTGATTTTTTAAGTTGTTTCTTGTAGTTCAACCAATTATTACTCTTTATATCCCAATCCTTCAATTATATCAAGGTTAGAATTGTTATATCTTCCTCATGAACTGAATACATATTGTTAATGGAATTATTCTTTCTAATATTATTAAGTTTTAAAAATCTATTTTGTCTGGTCATACCAGTTTCCTTCAGGTTAGTATTTCTGAGGATAAGCTTTTCCATTCTTTAACTCTTTAGCTACTCCTTTTTGCTTTGTTTCTTAAAAACAACAAAAACCTTGTTTTGTTTTTATTGTTTTTAATCTTTAAATTTTTGTCTTAAACTTTTTCATTTTACCAGTTGTCCTTGCATTTATCTCTAACATCTCACTAAGTGCTTTATGCCCACTTGGTTTACAGACTTTCTATACACATATTCTCTTTTTTAGAAAAGAAAATTTTACAAGCTTCTTTTTTTTAACCTTATTCTTACTCTCTTTATCTTTAGTTATTGAACAGTTGACGTATAATCTTATGTCAGTTGCAGGTACACAATACAGTGACTCGACAATTCCCAACATTATTCAGTGCTCACCATAAGCGTAGTAGTGCCTGTCACCATACAATGTAATTGCAACATGACTGTTGGCGTGCCCTGCACTGTACTTATTTCATAGCTGGAAGCTTGTACTTCTTAATCCCCTTCACCTATTGCATCCACCCCCCACTTCCCTCCTTTCTAGAGGCTATTATGCTAAGTGACATAAGTCAGGGAAAGACAAACACCATACAGTTTCACTTATATGTGGAATCTACAAAGTGAAACAAAGCAAACTAAAAAACAGAAACAGACTCATAAATATAGAGAAACAACTGGTATCCTCATTATTTTTTATTCCTCCTACTGGTTTGGAAGTTACATGTTCTTATTCTTTTAGCAGAGAGCCTGAGCTTTTAAAAATACATATATAATACAGCATGAAGTTAATCGAAGTTCTTATTCTCCTCTAAAAGAACCATGACATATTTTAACTTTCATTATCCCTTTCACCTGAAATTATATTGATTTCCAGGGTTGCTTTTTTTTGTTGTTCGTATTTGTTTTTGTTGTTTGTTTGTTTACTTCTCCCTTGTCATGCTCCCCCACCCACCACACACAAATTAGGCATTACTGTTTCTAATATATCCGTACACACTTACATATATATTAAGTACATGTAAACGTATTTTAACAACATACTTATATAAATGGTCATAATTCATTACAAATTCCAGCTCTTACCTGATATTATTTATTTCTGCCTTATATGTGTCATTTAGAATTTCCTTATAAAAAAAAAATCTGTTGATAGTACAGATCCCACCGCCCCACCCCCCGCCATTATCTTCTCTCGTTCTCATTCTCGAAAAGTGTTCAGAGTATAGTATTCTGGGGAAAGATTTATGTAATCTCAGCACATTAGAGATAATATTTCACTGTACTCTGGCTTTACTAGTTGTTTTTAATAAATCAGGCCATGCTAAGTAATGTTCGTCTGTGGTGGATCGATCTTTTGGTCTGTGGCTGCTTTTAAATGTTTACTTTTTTGGGTGTCCTGCAGTTTCAACATGATATGTCTGGGAGTAAATTTTTTAAATGTTCTTTTCCTGCTTTTGTTATTCATTGAACTTCCTCATGTGAATTTAGTGGAATCAATAAGATAGGATATAGGTCACAATGGAACACTATGAGTACAAAAAGGTTAATTTTACATAGAGAAACATGGATGGAACTGAAGCCCACCCACATAGCTGAAAGGGAAAAAAATCAAAACAAAAAGGAATCTAAAATGTATAATATAATAGTATTTAAACAAAGTTTTAAGAATTTATACAAAACTATATAAAATCAGGGACAGTTAAACAAACAAAAACCAATCCACCCACATGTTAGAATGGTTGTTTATGAAGACAGGAGAGAGGGATATGAGTGCAGAATGAAGATAAAGGGTAGAAAATAAGCAAGCAAATAAGCAAATAAATAAATACATGAATAAGTGGGTTCTTGAATTGACCGATATGATAACTTATATGGAGCCAAGAAATATTTATTCAAATGTTTACATTTGAGCCCAAAATACATATGTCTATACTTGTGCATGTGTGTCTATTCAGTTAGTACATTTGTTAATTAAAGTTTTAATTTGCAATGTAATTAAATTTGCAAGTTTTTACTTATATTTTGTGTTTTCAAAGCTTTCTCCAAAATGTCAAAATGATGTTCTCTTGTGTTTTTTTTCCATTAAAGAAGAAAATGTGTGTGTGTGTGTGTGTGTGTGTGTGTGTGTGTATGTACTTTTCATAATCAGGTCTTTAATACAGCTGGTGTACAACTTTGCATGTGGCATGAAGTGAGATTTCCTTCCAGCTTTCTACTGGCACTAACAGTAAGTATTTCATGGTCAGTCTCCACTTCAGGCCCCACGGAGCCCTCATATACTTCTCCCTGACGATGATTCAGATTTGCGTCCCAGTAAGAAGCTCAGCTCTAGCAGGTTACAATGCATTGAATGATGTTTCATTAGCCTGAATTATTTTTATGATGGCCACAATTGGAATGCAAACATTGCAAAAAAATAACCATATATTAGCCTACAGCAACTCTATAGCCATGGTGTAGGACTTAAGCATAATCGGGTCTTTGAAATTTCACTAGTGACCAGATAAAAGTTGTAATTAAAAGGGTAGGCATAATGAAAAACCAGCAAGTTCTCCACTATAGCCAGAACTTCGACCTCTGCTCCAATCATCATTTCTATATCTTCAGTTAATCGGCTTCTGTAAATCCAGATGATTCCTATTCCAGTATAGTGGCAATCAAAATCCCTCAGGAAGCACTGAAGGGGACAATCAGGGCAATCCAGTAAGTTTCAGCCTGAGTCACACAGGGTCCTTTCTTCTCTCTTGCTTTTACACTCTCACTCCTTCTGTCTGCCTGTCTCATTCTCCATCTCTCTCTTCACTCCCTCTCCCTCCACACAGTCCCTCTCTTTGTCTTAGGACAGTCTTACTTTTCTTCACATACCTGACGTACTCATCTGTGTGGTCTCAGTTTCAAATGCCACTTTCTTCATGAAGCTTCTCTGAGTAATCAATAAGCACCCTGCATTTGCCCCATGAGAACACTCACCAACTGTAAGGAACTATTCCACAGGACTTGGGGAACTATTGTTTTAAATATGACAACCTTTTCCCTTCTACTTCTGATATTAGATCCCTCCACTTTGATACTTGGCATAGCCCATGCCCCTGGGAACAACAAGGGCCTCAGATTGTAAGTACTTTAATACACTGATTAGAGCTTTTCACTGGGGCTGATATGGATGTCTCTATTGGAGCGTTTAAATGAGAAGATGAAAATCCAGAGTCACCAGAGGCCATATTCACCTGGTAATTGAAAAGTCTTCTCTGCCGAACACAGTCAAACAGAACCTAGGAGAAGTGGGAGAAGCAAAAAGAAACTTCTGGAAAGATATATGTTATTTGATTGAAAACTCTAAGATTCCACCTCAGGAAGTTCTTCCTTGATCTTTCTGAATCCTAGAACCACTAATTTTCTTTTTTGTTTATGTTCTTTAATGGATCTGTATCTCTTGTAATAGAGTTCTAACTAATATTCTTGACCATTCATTTGTATGTCCCTCAGAATGTAGTCAGCAGACCAACACAGCAGCAATATCACCTGGGAGCTTATTAGGCATCTCAATCCTAGGTTCAACCACACATCTTCATCTGCATGGTTCTGGGAGTCTAATCTCGATGCATCCTTCAGGGTTCTTACACACACGCTAAACTTTGAGAAGATCTCATCTAGATTATAAGCTGTACAAGGACAGAGAATAGGGATCTCCTGCTCAGTCATATGCTCACCACCTAGAAAGTACTTGATACACAAATTACTATTGGGGCATATTGGGCAAGCCACAAATAGGCAGCAATAACACTGTAGCCCAGTAAAGTTATTGCACGGAGAAGTGAACCAGAAGTAAGCAAGGTACTTGGAGGACATGGAGCTGGGGAAAGAAGATGTGAAGCTGAAAATTTTGAGTTGAAGAATAGGAAATGGAGCTGGGTAAGTATGAACCTCTGGGAAGTTAACAGGTGCTGAGACCCAGGAGTGTGGAATCCAGCCCAACCTATCACCGCTTATATGTGTGTAACATTTGTTCCTCATTAAAAGGTAGATAGACAATAGAAACCTTCCCCTATCCAGCAAAACTTCCATACAACACCTGCATTGGGAGCATCCAACATACACATAGTAGCTAAGTACCTCACATCAAATTTTCTTTCCCAGATAGACAAGACTTTGAGCAGGTAATGAACATTTTAGTAAAGGTTGAGGTGTGATAGATGTCAGGTGTCATTTCCCTGGGGGCTGCCTGGCATAGAAGGTGAGAGCCAGGAATCCTACCAAAACAAGAGGGCTGGCAGTTCACTTACTTGAATCATAGAACCAAGATTAGAGCACAAGGGACAAGGTTGATATGAAACATACTAACATATTATAAACTCTACTTATTTGTTTACTTATTCCCTCTTTGGAATGGTAGCATGAGGAGGGCAGGAATTTTGTTTCTGTTGTTCATTCTGCATTCCTAGATCAGTGCCTGAACGTAGAAGGTGCTCAAAAATATTGAATGAAGGAAAGAATAAAACACAGATATGACAGAGAAGAAGACATTTTAAATAAAAGACAAGAGGCACATCCTGAAACCATACATAAATCAGTAATGACTTGTCAGAAGCTTGCAACCTTGAAAAACAGGTTGGAGGGTGTAGCTAATGTGCCAAACTAGCAAACACTCACTTTCATTGTAGACTATACGTGAACCTAATATATTGGGGCCAACTCCAAAAGTATCTTTCCTCCTTCTTTGGTCTTGTCCCTTTCCTATAACTCATTCCACTATAGTAACCATGCCCCTGTCTGTGGGCTTCCATTAACTTCATCGCATTGACCCCTGGTTTCACAGTACCTCCAATTCAGGCCTTCTAAAACCTCTTATCCAGGTCTGTCTTCTTTTGACACAGCATCACATTCCTAACTTATCCATCTTGTACTCCCTATAAAAAATATCCTCAATCCTTCTATGCCTTGCCCTCAAAGCCCAGGGAAGTGCTTCAGAGCCAAGGACATTGAAGAGGAAAAAGGGCACAGCATGGTTTAAGAGGCATTCCCAGCTCATAAAAAATTAACATCTAATTGATGATTTATCTAAGGTCATTTGTTTCCAGGGTTATTTTGAAGAATTATACTTAAGAGAACAGTAATTTAACCCAAAATGAGTGTCTCACCAATGGCATTTCAAGCAAGTCACAGACTGTTAAGACACATGTTTTGGAGTGGCGTTAAGAGATGGGATGAGGCAGGTGGTGACCTGAAAATCACATCTGAGAAATGTCAGTCCTTGACCACAGCCCCTCAAAAATGTGATTTCCATAAAAAAAAAAAATGAAACGGTGCTATTTGTAGCAACATGGATGGAGCTAGAGAGTATAATATTAAGTCAAAGAAATACATACCGTATGATTTCAGTCATATGTGGAATTTAAGACATGAAACAAGCAAAGAAAAAAGAGACAAACTAAAAACAGACTCTTAACCATAGAGAAAAAACTGATGGTTGGTTCCTAGAGGGGAGCTGGGGTGGGGATGGGTGAAATAGGTGAAGGGAATTAAAGGTTCACTTAACTTGATGAGTACTTAGAAATGTTTAGAATTGTCAAATCATTCGCATTGTACACCTGAAACTAGTATAACACTATATGTTAATTATACTGAAATTTTAAGATATTTTAATGTGATTTCCTTTTTGCTACAGTTGTGGTTAGAACTGCATGATAAGCCTAGTCCCAGAAGACTGAAGTAACTTCAGTTGGCATTTTCTCTCCTCTCCTGGAGCACTGATCCACATAATGTTTAATGAACACTAGCACTTACCTTTCCATTCTGAGTAATTAAGGGATGTACAAAGCAAGAAACATGAAATAAACTGGAACTGAATCACCTCATTCTACTATTTCATAGCTCTTCATATTTTCATAATTTGTATTAGGCACATGCCATCACTTCCACAATTTGGTTTCATTAATGCATTCGTGTTGATGTTATTGTGTGATTAAATGTGCAACACTGAATTTTTTCTATCTGAAATGTACCTCTTTCTCTGCCTTCTTACAGACTCAAATTTTCCCATCTCTGATAGTTGCTTGATTGAGTGGGTATAAAGATAATAGATAGTCAGGGTGCCTGGGTGGCTCAGTCAGTAGAGCATCCGACTCTTGATTCTGGCTCAGGTCATGATCCCAGGGTTGTGGGATTGAGCCCCATGTCAGGCTCCATGCTGAGCGTGGGGTCTGCTTAAGATTGATTCTCTCTCTCTCTCTCTCTCTCTCTCTCTCTCTCTCCTTCTGCTCCCCTCTCCTGAATAAAATAAATTATTTTTTATAAAGATAATCAGTAGATAATAGAGATGGAACCATTCTGCCAAGGCCCTGAAACCAACACATGGGTATATTGTTTGGTGAATTATGTCAACTTTTTTGACATGTGACTGTTTGCTTTGGTAAGGGCTAGAGTGTCATGATTACAGACTATTTGAATTCAGTCATGGAAAGATATGCTGTCAATGGTTCCCTTTCCTGTATTCCAAGAAGGTTTTTATATGCCCAAAAGAATGGCCCACTAGCATAATCTAATGAGCAAAATAGTCTTCTCTTTTCCCTTTTATCTATTGAAACATAAAACTGTCAGTGTATTAATTTGACATTAATTGAGTGCCTACCACATACTTTCCAGGCACAATCTAAGTCTCTGGAGACATACAGATATACAAAATCCCCATACCTTTGCTAAGGAATTCATAATAAGAGGGGGAAGACATATAAGTAAACAAAAAAAAGTGCATGAATGTGTGACAGGACAAGATGACATAGATGCATTTCTCTTTCTGCCCACCAAACACAATGGTGATCCATAGAAATAACAAAAGAAATAACCAAAGGAGAAGAGGGAGATGTGGAAGAGGAGAGCAAAATGGTTTGAGACTCCAGGAACAGCACAGCAGGAGGGTGCCTCAGCCTCCCTCACCTAGTGGAACATGCCACCTTGTGTTTCCTGACCCTCAGCCTAGCAACAGAAGGCAATCCCTCCCAGGGATCTAAGGGAAGCCCAAACATCAGAAGAGCTTTACACCACAAGCAAGGGGGGATCAATTGGAAACCCCACTAACAATAAGTGGCTAGAAGAAGTGCCTCTACTTCCCACTATGCCTGAGATGTCCATTCTCTTCCAAGACATACAAACATAAGCAGATGGGATCAGCAGGAGGGACCCAGCCATGACAAACAGTCTGCCCAGAAATTCTCTCTTTCTCCATATGTCTGAGACCCTTTTCCCTTCTAGGTGATTCCAGGCCAGGTAGGCAGAACTAGAGTCACACTAATTTTATGCAATTCCTTCCAGAAAATACAAGGAGATGGAACATTTCCCAATTATTTTATGAGGCTAGTATTGTCCTGATATCAAAGGACTTAAAAATATAGTACAAAAAATGACTACAAAACATTATTTCTCATGAACATAGACACAATAGTCCCCCCAAAAATATTAGCAAATGAATCTATTACTGTGTATAAAGAATTACACTCCGTGACCAAGAGGTGGTTATTCTAGGTATCCAAGGCTGACATTCAAAAATAAATAAATGTAATGCAACATATCAAATATAAAGTTAAAGATATATTAAAATAAAAAGATAGGAAAAGATACACAAAGCAAATTATAACAAAAATATATCTAGAGTGACTATATTACAAGCAGACAAAGTAGAATTCAGGGCAAGGTATAATATAATGGATAGAGATTTTACATAATTATAAGGGGGTAAATTCCTCAAGAAGACATACCCATTGTAAATTTATATGCCCTTTAAGCACAGTTTTAAAATACTTGCAGCAGAAATTGATCAAACTAAAAGAAAAAAAATAGAACAATTCACAATTATAGTTATAGACATAAGTAATCCCCTTTAAGTGATGAAACAAGTGTACTGAAATGAGTAAACATATTTAATACCTGGACATTATCTACCCACGTGACCTAAATGACATCTATAGAACACTTCAACCAACAACAACAGAATACACATACTTTCCAAGTGCACGTGGAGAGTTCACTATGATAGATCATATCCTTAGTCATAAAAAAATATATATATTTTTTAAAGAATTGATAGCATACAAAGTACATTCTTGGACCAAAATAAAATTAAAGTAGAAACCAATTAAAAAATAATATTCAGGAAACTTGCCAATATTTATAAATTAAGCAACATATTTCTAAATAATCCAGTGATCAAAGAGGAAATCACATTATATATTTTATATATAATTATATAAGGCATTATATATTTTATATTAAATTAAAATAAAAATACAACATATAAATGCCTTTATATAAAAGGCATTATATATTTTATATTAAATTAAAATAAAAATACAACATATAAAAATTCCTTGGATACATCTAAAGCAGTGCATAAGGGAAAATGTATGATATAAAATGCTTATATTAGAAAAGAAAAATGGCTTGAATCAATTATTTAGCCTTCAGCCTCAGGGAACTTGGAAAGGTAGAGCAAATTAAACACCAAGCAAGCCAACGAAAGGGAATAATGAAGATCAGAGAAGAAATTAGTAATATAGGAAACATAAAAACAGTAGAGGAAGTAAATGAGACAAAACAAAACAAAACAAAACAAAAAAAAAACCTTGTTCTTGTAAAGATAAACCAAAACCATAAATGACACAAATTTTCAAAATACAAGTTGAAGACATCCTACAAGGATAAAAGCCACAAACCATCAAAAGTCACAAGAAGCATTACACATAATGAACAGTTCTGTATCTATTCAAGACATTGAATTCTTATTCACGACCCATTCCACAAAGAGAAATGCAGACATACATAAGTTCACTGGTGAAATATTCCTAATATTTAAGAAAAAAGTTACATGAAAGCACAAAATTTCTTCTAGAAAAATATAATAAGAAGAAAGTCATCCCAATTTACCTTGTGAGACCAGCACCATACTGATAGCAATATCAGACAAAGGCAGCACAAGAAATGAAAAGTAGAGACCAAAACATTTATGACCATATACCTAAAAATCCTTAACAAAGTATTAGCAAATGGAATCCAACAATAGACAATAAGGACAATATTAGCAAATGAGATTTATCATAGGAATGCAAGGTTGGCCAAATATGAAGAAGTCAATCAAGGTGGCCTCAAATAAACTGTCTAAGTTTTTATCTTAAAGAAAACTAGGGAAGGAAAAGTAATATTAGCCCAGATCAAGCAAAGATAAAATATTTCTTTTTTTAAAACTATCTTATTTGAAATTATATAATTTTTATTTGAAAATAAGAGCAGAAATAAAGGAAATTGAAACTTGGTAAGCTATAGAGAAAGTCAATGAAACAAGAGCTGATTTGTTTTTTTAAAAAATAATAAAATTGGTAAACCACTGAAAAGACAGGAAAACAAAAAGAGAAGGCAATATTAAGAATGAAATGAGACAGCACCACAGATCCTGGAGCAATAAAGATAATTAGGGAACACTGCACACAACTTTATACTCATAAATTTGACAGCTTATGAGAAATAAATGAATTCCTCAAAAACCAAGATGACATAAATAATTAATCTGAACAGTCTTATAACCATTAAGGAAATTGAATTCATAATTAAATGCTCCAGAAAAAGAAATCTCCTAGTATTTATAGTTTAACTGGAAAATTCCTCAAAATATTTAAAGAAAATTTTCACAAAGTCTCTTCCCGAAAAATATTAAGACAAAGTGTTTTCCAATTCATTTCATAAGTCCAACATTACCCTGATACCAAAAGCCTAAAAAGTCAAAATTTCCTTAAGAAGGGAAACTACAGACCGATATCTCTAATGAACTTAGACTCCAAAACCCTCAACAAAATATTAGCAAATGAATCCATCACTGTATAAAAGGAATTATAACTTAGGTCTAAGTGAGATTTTTTTCCAGGTATGCAAGAGTTCAACATTTGACAATAAATCAGTGTAATCCACCATATTAGCAAGCTAAAGAAGAAAAATTGTGTCATCTCATCAATTGACACAGAATAACATTTAGCAAAATCCAACTCTCATTTATGTTAAAAACTCGTAAGAATAGAGGGGAATTTCCTCAACTTGATGAAGGGTTTTCCTGGTTGGTCCAGTCAGGCCAGTCAGCAAGATGTTGTTCCCATTAGTGCTATAATATTTCCTTTCCTTCTTGACACTATTAAAGTCCTTACTCAAACACAACCTTCTCCGGGAGGAGGAGCCTTCCCCAACTGATACAATCCTCATTTATTAGCCAGTTCTGTCTATCAATCAATCAATCTATTGATAGCTGGATATTTGTGCCACAAAAGAAAACCTTGTAATATTGTTTATTGTTATTACATGTTATGTTAGCTTTGTTCCATTAAGGACATCAGAAATTTCTTAAAAGCAGGAATTGAGAATATAGTTCTTACATTATTTATGGGCCTCCTATTTTAATAAGCTCTTTGTAGGTTCTGTGTAAATATAATTAAAGGAACAGGAAAAGAAAGATGGTAAATTGAGTAAAAATGACCAAAAAAAAAAAATCTGTGTTTTACTTTACATTGCATAATATTTAGTAAGTCAAATAATTTGCACAGCTTTGTTTGCTTCATGTAAACTTGAGAGAAACATATCTGTCTTAATTGCAGTAAAAGCTATTAGACTGGACTAGGAATGTTATGGTTAATAGAGAAGGAGCCCTGAGATGGACATGAGAAGCGTCTTGTAGGTATGTTGGTGTGGGGGGAAGTCGTGAGGAGACAGCAGGCACCAGTGCTGGTGTCTAGGTGCAGAAAGACTGAGCAGGGATGAGTAGGTGGAGGAAGTTGGCATAGAGGGCTTTCTCAAGAGGAGACAATAGAGGTTAATGCAATGGGATTGAGGTGGAGACATAAATCCATAGGCAGGAAGGTCAAAGACCCTCTGTGAGGAATCTACTTTATGAATGAAGTGGAAAGGGGTGCAGTGCTTGGAGAGTGTCCACAGAGGGCAAGAAACAGTAAAACTGAGTATCTAGATCTGGTTTGGGGGTCAGAGAAAACTTTACTGAGGAAGCAAAGCACATTGTGAGTCAATATACTTTAGTTGCAAGTGACAAAGACCCTACTAAAACTAGCATAGGTGAAAATAGGAATTGATTGATTCAGGTAGCCAAAAGGCTGAGGAGACAGCTATTCTCACAATCTTTTGGAGTGCCATTGTTCTCTTCTCATCACTTGTCCAGACACTGTCTCTCTCTGCTTCTGCCTCTCTTGCTGGTGTCATTTCTCCTACTGTAAGCAGTTTTCTCCAGTTGGTGGTGGGAGTGGTGGAGGCATGGATGGTGGACAGGGCTGTCAGCAACTCCAAGCTTACATCATTTTAGCTG
Source organism: Panthera onca (assembly GCF_046562875.1). Classification (NCBI taxonomy): domain Eukaryota; kingdom Metazoa; phylum Chordata; class Mammalia; order Carnivora; family Felidae; genus Panthera; species Panthera onca. Next base: position 109,235,073 of record NC_138346.1, read on the forward strand.
GAGACCACTGAAGAAAGCCCTCTTCCACAGGGTCCCTATACAAATTTCAGGAAAAAAAACCCATAAAAACAAAAAATCTCTGATTAGCTCAGCTTAGTAGACATGTTTATTCCTGGGAATAAACCCTGTGACTAAAAACATAGAGTATTAAGTTGGAGAATGGCCAAGGGAAGGTCCTATGCCTACCAGGGAGAAGAGTGAGATCCTAATGTCAGCAGATCCATCAGAACCATGTGAATTAGAGGAACCACAGTTTTCCAAAGTCTTTCATTTGTACGGAAAGAGGAAAGGCTGCTGGGAAAAAAACAATGGTCCATTCCATAGACAAACACAAATATAGAATCCTAAATGAGTAGTAAATCACTACTTTGAGCTATATACTCTCAGGATGTGTGGTAAACGTCTCCATGACTTTGAACTCTGATGACAGCTCCCTTACTATTAAAATACACTCCTCCCTTGGATTCTAAGACACATGTAACTTAAGGTCCTCCTTCTCTTTCTCAGTTGTCCCTGGAGGTCTCCTTCCCTTCTGTTCATCCTTGGCTTAACCTTTATGGGCTATTCCCCTGGATTTCCACTCAATACCTTCTTGTTGAACAGTTCCCATCACTTCTGTGAAAGTTTCAAATTTCACCTCCTACAACATGAATTCCAAAACTACTATTGCCCAATGCCCAACTGCTACTGAATATCTCTTGCAATTCACCCCAGAGACAGCTCAAATCCAGGTGCCCCATACCAAATTAATGACCTTCCCCTTTGAAAGCTTATCCTTTTTGTTATATTCTATATCTCAGTTAATGGTACCCATTGTCCAAGCATACATTACAAAATATTTTTTTTCTTTTTCTGACCTCGAACAATGTTACCAAAATAAATTCACTTTACCTCCTAAATAGATTCTTGAATCTTTTGTATTTTCTCCAACTTCACCTCACTTTTTTTTTTTTTTTTTAATTTTTTTTTTCAACGTTTTTTATTTATTTTTGGGACAGAGAGAGACAGACCATGAACGGGGGAGGGGCAGAGAGAGGGAGACACAGAATCGGAAACAGGCTCCAGGCTCCGAGCCATCAGCCCAGAGCCTGATGCGGGGCTCGAACTCCCGGACCGCGAGATCGTGACCTGGCTGAAGTCGGACGCTTAACCGACTGCGCCACCCAGGCGCCCCCACCTCACTTTTTAGTTCAGGCTTTCAACATCACTTCCTGTTACTTAGAGCCACTATTTATTGAGCATTTACTATGTGTTAGACTGATACTAAGGACTTCATATATACTTTAACAAGTAATCTTTAGGCCAACCCTAGACATGTGTTGGTGTTCATTCCTTTTCTTTCTCCTCTGCAAGGTGGAGGTAGATGCTAATGTGATTTAGATGGTAATTCTCAAGAGACAGCAGCATTACTCATCACAAGCATATGGACATGTTTGGGACTATTTAGAAATGGTTAGAGGAAAGGTGCTGCTGGGATTTTGTGGGTCAAGACCAAGAATGTTAAAATTCCTACATCAAACAAAGTAGTAAATGATGAAGAATGGCCTCAAATAAAATAACAGTTGTGTCTCTAGTGGGAAACCACCAGACTAGAATGTTGGTTGAAATGTATCCCCAAGCCAGAACTCACTCATCAGGTGCTTGAAAGAAATGCATCAATGCATGGCCCTCTCTTCCACTCCATATGGGTGTGTATTTTCCCCCCTATACACAGACCCATGCATTCTGGCCATCGCTTTGGGTCACTTCATTCATTCACTTGCTCGGTGGCTAATTGTTGGCCAATTACTGTGTGTCAGCTACTCCGCTAAGTGCTGGGTAATGAACAACACTGACTGTGTCCCCACAAGGAGCTTAGGGTAAGGATGGACAGATAAAAACCAACCAAAATATAATTGCAACTGGCATAAAAGCAATGAAGGGAAAGTACATGGAGTTACAAGCAAATGAATTAAAGTGATTGGAACTTGGGACCTGGGATGAGCAAGAGGGCAGTAGGCACAGAGGTTTTTTTTGAAATCTGATAGTCATGCTGAGATAATAAGAATAGGTAGGAGGAGCAGTCTAAGTAAAATGGGCAGAGGGTGGACAGAAAGGAGAAACTTTTTCCAAAAAGAATTAGCAGCAACTGCAATTCTCCTGTGGCCGAAAGAACACATTACAGCTAAGGACTGGAGGGGCAGAGTGGTTGGTACTGAGTCAAATCCAGTGTGTGGAATGCATGATCCTGAAGGGCCAGGCAGGACCCAAATGATTCATGGGTTCACAGCTCATATTGAGAATGTGAAACCACAGCCCAAATATCATGGGAGCTAATTAAATCTTTCCAAAAGGGTTCATGTGATCGTATTTGCATTTTGGTATAGATCACTCTGATTGCATCATGAAAAATAGATTAGAATACAGCAAGATGGATAGAGTACTCAAATAAGCTGCAGTAGCATCAATCCTGTGAGCAAGGCGAGGGCTTTGGTCCATGCTGGTTCAGAACAGATAAGAAAAAAAAAATGAAGAATCTGAAAGCAACTTACGAAGGACACATGGAAGCCTTCCTTTAAGCCTGATCTGAGAACCTCTGCTTCAACTCTGATTTCCAGAATTCTTAAGGAGGGTATCAGGCTCCTACTTAGGTCTTGAGAATGGTATTTTCCTGCTTAACTAATGTGATGTGTCTGATGCCCTTAACAGTGTTATGTTTGTTTTGAACTGGTCTGTTAGTTTAAGGACCTTGCACGGTGGCAAAATATTAATAAAAAATGGAGCCGAGTTGAAATCTAGCTCTGTCTTTTTTTTTTTTTTTAATGTTTATTTATTTTTGAAGGAGAGAGAAACAGAGCATGAGCAGGGGAGGGGCAGAGAAAGAGGGAGACACAGAATCCAAAACGGGCTCCAGGATCTGAGCTGTCAGCACAAAGCCCAACACAGGGCTTGAACTCACAAACTGCAAGATCGTGACCTGAGCCAAAGTCGGATGCTTAACTGACTGAGCCACCCAGGTGCCCCGTGAAATATAGCTCTGTTTTAATCAAGTCTTGGCTCTACTTAAATAATATTTTACTGTGTGTCTTTATGCATTGGCCTTCTAAAGGGGACTCTTGCCTCAAGTTCTAGCATCCCATTCAATGACTCTCAAATAGTGCACCTCAGACCAGCAGCATCAACATCGCCTGTGAATTTGTTAAAGACACAACTTCTCCAGCCCCTTCGCAGTCCGACTGAAGCAGAAATGCTAACATTGGACCCAGCAATTGGTGATTTCACAAGACTTCTGGGTGAATCTGATTCATGAACACATTTGAAATCCAGTGATTTAACTCATTTCCACACAGCCTTGAAGGCTTTTTCAGGCGAGAGTCATAAATAGTGAATGAACTCTGACAAACAGATCCCCTCCCCACATTTTATCCAGCCCTCTCAAGGATAGTCATAGCCATGAAGGTTAGTAACTCAACATTTCTCTCTTCACGGTTGTGCTTCTAGCTTTTAGGACAGAACACAGAACACAGAAGCGGTCAGTATTTGCTGATTGAATGCGTACGTTGCCTATCTCTTTTGACTGTCATTTTCCTACTTTGCCTTTGCCTGTCATAATCAGTCTTCCGATTTATTTTCCACTGAGCCTGTTTTCTTACAATTCTTGTAAGGGTAGATCACTAGTACCAAAAAGAGGATAAACATCATAGTTTCCACTGCTCCGTGGGAAGCGTCCTCCTTAGGGGGAAAGAGCCATCACGGTAAAAGTGAGCTATTCCCAGTGCATTTTTTAAAACCTCATTTCCCTCTGCAAAATGTCAAGAGCTATTTGGCTAAGAACTCATAACTTGGTAGGTAATAAAATAAGCATGGATTTGATAATCATATCTTAGGACGAAAGGACTCAAAGGAATTTTAAATAAATTATTTCTCTAAATGAGTGATTGTGTTAATTGCCATATCTAGAACTTAGCTTATCTGTTAATATGCCCTGGTGAATTCAGTGATATGGCTTCTTCCCAAGGTGCTTGCGGCTATCAGGATACCATTCAGACAGGACGGAATGCCCACCCCAAGGCTAAGTGAGAAACATTATCTCAGCAAAGCTGTACACTGGTCAGGAAACATATGGGCAGAGGAGAAATTAACAATGGAAGCTGAAGGGGCAATAGACATCTGACATTATCACTAAGAAAATCCATTTAGATATTCAAATTAAACACTCTCATGTCTAGCTATTTAAATGGACCTATTGATCTTTCTGTTTCAATAAAATTACCCTCATCTTGATTACATGTTTAACCTTGTAGATTTTGAGAAAACATTTCCCTGCCAGAATTTTCTCTTTCTCCTTATATATTACGTTATAATCCTTCCTTCCTTTTTCTCTTTCTTTCTTTTTGTCCTTCTTCCCACTGCTCAGTCCCAAAATTTGTAGTACTTTTTAAGGAATCTTATAGATCTACTATATGATGCGAGTACAAAAATAATGTGATCTATATGATGTGAGTACAATATTCTTCCTTTCCTCCAGGAACTTACTATCTTGCCTAAGAGATTAGACTATTTCTCAACTTTTACACCAGCTGTGAGAAGTCAGGCACAGAGGCTGCAGTTACTACACTACCTGGATTCAAACTCACCATAATCTGATTGTATGATTTTACCCCATTCTTCAATTTCCTCATATGTAAAATGAGGGTAAAAAATATTTTATTATATGTATGATTATTAGGAAGAACAAATGAGCTAATATATAAAAAGTTCTAAGGACACCTGGGTGGCTCAGTTGGTTAAGCATCCGACTTGATTTCACCTCAGGTCATTATGTCCCACTTTGTGAGTTTGAGCCCTACGATAGGCTCTGCACTGACAGCATGGATCTTGCTTGGTATTTTCTCTCTCTCTCTCTCTCTCTCTCTCTCTCTCTCTCTCTTTGTCTTTCTCTTTCACTACCCTTCTCCAGCTTGTGCTCTCTCTCTCTCTCAAAATAAATAAATAAACTTTAAAAAATTCTAAAAAATTTAGAACACTTAGCATACTCTTTGTAAACATCAGTTGTTACTTAAGTGCAGTAATAGAAAGAAGTGATATGAGACAGATATCACCCTTAAGTTCGAGAAATGATGTGCCAAAGAGAACATTCCTGAAGTGACAATATTTAAGATGGCAATTTAATAATTTAAGTACCAGTGTATTCATAGATATATACTGATTTTTCTTTTAATATACCAGGACCTGGATGAGACACATGAAATAAAGAATGTGTGTGTGTGTGTGTGTGTGTGTGTGTGTGTGTGCATGTGCGTGTGTGTGGTCTAGGCCTTGGGTGTAAAGACCAGAACTTTTCAACTCATTATAAGGATAACTGATGGTCATTTTACAATAGAGCTCTCCATGGAGTTTGCTGGGGCTGTCTTCAGGCATTCTACCTCAAATTTGACTTGTACCAAATCTTGCTTTCTTTCCCTCCACAAGGATATTCCCCAACAAATATCCTGCAAATTCCATCTCAGGACCTGATTCTCAGAAAGCTCACTCTAGAGCAACTGGTCACACAGGTCTATGGAGGTTACTTTTCTAAGGAAGGGGGGAAATATGTCTTATAGTACCTTTGACTTTACACAAAGAGAAACTTGGGCTGAGACATGAGAGGAGGCTCCCCTCCATTAACAAAGCCTAAAGTAGTCAATCCAGGGTCCAAATTGTAATCCCTTAACTACAAGCCCCATATTCATTCTGGTATTCATGGAGAATATTCTAGATCTTCCAAGACAATTTGGGCTTAATAAGATTTGGATTTCTACAATAACTGAATGGAAATTTTATGTTTGCACACATGTAAGTGTGTAGATTTAAGTCCATTTTCAAGTCAGAGAAAACACTTTTATATTCTAGGTGTCTGAAAGTTTGCTTCAGAAAAAGCAATAAATGCCATTCACATATAGAATCCAATATTTATATTTTCAATCAACTCTATATTTCTGCTTATTTTGTTCTATTTGCAATTCCCTACCAAAATTTCATAACTAGGGTGCGTGGGTGGCTTGGTCGGTTAAGCATTCAACTCTGTATGTCAGCGTGGGTCATGATCTCATGGTTCATGGGAGCAAGCCCCATTTCAGACTCTGTGCTGACAGTATTCTCTCTCTCCCTCTCTCTCTCTTTGCCCCTCTCCTGCTCAAGCTCTTTCTCACTCTCTCTCAAAATAAATAAAGAGGGGCGCCTGGGTGGCTCAGTTGGTTAAGCATCCAACTTCGGCTCAGGTCATGATCTCACCGTCTGTGAGTTCGAGCCCCGCGTCGGGCTCTGTGCTGACAGCTCAGAGCCTGGAGCCTGTTTCAGATCCTGTGTCTCCCTCTCTCTCTGCCTCTCCCCTGCTCACACTCTGTCTCTCTGCTGCTGTCAAAAATAAATAAACATTTAAAATAAATAAATAAATAAATAAATAAATAAATAAACATTTGAAAAAAATTAAAAATTGTATACTGTGCCTTTTCTCCCCATGTTCATTATTGTTGTTTCTTAAATTCCACATATGAATGAAATGATATGGTATTCCTGTTTTTCTGATTCACTTATTTCACTTAGCGTAATGCTCTCTAGCTCCATCCATGTCATTGCAAATGTCAAGATTTCATTCTTATTTTTATGGCTGAGTAATATTCCATTGTATATATACACCAAAACTTCTGTATCCATTTATCTATCAGTGGATGGATAATTCATATTTTTCCATAATTCGGCTATTGTTGATAATGCTGCTGTAAACATCGGGATGCATGTGTCCCTTCAAATCAGTATTTTTGTATCCTTTGAGTAAATACCTATTAGTGCAATTGCTGGATCATAGGGTAGTTCTATTTTTAACTTTTTGAGGCAAACCAGAAAATAGACTCTTAACTATGGACAACAAACAGGGTTGTTGGAGGGAATGTGGGTGGGCATTTGGGTGAAATAGATTATGGGGATTAAGGAAGGCACTTGTGATGAGCCCTGGGTGTTATATATTAAGTTATAAATCACTACATTGTATACCTGAAACTAATATAACACTGTATGATAACTAACTGGAATTTAAATAAAAACTCGAAAAAAAATCAAGACATATGTTAATCAACCATAACTGTCTAGGATTCCTTACTGGGGGTGAAGGATTTAATAGAATGCTTCTTTTTTTTTTTTTTACATTTTTTTTTTTTTTTACATTTTATTTATTTTTGAGAAACAGAGTGAGACAAAGCGTGAGCCGGGGAGGGGCAGAGAGAGAAGGAGACAGAATCTGAAGCAGGCTCCAGGCTCTGAGCAAGCAGTCAGCACAGAGCCTGATGCGGGGCTTGAACCCACAAACTGTGAGATCATGACCTGAGCCGAAGTCGGATGCTCAACCGACTGAGCCACCCAGGCGCCCCAATTTAATAGAATGCTTCTAAAACATGACAACACTTGTAATCTCCTAGGAAGCTTTTAAAACATTCAATTTCCAGAACTCACTCTTCCCAAGCCAAGTAAACAAGAATCTCTGGCAAGAGCTCTAGACATTTTATATTTTAAATGTTCCCCAAAAGATTCTAAAGTGCAGGCAGCATTAGAAACCACTAGTTTAGTCCAATTTGCTCCATGTGCAATAGATCAACTTATTTTAAAGCTATATAGCAGTGGATAAGACTGTAGCATTCAACCACTGGTGGGAATGCAAGCTGGTGCAGCCACTCTGGAAAACAGTATGGAAGTTCCTCAAAAAATTAAAAAGAGAACTACCCTATGACCCAGCAATTGCAATACTAGGTATTTATCCAAGGGATCCAGGTGTGCTGTTTCGAAGGGGCACAGGCACCTCAATGTTTATAGTAGCACTATTGACAATAGCCAAAGTATGTAAAGAGCCCAAATGTCCATCGATGTATGAATGGGTAAAGAAGATGTGATATATATATATAGATATAGATATAGATAGATAGATAGATATAGATAGATATAGATAGATAGATATCTATATATAGATAGATATAGATCTATATCTATATCTATCTATATATAGATATCTATCTATCTATATCTATCTATATCTATCTATCTATCTATCTATATCTATCTATATATCTATTTATATATATAGATAGATATATATATACACACACAATGGAGTATTACTCAGCAATCAAAAAGAAAGAAATCTTGCCATTTGCAACTACATGGATGGAACTGGAGGATATTATGCTAAGTGAAATTAGTCAGAGAAAGACAAAATCATATGACTTCACTCATGTGAGGAATTTAAGATACAAGACAGATGAACATAAGGGAAGGGAAACAAAAATAGTATAAAAACAGGGACGGGGACAAAACATGAGACTCTTAAATATGGAGAACAAACAGAGTGTTACTGGAAGAGCTGTGGCAGGGGGGTGGGCTAAATGAGTAAAGGGCATTAAGGAATCTACTTCTGAAATCATTGTTGCACTATATGCTAACTTGGATGTAAATTTAAAAATAAATAAATTATAAAAAAAAGAAAACAAAAGCAAAAACAAAACCACACACACACACACACACACACACACACACACACAAAAAGACTAGCATTCATTGATTCATTCATTCTTTTTAAACTGTGTTCTTGAGGGGCACCTGGGTGGCTCAGTCAGATGACTGACTTCAACTCTTCAAATCAGGTCATAATCTCACTGTTCATGGGTTCAAGCCCCATTTCAGGCTCTGTGCTGATAGCTCAGAGCCTGAAGCCTGCTTCAGATTCTTTGTCTCCCTCTCTTTATGTCCCTCCCCTACTAGCACTCTGTCTCTCTCTTTCTCACTCTCTCAAAAATAAATAAGCATTAAAAAATAAAATAAAGTAAAATAAAATAAAATTTATTCTTGAAACAAATATTTCCAGAGCATTTGCCATGCGTCAAGCATTGAGCTAAGCCTTGGAAATTCAGAAATGAAAAATATACCGTCTGTCATTTTGAGGAGTAGTTTTTCTGGTGGGGAGTGAGCCAGAATAGAGACATTTAAGAAAGCAATTCAACTTCAATGCTTGACATAAGTTTGTGCAGTTAATTAAGAATGGGAGGTTTTCTAGATCATGCTATTGCATTGGAGAGAACTTTCTTGATCTGGTTATAGTTAAAATTGGAAGGAATTATAGGAATCATTCAGAAAGGTAAAAGGATGAGATAATTTCAGCCAGAGGGAATGAATTCAGAGGACAAAATACCATGTTTGTTGAAGTACTTCAAGTAGAACCAATTCATGTTCAAAAATCACATCACACAAATGAAAAGCAAAGTATTAGTTTATCATTAGTATGAACTTATTTCAACAAGTTGCATGGAATTCTAGGTGGAAAATACTTGCTGTTCTATGTCAATTCAAATGCTTATGAAAATATTTATATAAAATCAAATGCTATGCATTGACAGCAATTTTGAATGACAACTATGTCTAAAGCATTATGGTAGGGGGTTTTACATACATTATCTTACTTCAATAATCATGTTAAAAAGGCAGTATCAGCTCTATTCTTCAGGTGAGATAAATTAGTTTCAGAGAGGATAAAGTGCTTAAACAAGGTCTCATCTCTTAAGAATTCAAAATCCCAACAAGAATCCAAAAAAGCAGAACGTGAAAATATACATATTCTTTTCTACTGAGACTTATTTTTACAGTAATGAGTTTAGAGTCCTAAAAATACCCCAAAAAAATAAATTTTAAAAAGAAATATTAGATTCAATGGTGTCTTGCAAAGAAAATATAAATAACTGAATTATACATTTATTGTGAGGATTGTCACAAACAATGCAAATAAAAATCATTATAGTATATTTGCTATGTAGCAGGTTGTATTCAGTTGGTATCACATCAGTTTATTATTATTATTATTATTACAAGTAATGTTATAAACAAATAATATTATACATAACTTGTGACCATGTTTTACAGAAAAATTTAGCTTATGGTGTTTTCAAGAAAATTATCTTACATTATATTTACATCAGCTCTATAAAGTAGGATGTCTCTACTTTAAAGGTAAGGAAACAAAAATGTCTTCAGGTTAAGTGACTTTTATTTATTTTTATTTTTATTTATTTTTTAATTTTTTTTTTTTGAGAGAGAGACAGAGAGACAGAGTACAAGCAGGGGAGGGGCAGAGAGAGAGAGAAAGATACAGAATCTGAAGCAGGTTCCAGGCTCTGAGATGCCAGAACAGAGCCTGACACAGCACTCATACCCCATACAATGGGATCATGACCTAAACGAAAGTCCAAAGCTTAACCAGCTGAGTCACCCAGGCACCCCTGGTTAAAAGACTTTTAAAGATCATAGACTTAAAAAGACAATAAAAGTGAAATTCAAAACAGTACCATGGCCCTCCACTTGCATATATGAATTAAGAGTTTTTATCAACACAATCCTCCTACCAAAAACAAATAAGACAACTGTGCAAACACACGCACGCACACACACACACACACACACACACACACAGAGGTACACACAAATACAACTATTTCATGACATTAAGGAAAAACAAAGAAGTGAGGACAATAAACTGCTTCATGTTTCCCTTGAAAGCATTTGATACAGATTTTTAAACAAAGTAAGATGACAGTCTAAATATCAAGAATAAAGCAGTGCCTAAGAACCTGAGAAGATAAACAGAGCTTTTGAAAGCCTTACACTACGATGTGCACAAAGAAATACTTGTCTAAACGAGAAATAGAGACCTTATATAAACACCCAGGCTCAGAGTTGGGACTCTGAAGGAATTCACACTGAGAGTAGGGACAACTCAGAAATAGAGCATGCATTAAAACATAAAAACCCAGACTGTATTCACCTAGATCCCAATAGAAGTTTGAGATCTGCCCCTTTTCTAACTGGCTAGAAAACATTAAATTAAATCACCATAAAGTATATAGCATCAAGCAGCATCTCTATAACTTACCTATACACAATGTCTAGGGTTTGATTATAAATTTTCATTCCAACACCAAAACAGTACCAAGAGAAGGAAAGAAAGAAAGAAAGAAAGAAAGAAAGAAAGAAAGAAAGAAACAAAGAAAGAAAGAAACAAAGAAACAAAGAAAGAAAGAAAAGGAGAAAGAAAGAAAGAAAGAAAGAAAGAGAGAAAGAAAGAGAGAAAGAAAAGAAATAAACTCATAGATGGTCCAGATATCTAAGTTACCTGAAATGGACTCAAATTTTGTTTTGATTTATATGTTTAAGAAAGTAGATGACAAGATATAAAAATTTACCAGAAGGCAAAATCAATAAAAAAGAAGCAAAGAGCAATTATAGAATGCATAGCTTCTACTTCAGACCAAATTGGAGTAAAATGAATCAGACATGACCTCCCACCAGAAAAAAAAATAATAAAATAATGAATAAAATATAAAAGATAGTTTCCAAGACACTGAACATCAATAAATGAAAACAGTGATTCCTATGAGTTGAAAATAAAATGAGAGCCCTATAATTGCCCATATTGTTTCCATGACAGAGTTTCTAGGCTGCAACTCAAGAAAAAGAAACCTGGGAAGAAATCAGAAGACACCCTGAGTTGAAAAGATAGGACTGAGCATCAGAGGAGGTCAAGGAGGTTAGAGTTTTCAGGGTGGAGTACCAGAGAAGGAAGAGCTACACAGACAGAGGATTGCACATGGGATTCTAGACATCTGCAGATGCCGCTCTTTTAAGTACTCCACAGAGTATTGATTGATACATACTTGTAAGAAAACTACCTAAAGTCTGGAAAGAAATGCCTGTAAGGATTAGAGAGAAGAATACTTGGGGTTTCTCATTTCTAATAATGCACATGAGGGCTTTGGGAGTCAGTCCATCCTAACAGAAAATAAAAAGCTGAAAATTTTGAAAAATCTGAAGTTCTTCTTAGATGCATACAAGAAATGAGCTTACAGGGAAAACTGCTGTCCCCCAAACTGGAAAGACCTACAAGCAAATATAGAGAATCATAGCCCACAAGAGCAGAAGCCTCCATGGGAACCAGAGCTGGAGCAGGAAAACCTGAGCTGTAATTGACTTATTGCTGGAAGCTCAGTGTGAGCAAGTATGAGAAATAAAAACTCCAAGGGATTCAGTTATCAGGAGGCCCCACATTTATGTTATATTTTTATATCCTGAAGCTCTGACAGATACTCAAAGTCAATATCAGAAAAAAAAATTTTCTGTCAAGGAGAGGGAAAAAATGAAGCATGTTTAAGTATACCAGAGCACTGTGTTTTTCTTAACAAGGTTTCTCTTATAAAGGTTTGACTTCAGGAAAAACTATTTAATTAGAGCCTTCCAGGACTTAACAGAACCTATATAACCTGGGATAAGGAAAGTTTTCAGCTTCATTCAATTCTAACCTTCCATGTAGAGGAAGGGAAATACCTCCCTCTCCAGACCCTTCTAGATATCCTGTTCCACCTAAGTGGGGAGAGTGATGGTAGGGGCTGATAAACACTTGTGAAGTTCACATCAAAAAACAAATGCTCTAAAAAACTGAGAACTAATTAATTGACTATAGAATGCTTATCATCAAATTACTATTAGCCTACTGAGAGTAGTCCTTTTTACTCCGTACATGTCCATCTATCAAATATATATATATATATATATATATATATATATATAGTACCAAAATGTAATAGCAAAACCAACCAAACAAAAACCATGGTTTGAAGAAACAGAACAAGCTTCAGAACCAGGCTCAGGTATGACAAGAATGTTGCAATTATCATAACAGGGATTTAAAACAACTATGATTAAGGTAAGGGCTCTAATAGATATAGGAAGTAGCATGCAAACATAGATAAACATTATAAGTAGAGGTGAGAATCTTAAGAAAGAAACAAAATAAATGCTAAAAAATCAAGAATACTGTAAGAGAAATGAGGAATGCTCTTGTAGGGCTTATTAGTAGACTGGACATAGCTGAGGAAAGAATCTCTGAGCTGGAGAATATCACAAAAGAAAACTCCAAAAATAAAAGCAAGAAGTAAAACAGACAAAACAAAACAAAATATAATACCCCAAAACTATAGGACAACTACAAAATATGTAACATAAGTGTAATAGGAATACCTCAAGGAGAAGATAGAAAGGGTCAGAAGAAATATTTGTAACAATAGCGACTGAGAATTCCCCCCAAATTAATGTCAGAAGTCAAATCATAGATCTGGAAAGCTCAGAGACCACCCACTAGGATAAATTCCAAATGTACAACACTTAGGCATATCATTTTCAAAATATAGAATATCAAAGATAAAGTTCTACAAGAAGTCACAAGAAAAATAACACTTTAAGGGCACCTGGGTGGCTCAGTCAGTTAAGTGTCAACTCTTGATCTTGGCTCAGAACATGATCTCATGGTTCTTGAGATCAAGCCCCACATTGGGCTCTGTGATGGCAGCACGAAGACTGCTTGGGATTCTCTCTCTCCCTCTCTCTGCCCCTTCCTAGCTCTCTTTCTCTATCTCTTTCAAAATAAATAAATAAACAAAAAAAAAAAAAAAGAAAATAACACCTTACTTATGAAGAAGTAAAAATAAGTATTACATCTAATTTCCCTTAAGAAATTATGCAACCAAGAAGACAGTGGAGTGAAATAAAGTGTTAAAGAGAAAACAAGTAAAAATAATAAAACAACCCTCAAACCTAGAATATTATACCCTACAAAATTATCCCTCAAAAAGGAAGAAGAAATACAGGCTTTCTCAGATAAACATAAATTGAGGTTATTTGTTATCAGAAGACCTATACCTATATTTCAAGAAATGTTAAAAGAAGTTCCTTAGAGAAGGAAAATAATATAGGTAAGAAACTTGATCTAGAGGGGCGCCTGGGTGGCGCAGTCGGTTAAGCATCCGACTTCAGCCAGGTCACGATCTCGCGGTCCGTGAGTTCGAGCCCCGCGTCAGGCTCTGGGCTGATGGCTCGGAGCCTGGAGCCTGTTTCCGATTCTGTGTCTCCCTCTCTCTCTGCCCCTCCCCCGTTCATGCTCTGTGTCTCTCTGTCCCAAAAATAAAAAAAAAAAAAAAAAAAAAAAAAACGTTGAAGAAAAAAAAAAGAAACTTGATCTAGAAAGAAAGAAAGAAACAAAGAAAGAAACAAAGAACAAACTAAAGATGGAATAGTAAAGGTATAATAAATTATTTTAGTATTAGTTGATCTAAAAGGAAACAGTGTTCAAAATAATAACAGTAATAACGTATTCAGTTATGTATGCATATATAGATATATGCATACATATATGCTTATATATGCTTATGTATACACAAAACAACATTAGGGATGAGAGAAAATATTGTTATAAGACACAATACCTGTAAAGCACTATAGTGTTATTCAAAAATGAATTTGGGTTAGTTTTAATGTATATTGCAAACTTTAAGGTAACTTCTAAGAAAAGTAAAAAAAAAAAGTGTATAAAATATGCTAAGAAATAGAATCATATAGAATACAAAAAACTCAATTAGAACCTATATTGAAAAACAAGTTCTTTTCTTCTTTTGTAGGGAAAAACCCAGTTCTTCCCTCTTTGTCTTTCTTTTCTGTGAGCCTCTTTTACTGCTCACAATTTGACACTTCTGATTACCAAATATATGGAGGTTTTACCCTACACCAAGAAATTATCTGTGACACCAGCTGGCATCCTACAATTTAAATCAATTCTGACACTATATACCCAGAGATAACATCAGAACCAACAGATTAAGGGTTCATTCCCACAAGACTGCTCCCACCCTATTTCAGATGCCAATCTCAAGTAGTAGGTCCCTAGGGTACCCATAACTTCTGTCCAAGGTGGCTACAAATCAGGGGTTCCCATGACCCTCTTCTCAGTTTTGATTTATTTCCCAGAGCAGCTCACAGAATTCAGGGGGAAAAATACTACTTGTTTACTTTATTTATTTATGCATTTATGCATGTATGTATGTATTATTTGTTTATTTATTTATTTATTTATTTAAATAATGTCATAAAGAACAGATGAAGAGCTGGATGAAGAAATACATAGGGAAAGGTCTTGGAGGGTCCTGAGCTCAGGAGCTTCTGACCTCATGGAGTTGTGATGCATCACCTTTTCACTGTGCAGGTTTTCACCAGCTTGGAAGTTCCTCAAACCCCCT
This sequence comes from Panthera onca, assembly GCF_046562875.1. Classification (NCBI taxonomy): domain Eukaryota; kingdom Metazoa; phylum Chordata; class Mammalia; order Carnivora; family Felidae; genus Panthera; species Panthera onca. The sequence continues at coordinate 109,250,186 of NC_138346.1, forward strand.
AGTATTAGAATTTTTTGGAGGCTTCCCCACATAAGCATGACCAATTATTTAACCCCATTTCTGGCCCCTCTCTCCTCGTTGGAGGATAGGAGGTAGAGCTGAAAATACCAAGCCTTTAATCATGGCTTAGTTTTTTGGTGACCAGTTCCCATCCAGGAATCATCCAAGAGCCCAGTAGGAGTCACCTCAATAGAACCAAAGATGGCCCTAGTCCTCTTATCACTTAGGAATTTATAAGGGTTTCAAGAGCTCTGTGTCAGGATACATATTTTTTTTATTACACAAAACAACAAAATGGAGAAAAATAGTGGAAGACAAAGATAGTAACAAAAAGCAAGAGCAATAAGTAAAAAACAGAAACAAATAAGGTTGATATTAATCACTCTATATCAATAATCACATTGAACATCAGTGGTCTAAATGCACCAATTAAAAGATAGGGTTTGTCAGAGTGGATTGGAAATAATACCCAACTATATGTTGTCCATATGAAATCCACTTTAAATATAAATTAAAAGTAAAAATATGGAGACAATATACCATTCTAACATTAATCAAAAGAAACCAGAAAAATTATACTAATTTCAGAAAGAGTAGACCTCAGAGCTAGGAAAGTTATCAGAGGCATTACATAATAAAGGAGTCAATTTTCCAAAAAGACATAACAATCCTCAATATCCACACATGTAACAAGAGAGCATAAAAATGCATTGAGACAAAAACAATTAGAACTACAAGGAGAAATGGATGAATCCATTATTATACTTGATGACTTCAACAACCTTCCCTCAGAAATGTACAGATCCTCAGACAAAAAATCAGTAGGGACATAATTAAATTCAACAACACCATCAATCAACTGGATATAATGGGCATTTATAGACTATAAAACAACAACAGAATACCCAGTTTTCTCAAGTTCACATGGAACATTCACCAAGATGCACCACTTTCTAGGCTGTAAAACATACCTTGAAAAATTTAAAAGAATAAAAATTCTATCATGCCTGCTATGAGACCACAATGGAATTAAACTAGCAATGTTAAAGACAAAATTATCAGAAGGGGCAATTTCTTACAAACTAAACATATTTTTACCATATAATACAGTAATTGTGCTTTTGAAAATTTTCCCAAAGGAGTTAAAAACTTGTGCACGCATTAAAAACACCTTCATGCATAAGTTTATAGCAGCTTGATTCATTAATTGCCAAAACTTGAAACTAATCAAGATATGCTTATGTGAATAGATAAATAAACTCTGGTACATCCAGACAATGCAATATATTCAGTATTTTAAAAAATGTTATATTAAACCATGAAAAGACATGGACAAAGCTTAAATGAAAGTTACTAAGTTTACGAAGTCATCTGAAAAGGCTGCATCCTGTATGATTCCAATTACATGACAGCTTTGAAAAGGAAAAAACTATGGAGAGAGTAAAAACATCAATTGTTTCCAGGGATTAGGTAGGGAGTGAGAAGTAAATAAGCAGATCACAGAGGATATTCAGGATATAAAATTATGATCTCCCAATAGCAAATATGTGTCATTATACTTTTATCCAAACCCATATGATATACAACACCAAGAATAAAACTGAAGGTAAACTATGGACTCTAAGTGATAATGATGTGTCAGTGTATGTTTATCAATTATAATAAACGTTATCACTCTGGTGTGAGATAACTGGAAGTTATACATCTGTAGGAGGAGGTAAATATGAAAAATCTTAGTACTTTCTACTAATTTTTTCTATGAATCTAAAACTGCCCTCAAAAATAAAATATATTAATAAAATAAAACAACACACACACACACACACACACACACACACACACACACACACACACACGATAGTATTTAAAGCTCACAGAGGACTGGCGATAATGCCTGTTCTTACCCAACTGATTGTAAAGTCTAATGAGTCACAAGGCATTGGGTAGGGTACTCACCTGGGTCTTATCAAAGTAGTGGAAGATAATTTGCCTTAAAATAATGGCTGTTCTGACTTCATTTAACAAATACTGAAAGCAATATGCAAAGAATCAAACTATTCCTGAATATTGTAACTGTATTCCAGGGAAAAGTTCAAAAACAAAATTAGAAACATAAAAATATCCAACACCAGGTAAAATTCACTATATTTTAAGCCAACTAAAAACTACTAGCATGAAAAGAAGCAGGAAAGTATGATCCAAAAGGAGGAATAAAGTCAGTAAATCCAAACATCCAGAATTGACACAGATGTTAGAATTAGCAAGGAAAAAAATCACAAATAGTTTTACAACTGTATTCCATATGTTCAAAAAGCTGGGAGTCAAATTGAATATGTTAAATAGACAGAAAGATACTAAAACCCACATTATACATGTAGAAATGAAAAATATTATGTCTGAGATAAAATATAATACACTGAATAAGATTAGTGACAAGTTAGACAGTTTAGATGTTACAGAAGAAATAATTAGTAGTCTGAGAACACAGCAATAGAAATTTCCCAAATTAAAAATAAAACGAAGACTAAAAGATTCAAAACAAACAAACAAAACAACAACAACAACAACAACAACAAAACAAGGATAGCCTTATCATTAGTAATGAGGAATACAGCTTCCATTAGCCTAAATTATGTATAACCGGAGTGTCTGAAAAAGAAAAAAAATATTTGAGTATGTAATGGTCATTTTTTCTAAACTTAACAAAATGCAAATCAAAACTATAATAGGGTACCAGTACACCTATCATAATGACTAATATTGATGATTAACCAAATCATGTGCTGATAAAGACTTAGAGGAAATGACATTCTCACACACTGCTGGTGAGATGAGTTTCTCTATAACTGTAGTTTTGAATATATAATTACAATATGAATCAGTCATTCTACTTCTATATATTTACACATACTTGTAGAAATGGAAATATGTACACACAAAGACTTGCATGCAAATGTTCATGGTGGATTTATTTCTAAGCTAAAAACTGAAAAGAGCCTATGTGCATGTCAAGAAGTGAATGTATAGACAAACTATGGTACATCTACACAGTGAAATACTGTTCACTATTAAAGCTAATGAACTATTGATCATGCAATTAACAAACAAATTACCCTAAGTGAAAGAAGCCAGTCAAAAAAGGGTACATATCAACAACAAAATAAACAGCCCAATTAAAAATGGGCAAAAGAATTGAATAGACATTTCTCCAAAGACATACAAAAAGCAAATAAACACATGAAAAGATACTCAACATTAGTAACCATTAGGGAGATGAAGTAAAATCCACAATGTTGTACCACTTTATACCCATTAGTATAGCTATCATGAAACAAACAAACACAACCAAAGTAAGTGTTGGCCAAAACATGAAAAATTTGGAGACCTTGTGCATCACTGATGGGAATATAAAATGATATAGCCACTCTGGAAAACAGTGTGATGGGTCCTCAAAAAAGTTAAATAATTACCAAATGATCCAGAAATTCCACTTCTGGGTATATATCTAAATGTTGGAAGGAGGGCCTAAAACATATTTGCACAACAGTGTTCATAAAAGCAGTATTCACAATAGCTAAAGGTGGAAACAACCCAAAGGTTCCATCAAGAGATGAACAGTTAAACAAAATATGGTATAAATGCACAATTAAATATTATTCAGCATTAAAAATCAATGGACTTTTGATTCGTGTTACAGTACATGTTAACCTTGAAGACATTATACTACGTAAAATACCAGACCCAAAGGGACAAATATATGAAGTACTTTATATAAGTTATCTAAGAATAGTCGAATTTGTAGAAACGAAGTAGAATGGTAGTTACCAGGAGTCTGGGAAGGAAGTAATGGAAAGTTACTGCTTACCAGGTACAGAGTTTTTAATTCAGAATGATGAAAAATGCTCTGGGCTGGATGGTGGTGATGGTTGCACAACAATGCGAATGTAATTAATGCCAGCTAACTGTGCACTTAAAAATAGCTTTAACAGTAAGTTTTATGTCATGTTTATTTAGCACAATAAAAAATGAACAGAAAAGAAAGTAATATTATATAGCTAAATTTACATAAAATTCTAGAAGTTGAAAACTGATTTATTATGACATAAATCAGCAATTACTTGATGGCAGGGAAAACAAGGGGTACTCTTATGCCCCTTGTTTTATGATTATAAAGATGCACAGAAACTTAAAGGAAAGAATATGTTCATTTTCATGATTTTGGCACCACTATCTCCGTGTACATGTACAGTGAAACAAATCAAATTATACATTTTCAATATGGGCAAATTATTGTAGGTCAACTGGGCCTCAGTAAAGCTTTAAAAATAAACTTAAATTTTTTTTAATGTTTATTTATTTTAAAAGAGAGAGACAGAGAGAGAGAGAGACAGACAATGAGTAGGGGAAAGGCAGAGAGAGAGCGAGACAGAGAATCCCAAGCAGGCCCCACGTTGTCAGCACAAAGCCCAATTCAGGGCTCGATCTCACAGATGCAAGATCATGACCTGAGCCAAAATCAGGAGCCAGGAGTGAAACTGACTGACCCACCCAGGTGACCCTAAAAATACATTTTAAAGAAGTAATTATGGAATTAGTAGATATGACAACTGAAATTAGAAACAACAGATGGCTTTAACCTCAGACACAGATGAATACAGCATTAGCTAAAAGAAGTCAGAAGAAAAAAAAATATGGTATTAACCATTAAAAGCATGGAAATTTTTTTAAAGTGATTAAGAAGACTATGATACAAGGTGAAAAGTTTTAAGTTGTCAGTAATTATGTATATATAATTAAAGTCCAAAAAGTGTAGGAAGCAAAAGATTGGGTTTAAAAGAGATAATTCCTAAAAATTCTCAAAAATTGATAGGGCACCTGGGTGGCTCAGTTGGTTAGGTGTCTGACTCTTGATTTCAGTTCAGGTCATGATCTCATGATACATGTGATCAAGCACCACGCCAGGCTCTGCACTGACAGCACAGAACCTGCTTGGGATTCTCTCTCTCTTTCTCTGTCTCTTTCCACCCTTGAAAAAAAAATACACTTTAATTTTTTTAACATTTATTTATTATTGAGAGACAGAGAGAGACAGAGCATGAGCATGGGAAGGGTAGAGAAAGGGGGAGACACAGAATCGAAAGCAGGCTCCAGGCTCCAAGCTGTAATCACAGAGCCCGACGTGGGACTCAAACTCACAAACTGTGAAATCATGACCTGAGCCGAAGTTGGATGCTCAACCAACTGAGCCACCCAGCCACCCCAAAAATAAATACACTTTAAAAACTTTTAATTAAAAAAATTAACATTTTTTTAAATTGAAAAAAAATTATCTCACAAATTCAAAACATGATACAAACTCTAAGCAGAGGCATCTAAAGACAATAAAATTAAGCACATCAGAACACTAACAGAACATGTGAAAAAGGTTTTAAAAGAAGCCAGAGGAAAAAAGACCTATCACACTGAAAGGAAAAATAACACAGCTAAAATAAGACTTTCCAGAAGGAATGATGGAAACCAGGTAATTGGAATATATTTACTAAAATTCTAAAGGAAAAGAACTGCAAATATAAAAACAGGAAAAGTAAGTGTGTGTATATAAAATTGGAATATCTGAAAAAGAAAAAAAATATTTGAGGATGTAATGGTCTTTTTTTTTCTAAACTTAATAAAATGCATATATATATATATATATATATATATATGTACATTTACATTAACAAATTAAAATGTGTATAATACTATAGGTATTAATATGTATAAGTGATTAAAAACTGACAGAAAACAGTGCACACAGACATCAGAATTTATATTTGTTCTTAGAATATTCACCAAAATTGGTCATAAATTGAGTTGTAAAGTAATTCCCAACAGGGGTGCCTGGTGGCTCAGTTGGTTAAGCGTCTGACTTGACTGCAGCTCAGGTCATGATCTCACAGTTGGTGAGTTTGAGCCCCTCATAGAGCTCCACAGCTGACAACCTGGAGCCTGCTTGGGATTCTCTCTCTCTCTCTCTCTCTCTCTCTCTCTCTCTCTCTCTGCCCCTCCCCAACTTGTACACACACACACACACACACACACACACACACTAGAAACAATCTTTCTATTAACTATAGATTACATAAACAAATTGTGGTCTACTAATGGTAAGTAAGCCACTTTTGCTAAGTGCAACAGCATGCAAAAACATAAATAAACCCCATAAACATAATGCTATATGAAAAAAAAATTGTAAAATCATCTGTATTATAAGATCCAATTTATAGGAAGTTCAGAGTAAAACTACTCAATGGTGACAGAGGATAGCATAGTGGTTACATTTGGGGGGGACAGGTTAGTGACTGGAGGGCCCATGGCAGGCTTCTGAGTGACAAGTAATATTCTATTTTTCAACCCAGAGTATGTTCACTTTGTGAGAATGCACTGAGCTGAACACTTAGGATGGTGTACTTTACTGTATGCATGTTATACTCTATTAAAATGTTAAGAAAAAAAAACCAAACATAACTTTCTGGCTCTGTGTCTTACAGTCTTTCCCTTAAAGGGCTGTGTTGGTGCCTTGAAATTCATATGTAGATGTTGCAGAAATGCAGAAATGATGGTCATGGTTAACAAATATTGACCAAGGGCATACTCTCTGTGCTGTGTTTTCTTTAGGGCCAGTGACAATGATGAAATTCTATATACAATACAGTTCCTGTTCTCTTGGGGCTTATAGTCCACTTGGGGAGAATTTTATAAAATAATACTAAAAGCAAAGATATGCATGTCAGATAATGACATTTAGTAATAGAAGAGTGATAGAACATAAGCATTTGGAACATAAGCAATTTAGTGATGGAACAGTGAGATCACTAAAAAGTCAATAATCACTTACATGGAGTACAATAAAAGAAGAATTTAATGAGAAGGCCATATGTTTGTGGAGGCAAAGTTGATAGCCTAAAATTTTTTTCTTTTAAATTAGCTACCACTGCCATACACAAATATAATTGCAGCTCTTTGTAAAATTTTCATGTGCACCAGAAAATAATTTATTAGTTAAATGCCGGATTATTTCTTATTTACTAAAGATCCTTTCAAACTAAACTGATTATATAGAAACCAATAATATATAAATGCCAAGTGATTAGAACTACTAATGTTTTTCTTAATATTAAGATAAAGGGAAATTGCCCTTTAAATCAAAAAGTAAACATCTAATTGCAATGGCAATTGCATTTTAATTAATTTCATGCAAACGGATTATTAAAACATAGATTGATGTACTATTATATGGAGTAAGAGCATATCAAAACCTTGGGTTTTGGATGCTGGAAATTTAAATTTATGAGATGCCTATGCTAAATTAGGTAAAGCAATATCAAGCTTAAAACTGCAGCAACTTTAGAGTGAACAATAATCAGAAATATAGCAGTGGGCTGGAACCTCGGGCTTTGTATGTAACATAGAAAGATGAGAAGTATCAGGAGTGGATGGGCTTTCCAGGAACCTTGAAATTCATGAAAGAGTTCTCTGATGCCTTTGGAAAGTCTGTTCCTCCAAGGAAGAGCATTAGAGCCAGAACTTTGGGCATTAAAGGTTTGAAAACTTGCAGAAATGGACACACATTTTACAGCGATGTTTTTAGCCTTGTGAGTCTTCCTAGCAGCCATGCTTTAAGGTGGCCAAAGGGTTTGAAATCACAAAGCAATGGTTTCTCTAACAATCTATATCCAGGTCAATAAAATTATTACCTAAAATTATAATTAGAAAATGATCAGCAGGGGAACCTGGGTGTCTCAGTCAGTTGAGTGGCCCACTTCAGCTCAGGTCAGGATCTCATGGTTTGTGAGTTCAAGTCCCACATCAGGATCACTGCTGTTAGTGCAGAGCCCACATCAGATGCTCTGACACCTTCTCTCTCTGCCCCTCCCCCACTCATGCTCCCTCTCGCGCTATCTTTCTCTCTCAAAGAAGGAAGGAAGGAAGGAAGGAAGGAAGGAAGGAAGGAAAGAGAGAAAGAAAGAAGGAAAGAAAGAGAGAGAGGGAAAGAAAGAAAGAAAGAAAGAAAGAAAGAAAGAAAGAAAGACAGAAAGAAAGAAAGAAAAAGAAAGAAAGAAAGAAAGAAAGAAAATAAAATGATGAGCATAAATGTGTTCTAGTTTTCTAGGAATTACTAATACTATATATGCTTGTGTGTGTCCTTTTTTCAAAAATGAAATGTACTAGAAAAGAAAAAAAAATTCCCTCAACCCAGCATCCTAGACAGAATGTTGACTTGAAAATCAAATAAGACAATGTATCTCAAAGACATTCATTCATAAACTTGGATGAGCACTGGGTGTTGTATGGAAACCAATTTGACAATAAATTTCATATATTGAAAAAAAAAGACATTTATAAACTTGAAGTCCTATATATTGTGTAAAAGGCATTAAAAATCTATATCTTTTTCATAATTAGTAACATAACATCTGAGAGTGGGAAGGCATTTGAGAAATTTCCTTGTTCAATGGCAAACTTTACAAATGGGGAAAACAGTGCCCAGATTGGGGATTTACCTGTGCTAGCCTGAGTTTAAAGAACATTGTACAGATCAAGAATTTTAAATATGATAAAACAGTAGTATCTAACACTGAACACTTTCAAAATTTATTAATTGTTGATGTTTCAGTAATTAAAACTGTTAATGGTGATAAATAAACTTACCCATTCCACAAGCAATCTGTAGTGATAGAGAGTAATTAATAATGTATTTCATTGCTCAAAATTGGTGTTAATTAATTCACTTGCCAGGTAATTTGTTCATCCTGATAAGGATTTTTCCTTATAACTCTGTTATTGACTTTGTTCAATATTTTAAACAAAATGCAATTACATGATAACCTAAACTATCACAAATCACATTCAGTAAGTACAGTGATAGGCCATCACTTTTTTGTGTGTCCGTGAAATAATGAAACACATTATATATGTGGTATGGTGAGCTAGGCAGGACATACCACTGTTGGTTTTGTCTGTTTTAAGCTGCTAGTTTGTACAGGTTTGTGTGTGTGTGTGTGTGTGTGTGTGTGTGTGTGTGTGTTTTGGTTTAGGGTTTTTGTTGTTTTTTGGTTTGTTTGTTTGTTTGTTTGTTTTTTGGTCACCAAAATAGTGACTCCAAGAGAGACATTTATCTTTCTCTTATGCCCCAGCATTTAAGCTCATTCTGGTCTTCTACTGATTACTGATTTCTCATCACCTCCTCTTCACTATCTCTATTTTAGCACTGCATTTCATTCTTCTTCTGAAGCACCCCATTGGGGTTGGTGCACCCCCACTTCTCTTGGTCGTCTTTCAGATGGTAGTGAGGTCCTCCTCTCTGAGCGCCTCAAGCCTCTGCTCACCTACCACCATAGTAGTCTTTATCCTACATATGAATCACTTGCCTTCTGCACATAAACAAGTAGCAGTTGCTATTTGTTCCATCGGGTTCCAAAAGCCCTGCTGGTGAACACCACCAACAAACCCGTTGGCCTCATGTAACTTAAAGTAAAAACAGGCGGGGAGTCTTGCCATTCTAACTCAGCAGTAAAAAGCATACAAAATACTATGAAATAGAAATACCAGGGATCTCTGTAGCAATACCAAGGAAAATGGCTACTATCCTTTTTCAGTATCCTGATTATATCTGAAATATAAACAAACACACCAAAAAAAAAAAAAAAAAAAAGGAAAATGGTTTATTTCTGCAAACAGTGTTCATGCACAAAAGCAAAGAATTCTTAGGCAGTGTGGCACATAAATGGCTATTACCCCAGTTTCTTCCCTAGACCCAGATGGAAAATCCTAAACAGTGTTCACCTACTTTGTACTAATCTTAAAATTCCATCACTTTCTCAGACGTTCATTAAAGCTGATGAATTTGGTTCTCATTTAAGATCACTCCAAATGTGTCTTCATTGGAATATGAAGCCCTCTTCCTCCCCAAGGCTGTTCCTTGCTTCTGGCTTACATTTTGCCTTAAGAGATGGACAAGAAAAACCTTTCAGGGTCTTCTGACTTAACTATTCTTTTTCATTGGCTAATGAAGTTTCTCACCCACCTCATCATGACTGGATGTCAGAACCAACTCCCTACTGAGTACCTATGGCCCCTTGGAATGCTGTGGTAATATAGATCATTGTTTGCCAAATGTGTATCCAATGACTAGGAGATCATTTGAGAATGCAATTTCAGATACAGTAAGTCTACAGTAAAGTTTGAGAGTCTACCTTTCTAACAAATGTGTGAGAGATTACAACAATGCCGGTTCAGAAACCACATGTTGAGCAGCAAGGATGTAGAGAACACAGAAATTAATCTGGATGACAGATATTTCAGAATATTTTTTTTGGTGTTATAATATCAATGAAACCAGGGCAAGGATAGAGAGGTCTGCAACTCAACTTAAAGGCACACGTGTTTGACCAAGGCTTTCAGAAGTTCCAAAAACTCCTCGTATTACAAGGTTTCATTAGAATCTCCCAGTATGAGTCTTGTGTCGTTCTCCATAATATAATATTTTTTTCCAAAGGAGTGAGCAGGGCATAATCCAGAAAGAAGTCTGACATCTGCCCCAGTTTAACCAGCGAGATCTATCCCATCATCCATTTTTCATATGGGTTCTTAGCAGCCTATGCCTGTTGCTTCCACCATAATGAGAACATGTTCTGTGTTAGGGTGAGTTTTTTCTGCATCCTGTACTGGGGTAACCATTGGATTATACCGTAAATCCACCATCAGTAAGTCAGGAATCCCAAAGGTCCATAAATGCTGCAAACAACCTGGGTGAAAAGAGAAGTTAAAAGTTTCAAAACAGAGTTATTATCAGATGCCTTTTTTTAAGTAACTAACTAAATGAATAATCATACAGGGTTGTATTTTTGCCTATTTCTAGATATCAGAGTAGAAAATATGCTTTCTTAATTTATTTGTTTATTTTGAAAGTGAGAGAGAACAAGCAAGGGGAGGGCAGAGAGAAAGAGAGGGGGAAAGAGAGAATCCTAAGCAGGCTCTGCACTAATGGCACACGGCCCAGTGCAAGGCTTGATCTCACAAACCTTGAGATCATGATCTGAACTAAAATTAAGAGTCGATTGCTTAACTAAGTCACCCAGGCACCCCAAAGGAGAGAATATTGATCAATAAGCTTTGACTCCAAAGTCCCAACAATTAAATGGGGAATCCCTAATGGCTGCTTCAATGCTTACTGAAGTAGACTCAATGAAATCCCTCTCTGACCCTTCTTTCCTCTATTATCTTTTATCATGATTTTTTTCTTATCACCCTGGATTCTGCAAAGACAATGAGATGGTGAGCTTTATGTGCACCAGCACAGATTCAAAGTGCAACCATCCCCTTGTGACAGACCCAATGCACCCCATCTCATATCTCCTGAATTATGTTGTTTGTTTTTTTACCTGTTTGCCTCTTGTTCTTTCCCCCATCGATCCTTCTTTTGCTTTGAAATCATGAAACTCCATGCAACACACGTACAGGATCCTTTAGATGAGCAGCAATCATGATGCTACCTTTTTAAAATCTTAATTATGATGCTAAGTCATCTTTCCTTAACTATAAGGCAGGAAAGCTGGACTTTTCTCCCCTCAAGCTCAAGTAGTTGGCTATTGTTCTATGGTCTTTATATTTGTTAAATAGAGCGATTAGAAAATTTAATCCCTTTCAAAGTGTTATGACGAACAGAGATAATGGTCGAGAAAAACATTTGAAATGTTGAAAATCTTGAAGCAATACTGGACAGTTAAGTCATAGTTTATTAAGTAATAAAATAACAATGTAGTAAGTTTATGAAAATAGTAGTTTTATTTCCCTAAAAAAAGTTTATATACACTTTTTTTTTTCTTCAAGAAAAGTGTATAGCATTTATTACTCTTTGGAATCTCCTAACCCAAAACTTTTTCAAAGAAATTTGACTTAATAGCTTTGGGCTTTACAGGAGGCTACCATAATCACAGCTTCTTTTATTTTTCAGAAGATAGTTGGGGGAGGGTTCCATGTTATTACAACCTCCTCTGAGAGCTTGGTTCCTAGCAAAGCCAAGGTCCATCTTTCACTGTGCAATTCTAGCCTAATAGGAAAGTTATATCACTGTTGACAGCCTTGTCCTTTCTTCATAAATCCTGGGAGTTATCCCATAAGGAATATTCATTTTCCTTCAGACATGAAGTGACCATTAAGATGCACCAGTAAAGAATCCATGGCTTTTAGTGTCTCACTGTATGTCTTCTAGTTTAAGGATTTTAAGGAAAAAAATGTTGCAGTGAAAATGTATACTTTTATTAGAAAAGAAGTAAATACATTCCTTGTTTCTTAATAAATGAGAGTTATAAAAAGCCAAGAGTGATATTTTCTTAAATTTAATGAAATCTAGGGCTGTCTGGGTGGCTCAGTCAGTTAAGGATCCAACTCTTGATTTTGGCTCATGTCGTGGTCTCACAGTTTGTGAGTGCAAGCCTTGTATCTGGCTCTGTGCTGACAGCAAGGAGTCTGCTTGAGATTCTCTGTCCCCTGCTCTCTCTCCCCCTCTCTCCACCCACCTCCCTCAAAATAAATATTTTTTTAAAAAATTTAACAAAATTGTGCCGTTTGCAACAACATGGATGAAATTAGAGAATATTACGCTAAGTGAAGTAAGTCAGACTAAGAAAGACAAATACCATATGATTTCATTCACATGTGAAATTTAAGAAATGAATCAAATGATCATAGGAGGAAGAAAAAAGAGAGAGGCAAACTAAGAATCAGATGCCTAACTATAGAGAACAAACTGCTGGTTACCAGAGAGGAGGTAAGTGGGGGGATGGGTGAAATAGGTGATGGGGATTAAGGATGCACTTGTGATGAGCACTGGGTGATGTATGGAAGTGTTGAATCACTAAACTGTACATCAAAAACTGACATTTGGCTTTATGTTACCTAACAGAAATTTAGAAAATTTTTTTTAAATTGAAATTTTCAATAAAAGCTTCATGCTTAACTATAAAAGAGAAAATATTATTTACTTACAGAAAAATGTCTCTGTAAGTGGAAACAGGTTTATAGACCATATGCTGAGACTAGCTGAGAGTGGTGAGGTTTACTTATAAGGAGAGGGTAGTGCCACAGAATGGAGAGTGGTCCAAACCAAAGGTGGATCTGGCTCCTCAAAGGGCTTGGTTTGTCCTGTTTTATGGTTCTTTCTAGAACCATAATGAATAAAAATAACAGAGGGATTCCACTTTGAGATCCAGTCTTCCCCCCACATATAAATAAATAGACCTCTAATGAAGGTAACCTCCTCTCTGTCCCTGAAGGTTGTTGACTCCATGATATTTTCTTCCACTACCTAAAAGTACCTGCTCACATGAAGAAAGAGAGACTAATATTCCATGTTATCAGGAAAGAAGACAGTTCATTTGGCAAGTATTTCAAGAGAAAGTAAAAGTGAAAATATATGGGCATAGGAGAGGAATAGCAACATGTATTGAATACTACCACATGCTGGAATCTGAGTTAAGATGCTTTCACATGTGTTCTCTTGATTCAAAAATTGCATTCCCTACTGCTTCAAGATCCCTCGTACTTAGAAATTAAGTCACTTGTTTCAGATGAGACAGCTAATAAATATTAAAGCCAATCTCAATCTCATAATCTGATGTTCAAATCATATCACGATTCTTTACAGACACATTAGACCAGCACTTTCCAGTAGAACATTTATCAATTATGGAAATATTATAAATTTGCACTGTTTAAAATGTTAGTCACTAGCTCCATGTGACTATTGAACTCTTCAAATTTTGCTACTGTGAATGAGAAATTGAATATTAAATTTCATTTAATTTTAGTAATTTGAATTTAAACAGATATATGTGGCTGGTGGCTACTGTATAGACAAAAAAGGCCTAAACAATAGTTTTCTTAGAAAGAATTTTCTTTAACTCAGATTTTTTCCTCAGTCTAGCATCACTGTTTCTCTTCAACTCTTTTTTCATTTTTCAAAATGCAATCCCTAGACTTAGCATAAATGATGGAATAAAGACCTCTGAATTTTTGTTTCCATAAAAGAAGTTAGAAAACTAGCAAAAATTGTGAGAACCAAGTTTTTTTCAAGACTCTGGAAATTAACCAGAGTTTCCACAAAGCAATTTACTAGAGAAAACAGCTGAATTCAATAATAACAGTAAACTTCGTGGTACTTTCATTAGTCTCATTTTCATCCATACCACTCCAGCTCCATAGTAACCTTGGAAAACTGTAGGCTGAAATTACACTGTAAACTAGTAACCTGGCAGGAACACGAAGAGTCAGATAGTGTTGAACCTCCTTCAAACCAGAGAACTGTCATTCCCAGAGAAATGTCATTACTTTAACCTGTCTGATAGTCATTGGAAGATCCTACTTGCAAGACTGTCTTTACTTGACATGGCTCAGAGCACACCCAGTGCTGCAAAAGCTTCCCCAGAGCATTTGTCAAAAAACAATGAGAAGAAATTTTTGACTTTGCAGCTGCCTGAGGCAGTGGACAACAGTTGGTGAAAACTATATAATAATTGTTTTAAAAAACTTAAAAAACGTATCTGGAGAAGAAGATATCCAGAGTGTCTTTGAAAGTCTCTGGCATATTTCTGGAATTACAGAAATTCCCTAATAATGGGAGGTTAACTTACTCCAGATGAGACACCTCATAAAAATTAAAACTAATCTCACTGTTATGTCTTGATGTTCAAACCACATATCATGTTTCACACGCGCACTGGGCCAGCACCATCCAATATGGTTATTTGCATGCTCTGGGCTGTGCACATACTAAGAAAAGAAGACTGAGAAAGCCCTAAGATCTGACCTTGCACTAACTTTGAGGCTCTGTACAACCATGAAATGGAGGTTAAATCAGAGTTCTCAAATGTCAGGCTGAGTGTTGACTTCCTGCCTCAATATGCACATGGAGTTCTTTGGAAAATACTTAGAAAACCATTGGTTCAATCCATTTTAGAATATTTATAGAATTATTAGCTGACCACAAATCTAATAGAGCAGAGACTTCTGTGAACACACACAACAAACATCACAGACTTTATACAGAATTTTTTCAGAGAAGTCATTAAACAAACAAATAACAATAAAACAACAAAATGCAGCAAAAACAAGCCCTGGGCAGGGAAAGTAATCTGATCTCCAGAAATGCCAAATAATATGATTTTAAATATTCAATTTTCAACAACAAAAATACAAGACATGCAAAGAAACAGGAAATGTTGGCTCATAGACAGCAAAGTTTAATAGTCAATGGAAACTATCCCTGAAGAAGCCCAGACACCGGATTTAGTAGAAAATAAATAAATAAATAAATAATAAATCATCTATTATAAATATGCTTAAGGGACTAAAATCCACATATAAAGAACTAAAAGAAAGTATTAAAACTATATTTCTCACAATGAAGAATGTCAACAAAGAGAAAGCAAAATTATAAAATAAAGGGGTGCCTGGGCAGCTCAGTCCATTAAGCATCCGACTTCAGCTCAGTTCATGATCTCATGGCTTGTGAGTTTGAGCCCCATGTTGGGCTCTTTGCTGACAGTTTGGAACCTGGAGCCTGTTTCAGATTCTGTTTCCCTCTCTCTGCCCTGCCCCCACTTGCACTTCTTTCTCTCACTTTCTCTCTCCCAAATATAAATATTTAAAATTTTTTTAAATTATAAAAATTATAATTTTTAGAAAATTTTATAATTTTCTAAAAATTATAAAAAGAATCACATTCTTTATTATACACTGCTGTCAGTTTATAATAACTGAAATGAAAATTTCACTAGAGTTTGACATGAGACTTGAGCAAGGAGGGAGAATCAGTGAACTAGAAGACAGATCAATTATCTAGTCTGAGAAACAGAAAGAAGAAAAGAATGAAGAAAAATGGCAGAGCTGCAGAGATCAATGGCACACCATCTAAAATAAGGACACATGTATAATGGGGGTCACAGAAGAAAAGTTAAAGAAGGAGGCACAAAGATATTTGAATAAATAATACCAAAAATTTTCCAAATTTGATTTTGAAATATTAATCTTTATAGCCCCAAATCTCAGTTAAGTGCATGTTGGATCAATTCAAAGAGACTTACACCTAGACATCATAACTAAAGTGGTAAAACTCAAAGACAAGGATATTCTTGACAGCATCAAGAAATAAGACTCGTCATATAGAAGGGATCCTCATGAAGTTTTTCATTAGAAACATTAGAGACCAAGGTACAGTTGGGTGACATATTCAAAGTGCTAAAAGAAAGGTTGTCAACCAGTAATTTTATAGCTTATAAAACTATCCTTCAGAAATTAAGGAGAAATTAAGACATCCCTAAATAAACAAGAACAGGGAGAATTTATTGCCAGCAGACTTGCCCTGCAAGGAATACTAAAGGGAGTTCTTCAGGTTGAAACAAAAGATCACTAGATCGTAACTCAAATCCACCTGAAGAATGAAAAGAATTAAAATATATAGGTAATATAAAACATAGTATAAATATATTTTTGTATGTAACTTTTTGTTTTGTCATCTTTTTTTTTTAAGTTTATTGGTCAGAAGAGGAGCAGAGAGAGAGGGAGACACAGAATCTGGAGCAGGCTCCAGGCTCTGAGCTGTCAGCACAGAGCCTGATATGAGGTTTGAACTCACAGACCACGAGATCATGACCTGAGCTGAAGTCAGAAGCTTAACCAACTGAGCCACACAGGCTCTCCTGTCTTATCATATTTTTAAAACAACTTTATAAAGCAATGATTATAAATCTTTGTTGATGGGTGCACGATGTATAAGATGTGATACATATAATAACACTACAGAGAGAAGATTGAATGAAGCTAAACAAGTGCCAGAGCTATTATATACTAAAAATTAGGTTGATGTTAGTATGAACTAGACAGTTATATATTAAAACATGAATGGTAACCCCCAGGGAAGTTACCAAGAAAATAACTAAAAAATACCTATTAAAAGAAATGACAAGAGTGTAAAAGGCTACTCTATAAAATATTTACTGAACTCATAAAAGACAATAATGAAAGAATTAGGAGAAAAAAGACATAAGATATACAGAAAAGAAACAGGAAAAAGTAGATATAAATCTTACATTATCAATAATTAGATTGATCAGGTAAATTAATGAAACATTATTAAAAGGCAGAAAATGGCAAAAGAACTTAAAAAATTATCCAACTATAGGCTGTCTACAAGAGACATGCGTTAATTCAAAAATACAAATAGGTTGAAAATAAAATCATGGAAAAAGCGATACATGGAAATAGTGACAAATAGATTGACTATATTAATATCAGACAAGATATATTTTATGGTAGGTAGGATGATGGCCATCACCCAAGTGCACATATTAATCCGCGGAAGTCATAAATATGTTGCAATATGTGTCGACAGAGACTTTGCAGGTGTGATTGTGTTATGGATCTTGAGGAATGAGAATCAAAGTCAGAAAGAAGAAATATGATGTAAGAAGTAATTGACTGGAATGATGTGCATCCAAAATGGAGGAAGGGATCATAGGCCAAGGAAAGCAAATCGCCTCTAGAAATTAAAAAAGTCAGAAAAAAGTATTCTCTCCTAAAACCTCCAAAATGACTTTGGCTCAGTTGATGGCTTAAATTTATCCTATAAGACTCATAATGCACTTCTGATTTCCAGAATTGAAATATAATAACTTTGAGATTTATGCAATTAAGTTTGAGGTCATTTTTTACAGTAACAATAGAAAACCTAATAGAGATTAAAAGATAAATAATGTTGCTAAAGACTTTTTTATGATAAAAGTTGATTATAAACATATATGCATGAAAGAAAAGAATCCTAAAATATAAGAAGTAAAAACTGACAGAATTGAAGGGAAAAGAAAGAAATTTCATAGTAATACTTGGAACTTCAATACATTACCTTCAGTAACAGCTACAACAACTACACAGAAAATAAAAGCAAAAAATAGAAGACTTGAAAAATGCTTTAAAGCAAGCAACCTTCACAGATATCTACAGAACAGTCCACCCAATAGCAGCAGAATATGCATTCTTCTTAAGTACACTGGAACATTGTCTACATAGGCCATAAAACATGAATAAATTTAAAAGGTTTTAAATCATACAAAATCATGTTCTCTAAAGTCATGAAATGAAACTAAAAATCAATAACAGAAGCCAACTTGGGAAATTCAGTAAATATATGGAAATTTCACTACAGATGTTCCAACAACTGATGGGTCAAAGAATAAGCCACAAGGAAATTTAGAAGAAAGTTTGGTAGAGTGGTTCCAGTCCAAGTGGCAACATAGAAGCCCATGAGTTCACCTCTCCCCATGGGCATACTTAATCTACTGCTACACAAGAAATTTATACAGCTCAATAGCAAAAACAACCAAACAAAACAAAGAAGAAGAACAACAACAACAAAAAAAAACTTAATTAAAAATGGCCAGAGGACTGGAACACCGATTTTACCAAAGAAGACACCCAAAGGCCAAAAAGTACATGAAAATATACCCAAGATCACTAATATCAGAGAAGTGCAAATCAAAACCACAGTGTTATACTACCTTGCACCCTAGAATTGCTATTTCAAAAAGACACAGGGATGCCTGGGTGACTCAGTCAATTTAGTGTCCGAATATTGATACTGGCTCAGGTTGTGATCTCACAGTCATGAGATCTGAGATCGAGTTTCCCATCAGGTTCTGCATTGAGCATGGGGACTACTTGGGATTCTCTCTCTCCCTCTTTCTGTTCCCCTCCTCCCTTCATGTGTGTTCTCTCTCTCTCAAAATAAATAAATAAACTTAAAAAAAAGACAACTGATAATAAGCACTGGCAAGGACACGGAGAAGAAATAACCCTTGTGCACTGTTGAAGGGAATGTGAATTGGAAGTATGGAAATGGAATATGGAAAACAGTATGGAAGCTCTTAAAAAAATTAAAAATAGAAATACCATATGATCCAGCAACCCCATTTCTAGGTATGTATCCAAAGGGATTGAAAGCAGGATATCACAGAGATATTTGTCCTCCCTTGTTCATTGCAGCATTATTTACAATACCCAAGATATAGAATAACCTAAGTGCCCATCAATGGATGAATGGATAAAGAAGATGTGAGATATATTATAACATGGATAAGCTGTGAGGGCATTATGCTCAGAAAGACAAATACTAAATGGAATCACTTATATTTGGAACTTAAAGAAAAGTCGAACACATAGAAACAAGGAGTAGAAAAGTGGCTGTTAGGTGCTAGGAAGTGTAATAAATAGGGAGAGTTTTACAAAAGGATGCAAAGTGTCAGCTCTAAAATGAGTAAGATTTGAATATCGAATATAGAACATGGTGACTATAGTAAATAAGACTGTAGTGTATAATTGACACTTGTTAAGAGAGTAGAACTGAAATGTTCTCTCTCTCTCTCTCTCTCTCTCTCTTTCACACACACACACACACACACACACACACACAAAGACAAGTATGTGAGGTGATAGATGTGTTAATTTTATAGGAGGAATCTTTCCACAATATACATATAACAGATCATTGCAAGTTATTCTTTAAATATCTTACAATTCTGTTGTTCAATTATACCTCAGTAAAGTTGGAAAATAAAGTACTTTGACAGAAATGGAAAAGTAAAAAACAATATATCCAAACATAGAAGATTCAGCTGAAGCAGTGCTCACAAGAAAATATATAGCTGTAAGCACCTGTACTGAAATGAGATGAAGTCTGGGTCACCTGCGTGGCTCAGTCAGTTAAGTTTCTGACTCTTGGTCTTAGCACAGGTCATGATCTCATGGTTTGTGCGATCAAGTCCAATGTTGGGCTCTGAGCTGATGACACAGAGCTTGCTTGGGATTCTCTCTCTCCCTGTCTCTCTCTCTCTCTTTCTCTCTCTCTGCCCCTCCCCACTTGCTCTCACTCTCTCAAAATAAATAAACTTACAAAGATGAGGTAAAATATGACATCAATAATCTATCCTGTAACCTTAAGAAACTCAGAGAAAAAAGGAAACTAAACCTGAAGAAGTTTAATACAGGAAATAATGATTAGAGCAAAAATTAATTAAAGGATATAATCATAACAGAGAGCACCAACAAAACCCAAATCCAGTTATTTGAAAAGATCATCAAAATTGACAAAACTGTAGCTAGGCTCATTAATAGAGATAAAACTCAAATTACTAGAATCAGAAAAAAAGGGGGGGCATTACTATTTACTTTACAGAGATAAAAAAGAATTATAAGAGAATACTATGAAAAACTGGATGCCAACAAATTAGATAACCTAGATGAAATAGACAAAAATCTTGAAATATACAAACTATTAGAATAGATCTATAATGACTATATTATTAATTAAGAACTTCCCACAAAGAAAAGACCAGGATCAGAAGGCTTCAACTGGTAAATTCTTTTCTTTTAGAAAAGAATTAATACCAGTTATCAACATTCTCTATCAAAAAATAGAAGAGTAAACACTTTCCAATTAATTTTATGAAGTCAGTATTATCCTCACATGAAAATCAAAGAAATCACAAGAGAAGCAAATTAAAGACTAATTTAACTCATATGTTTTGATGCAAAATCCTCTTAAAAAATACTACACCATATAAAGCAACATACAAAAAGAATTATACAACCATAACCTGATGGGATTCATTTTAGTAATGCAAGAAAAGAAATTTAAAAAAAAGAAAGAAACAGTCCTTCTAACATGAATGTGGCTAACTGGCAAGTTTCTACTGAAGACAATGTAAATAGTTTGCCACATTAAAATCTACCTCAGCAAGTCCACTGGAACTTAATGACTCCTGGAGAAATAGTCTAAGAGTCAGACATCATCAATGCCAAATGGAGACAAAACCATGCTGTACAAAACCTAAAGGGGAATTTTACATTTAACTATTCTCTATGTAAAACCTACCAGAAGCTATTAGAACACCAGTTCCCATTTTTCAGTTTTAAGCAAGTGGGTACACAAATAGACCCTGACAACAGCTGATGAAACAGGGAGAATCTCAGAGTGGATATTCATCACACAAACAACCGTGAGTGGATATCCATTCAAATAGCTCTCTAGTTAGGCTGTAGTGGTAATTGAGTAAAGGGAGATGGATAGACAGTCCAGTTTGTTTCAGCAAAGCCCCAGAAAATAAATATAAATCTTCTCCAAAACTCTGGATCCTATGTTGTTCTCTGACCATAGAACTTTGTGTTAACACGTGATTATTGATCTTGGATTATGGGTGCTCCTTGTGAACAGAGCCTCTGATTTAATGTTGCAGCTCCAGATCTTATCATATTTTTCCAACACAGATCAGAACTCTGAAATTGCTTATGGGGTTTATTGTCTAAATTAATTTAGTATCACCAATGTGAAGCAATTACTTTTCAAACTGGGTTCTGTGATTGCTATGACAATTCCGACGGAAACCAGAGTAGTTTTAATTGCTTTGTTTTTATTTCATTGGTAATATAAAAAAATTATAATTCTGTATTCAGGATCATTTTATGACCATCTTATGATCTAATTCAGACCCAAGATTCTAAGGTCTGCATCAGTTTTTAAGATACATTTACTTCCCAACTCCTGGGATGCATGTGTATGCTTAGCTCTGTGATGAAAGGTCCAGGCTTCTGAAGAATACCCATAGCTCCAAAGTCAGAGACAATGAGAACTGATGAAGATATTGGTCCTTCCTTTTGGGATTTTAGCTCCTGATGTAGGTTCAGTTTACCCTTGACAGCTCCCACTTTGATTCCGTCTTTTCTTTCTGCATGTCTGTCAGGTGGACTTCAAGCTCTAGTTTCAGAAGCAAAGACAATAGTCTTCTGGAGGTGATTCAACCACCTCTTACAATTATGTCAGCTAATCCTCTGCAATAAATCCCATTATGTTGTAAACTAGTCTTTCTGCTTCTCTGGTTGAACTGATAGAGTTGAGGCATTACTTTGCTTTTATCACTGTTTTACTCTTGCCAAAGTTTTACTAGTAGCACATACAGAAATAACTAAGCAAGAAGGAGTCGTGTTCCTATTCCATAAACAATTGCATTGAGACAGATTTTAATAACAGTATAATCATAATTTGATCTTCAACTAGACCAAACAACTTAACAGAGTTATTAAGTGATGTACGTAGTAACTGTAAGACCTTATCAAATCCTTGGTACACACACTAACATAATCACAGTAGCACAGGATTTGCTATTGGCAGGTAAACTTGGACATCTTTATTGTCTGATGTCCAATAAGGTCACCATCTTTGCTAGTCCTTTGCCTGACAAGACAATGGTTGTGTGACTAGGGGCCATTTGGAGCAAGAGACTCCCAGTTTTTCAGAAACTATAAATGTGACTCAACAATGACATTTTGCAGTGTCAGGGGTCAATGAACACAGATATGAGTGTCATCTCACCTCCAAGCAACAGCCTCAAAATTTCTTTTTTGGACAGTATTCTGGAAATTTTAGGCAGGTTCTACAATGATCAGGCATTTAATGGCAAAGGGAAGGATCAATGGGTAGCAGAGAGCTGAATCCACCACAAATGGGGAACAGTTCTTTCAATATATATGGTGTTTTTGCTTTTTATTAAGAATACTTTTGTTTTTCTACAAATGAATAAAAGTAAAATTCTGTCATAATATAGAAAAAATATCAAATATTAAGATACCGTTCATTAATATTAGCCTTCAAGAATTGCTTGCTGGCAAAATTTTGGTTAAGGACAGAAAATGATCATTTTTTTTAACCAGATAATAATGCTGTTATCAATACAATTTAGTACAACATAGTTATAGGAAATATCTCTGCATAAGTATTATTGAATTCAAAATGTAAAAGGAAATTGAATATAGAACAAAATCTGAAGCCACATCTTTCCACTATTAAAGCCAACACTGGCAATGTTGTTTTAGCAAAACACAATCCATAAGACATTAAATTAATTTTGTTAATTTGAATATTGGTTTTGTGCCTTTTATGTAATTCTTATATTTATCTTGTTTTTACAGTTCTATACTATAAGTAAGGTATAATCAAAGTTTAAATATCTATTTTGTACACATTTAAGCAACATAATTATAAAAGGCATTTTTGTCAACAAATATAGCATCAATAAGAATTTCATTTTTTCTAAATTGGTAGTTTTCAACCCTGCTGACACATTATAATTACTTGAGGTCGAGGGTGCATTTCCAGTGATTCTGATTTAATTGGTGTAAGGTGAGCACTGACCTCCAGGTAATTTTAATCTCTCAGTAACCAATAAAAACAATAGGAAAATAATAACAATATACATTTGAAGAACACTATTAATCAAACTGACATTATTAGACTTTATAGAACATGACATCTGACAGATGTAAATTGTTTTTCAATTACACCTGAAATCCTCACTAACATAGACTACAGGGGTGCCTGGGTGGCTCAGTTGGTTAAACAACCAACTTTGGCCCAAGTCTTGATCTCATATTTGTGAGTTCGAGCCCCACATCTAGCTCTCTGCTATCAGCGCAGAGCCTGTTTCAGATCCTCTGTCTCCCTCTCTCTGCCCTCCCCTGCTTGTGCTCTGTCTCTCAAAAATAAAAATACATTTAAAAAAACTAAGATAGATTACATATTGGGACATTAAAATAAATCTCAACAAATTATTAAATGATTGGAATATTTCATAATACAACTTCTGACCAGAACATAATTATTTTATAATTCAGTTACAATAGCACACTTAGAAAAGTTCCCAAATATTTGGGAATTAAACAAGACACTTCACAATTATAATTGTGTAATAAGTTAATTGCAAGACATATAAGGAAATATTTTTAACTAACTTTAACTCATGTTATAACAGAAATACAGCATAACAGAACTTGTAGAATGCAGCCAAAGTAGCAATTGAGGGAATTTTATATTTTTAAATACTTATTTTAGAAAAGAAAAGGATGGTTTAAAATCAGTTGTCTTAAGAAGCTAAAAATGAAAAGGAAGTTAAACCCAAAGTAAGATGAAAAAAAGAAGATAATAAAAATAAGAACATAATTCATTTTATCTTAAAAACAAAAATAGAAAAAGTCATGGATAAAGATGGTTCTTTTAAAATATTAATAAAATGAAAACTCTCAAGCAAGACTAATGAGATTTTTTTTAAAAAAGATAAAAAAATTATCACAATTAGAAATAAAATAAACATTATCTCTATACATCTTACAGACATTAAAAGTAAAATAAATAACAGTTTTGAACAACTGTTTGTAATTAAATTTGACAATTCAGAGAATGGACCAATTACTCAAGAAACAGAAATTACCAAACTGACTCATAAGACATAAAAATCTAAGTGAAAGAAAGAAAGAAAAGAAAAGAAGAGAAAGAGAAAGAGAAAGAGAAAGAGAAAGAGAAAGAGAAAGAGAGAAAGAGAAAGAATTCATAATTAAAAACCTCATCAGAAAGAAAACACAAAATAATTATGCTGGGTAATACTATTAAATGTTTAAGAGTGAAATAATACTGAACCTAAGGAAATTTTAGACATTCTCTTTTCTGAAAAGGATATCAAGCTAGGAAATTTTGATACCAAAACCTGAGAAAGTCCTCACAAAGAAAATTACAGACTAAGTCTCTTCTGAATGTAAACAGCGATAGCAAAAAAAAAAAATTACTAAATATTATCAAACAGATTTAGCAATATATAAAAAAGAATAGTACATTATATAACCACATAGTTTTTATCCCAGGTGGTCAGGTGGATTTAACATTCAAAAATGTACCAATTTATCACATTGACTGAGTAAAGGAGGAAAGAATTATCTCAACAGATGTAGGAAAACCATTGGATAAAAATCGCTATCCATCCATGATAAAAATAGAAAACTAGGAATAGAAGGGAAATTTCTTGATAGGATAAGGCATATCTACAATATCCTTACAGCTAGTATATATTTATGGTGAAATTTTGAACATTTTCTCAAAAAAACAGAAATAAGACAAGGGTATCTGCTCCTACTACTTCAAATCAATATTCCCTAAGGAACCTAAAAACAAAACAAAAGAAATTTCTCAACTAATAAGTAAATTTCTCAAGATTGCGAGATACAGTATTTTTATACTAGCAGGAAATAACTGGAAACCTCAGTGAAAAAATTATTCCATTTAAATAGAGTCATAAAACATGTAACACACTTCCACCTTGTACCTACAATATGGCTCCAACTTCTTGGTTGATAGAAATATTTTATACCTTGATTGTTGTGTGTTAGTTACATGGTTGTACTTATTACTAAACCTTGTTGAACTGTATACTTACAGCCTGTGCATTTCATTGTATGCAAATTTTACCTCAATTAAAACAAAAATATGTTTGGGGTGCCTGGGTGGCTCATTGGTTAACTAGCTGGCTCTTGGTTTTGGCTCAGGTCATGTTCTCATGATTCGTGGGATCAAGTCCTGTCTCAGGCTCTGTGCAGACAGCACAGAGCCTGCTTGGGATTCTCTCTCTCTTTATGCCCCTTGCTCACTCACTCACTCACTCTCTCTCTCTCAGAGTAGATAAATAAACTTTAAAAAATATGTGTTTAAATCTTTTGTGTGTTTACTGTTTATTATTGACACTGACCAACACCCTCCCTGACTCCCACTGGGCACCAGAGGGAGAGAGCCTTACTCATCTTTGTTTACCCAATACTGAAGTGGAGGAATACGTTTTTTAAATTAGTAGAGTCCATGCCCAATGTGGGGTTCAAATCACAACCCTGACACTAAAAGTTGCATGCTCTACTGACCGAGCACCAAAGAAATACATGTTTATAATGAAGCGCTAAGAAGAGTCCAATAAATCAAAGCAGAAAAAATATAATTCAGGCAGACCTCAAAAACTAAATTTTGTCCTAAACATTGTTTCATTGCCCTCATTGCTGCGGAGACAGAGCTTTTACAAGCCAACAAGTGTTTTGCCTACAATTCAAGTCAAAATCTAGTGGTAATTTTTTTGTCTTTTTAAATAAGTTTAAAAAACAACAACTAGTGAGTGGCTAGTATAGAAATACACTATTTATTTATAATAATAACTGGCACACACAATAACAAATGCAGTATTGCTATAAAAACTGACATTTTTCCCCTAAACTATTGTTTTCACTCAAGAGGTATATGAAAAGGAAAGTAAATTACTTGAATCCTGTATCCACGCAACAGGTCATTCATTCATTCATTCATTCACTTAGCATTGGTTTGTTGAGCACCTACTCTATGCTAGATACTAAACTAGAAGTGGGAATATACAGATTAATATGAAATCTTTTCTAAAAATAAACTGACACTCTAGTTGGGGAAAAAATGAATAAGCAGACCAATATAAGAATGGCTAATTGAACTATGGTAGAGATAGGTACAGACTAACATGGGTTTCTGCTATTTTTTATGGAAAAAAAAATGTATATGTATATATATGTATGCATATGTGTGTAGATATCTATAGATAGATACAAATATAGATATATAGATAGGTATAGATATAGATATAGATATAGATATAGATATAGATGATATAGATATAGATATAGATATAGATATAGATATAGATATAGATATAGATATATAGATATAGATATAGATATAGATATAGATATAGATATAGATATACACACCATGGCTGGCCAACTCCTCCAGACTTCTCTGCCAGAAGCAAGTCTTTCCATTGCCCACCTCTTGCCTTCATTCCTCAATCTCAGATTTTTGCTCAAGTCGTACTCTGCCTAGAAGGTTCTGTCACCATTTTTCCCTACCATATCCTGATCTGTACTTTCATTTTCTTTTTATTTTGTGAAAATATTTTTAATTTATTTTGAGACAGAGAGAGAACATGAGCAGAGGAGGGGCAGAGAGAGGGAATCCCAAGCAGGCTCCATGATGTCAGTGCAGGGCCCCACACGGGGTTCAATCCCACACACCCGAGATCATGACCTGAGCTGAAATCAAGAGTCTGATGTTCAACCAAATGAACCACCCAGATGCCCCCACAACCTGCACTTTTAAAAACATGGACTTAGTCCAATTTATTCCAACCATCATTCGCTGGTGTTTTCCTATCCCTGCGGCTCCCACATGCTAGCATATCCTTTCTCAACTTATTTTACATGAACCTGTGTATGGTGCATTGTGTGCTGTATGTTCTTATGAGAATAGAGACCCAACTCATACTCAGAGGTTACTCACAGCATTTGTCCATGATTGTCACATAGAAGATGCTCAAAAGTAGGAGCTGATGTTATTAATGCACAATTGTTGAGCACATGACATGCACAAATTACTGATCATTTTTCTTGCTGAACATGGGATAGGTGTGACCCAGGCACCTTTGATCCACTCTCCCTACCTGTGTACAAACACATACTCTTTAAACACAGTCACTGCAAGTGTAATACAAACAGAGGCCACTGCATGCAATTTCTCCATTCAGCAAGTGTGCTGATGTGGAAAACCTATGAAATACCATTTAGAAACAATGACTGTCATTCCTGAATTTCTCTGGAGCAGCAATTTGCTAGTGTGTCAGTGTCATTGGCAACTCATAAAGTATTGGCTTAAAGGACAAAGATGAACATTTTCCTTCTCTCTGTGAAAAAGGGAAATAGTTCTGAAATCCCTTGGGGGAAGAGCTTTCTCCTTGCAATGGGATGGAGATAGCCAAAATATATGTCAGGACTGTCCTTGTATGAGTCTAAAAGCTGTGGGTATAATTTGATCCCTGGCCACTTCTCAGTATGGAGTGAGCAGTGACACACCATCTGAGAGGGCCAGAACGACCACAATCCCTGGCCGTGGCACGCCATCCGAGAGGGGCAGGAAGACCACAATGCCTGGTAGCTAGGAACAGAGGGCCACCAGCTTCATTTCAGAACAATGGCTATAACCTTAGTCTCAGGCTTGACTACACATTAAAATCATATTAATTAAAGAAGAATTCCTAGGGATGGGAACAAAGGCATAAGTCACTATTGAAGCCCTTCAAGTAATTTCAATGGACAAATTTAAGACCTAATGAATACAATCGTAGGGATATCCCAGGGGGTTCAGGCCCTTATGAATATAAATAACCTAGGGAGATTTCCAAAATGGCATGTGATGATTAATCTTATGTGGAAACTTGACTGGAACAAGCGGTGACCAGATACTTGGGCAAACATTGTTTTGTGTGTTTCTGTCAGGATATTTCTAGGTGAGATACACATTCGAATCTATAGACTGAGTAAAGCAAATTGTCCTCCCCAATGTGAGTGGCCTTCATCCAATCAGTTAAAGGCCTAAACAGAACAAAAAGGCTGACCCACCCTTGAGCAAGAGGAACTTCTGTCTGGCTATTGAGCCAGGACAGGGGTCCTTTCCTGCCTTCTTACACAAATGTTAACATTGGCTTTTGGGTCTTGAAGCTGCTGGTTTTCAGACTGGAGGTTTACACCACAGGTTCTCTGGGTCTCTGGATTGCTGAATGCAAATCTTGGGACCTGTTAGCCTCCATAATTGTGTGACACAATTCCTGATAATAAATCTGTGTGTGTGTGTGTGTGTGTATGTGTGTGTGTGTGCGCGTGCTTGCATATACATACATCCTGTTGGTTCTGTCTCTCTGGAGAACTCTAACTAATTCACTATAGGTGGCTTATCTCACTGCCATAGATTGTATTTCTACTGGAAAGGCATGGCCCCAGAATTTTGCTGTTTTTGTAATTATTACTGGTATTGTTATTGTTATTCCCAGATTGTTCTAATAAAGACAGACTTTGTAATTTGGACATAACTGGATAATCTCGGGCAAGTTACTTAACCTTGTCTAAGTTATTACCATCTTTTTATGTAACATGAGGATAACCATACTACATTTTGTGGTAATAGTATATTACATTGCATTGTCATGTATATGGTACAGCCTGGCACATGCATCTTAGGAACATTTATCTTTCCACATATGTGTGCAATTGGCAAAATATTTTTCCATAGTAAATGCTCAATATTGATTTTAAATACAACTAGAAAATATTTCAAACATCAGTGACTTAATTTCCTTCAGAGTACAATTTGGGACTTATATGTGTCTCAGATATATCATTCTTGTAATTTGCCTCATAACAATATATAACTACTTTTTTGCTGGTCTGTCCATTTGTGACCCAAGCATCAACCCAGTACAGATGGGCACTGGTCCAACAAACAAAAGTTGTTTCATGCATTTTTGCCTCTTCCTAATCTCTTCCAGTTACTCACATGACTTTCTTCAGGCACTGAGTACCATCCAGTGTCAGCTCGTGTCATTTCAGAGAAGCAAGTGATAATAACAAACCATTCCTACATGACACGGAATTTTACTGAACACCACTCGTTGGATAATACTTGGTCTGATTTTTAAACCTATGTTTCTCATTCATGCCACTGTACAGTTGTTTGAAATTTGAAATTCCTTAATACATCCAACCCTAAAACACTGCAATATTTTAGGGTCCCTCATTGGCTATACAGTCTGCCCTTTTACCCACCCCATCTTTGTCACCTTTAAAGGATTTGCAAATGAGCCTTTGTGTAGAAAGATGCTAGCACGTTTATAGCCATAAATTAGTGAATGTTTAAGAGAGGTTTTCCATAACGATTAGTTCAGGTTATTTAAATATCATTTTTACTTTAAAAGATTGCCTTACTTGAATCTGAAACTCCAGTAAAGGCAAATAACTCAAGCAGTCTAAGCAGCAAGTATGATG
Organism: Panthera onca; assembly: GCF_046562875.1. Classification (NCBI taxonomy): domain Eukaryota; kingdom Metazoa; phylum Chordata; class Mammalia; order Carnivora; family Felidae; genus Panthera; species Panthera onca. The sequence goes on from NC_138346.1 coordinate 109,279,973, forward strand.
CAGTTATAATTATCTGAATATGTTAACATTTAGGGAACAGTCAGGCGCATTACTGGCCTTTGGAAAATAGAATGCTTCATGTAGACACTAATTAATCAATAAAATCCTAATTGGATTCTATTAAGTATTGGAAACGACATTTCAACTTAAATATTCCATGTACAACCCTGACCCATTCCCAAGAAGCAATAAAAGCCAATTAGGGTGGTATTCAAATTATAATTATGAATGCTATCACCACCCTCATCTACATTAATATTACAACAATTAAAGAGAACACAGTAAGGAATGAATCAGGCAAGTCCTCCTGCACAGATGCCTCATTTTGGGGCTATTGTTGAGAAATTCAATATAACACAAAAGTGGCTATTAAAGAGCATGAGCTTTGGAATTAGGAAGCCTGAGATAATATCCACCACTCTACTCATTGTGTATGTATCTGAGACCAATGTCTCCCTCCGTGAAATGGGAATGACAGCAGGCTTTTTCAGATCTATGTTGAAGATTAGAACTGATGCATATGAATGTTTCAGTGGAAGGCTGTGTATATGGAATCCTGCAGAAAATGCCAGATCTAGTCCAGAATACTGAGGTCCGCATTCATAGAATCTTCGGAAGAAACCCAAGATTTACCAAACTCACCTGCCATTTTTAGTGCAGGAACACTTTTTACTGCAGTCCCCAAAGATTATGTTCCAATCTCTGCTTGCACACCTTTACTGCTTCAGAATTTATTTCTTCCTGGGTGTACCACAGTTTCATTGTTAGCATTTTTAGAACATGCAGAAACTGCCTTCCTTATTGACTCCCATTGGACCCAGCTTTACCATAACCAATAACATAAACCATATTGAAATTTTGTTCTAGATGAATTGTTCAGGAAATACAACCAAATTTCTGATATCACAGGCTCTGGAACTAAACTGCCTTGGTTCAAATCCTAGACCTATGACTCTCACCAGCTGTTGACCTTGGACCTATTAACCTCTTTATGCTTTAGTTTTCTCACTGTTAAATGTGGATTATAGTTTCTATATCTTGCATGTGCTGTGAACACTAGCTATCATTTCATTCAGAGCATTTCCCTTTTTCATATTTGCAACCTCCCCTTGAAGTTATTATGTACAATCTTGCCTGAATGCCAGTTTAAACACAAAACTTCTATTAAATTAATCATGTTGATGCACATCTTGGTAAAATGAGTTACACCTTCTCAGAGATGTGTGTCAACAAAATTTCCTTCTTTTTCCACTGTACAAGTGAGAAACAGAGTCTTACTGAGGTGAACCAAGGCAACTTGCTCACAGACACTTACCTTGTACGTGGAAGGCCAGAGATGAAGGAACACACTGCAGGTGTCACAGTCCAGGCTCTTAAGGGATTTGCTATACTCTCTCCAGCATCCATCACAGTAAAAAATTAAAGGAAATCAGAAGGGATGAGATCAGAGTTGTGGGAAGCTGAGACCTTTGCTTTCACACTGGCCACAGTAACAGTGCAAACCAGGCCTAACTGACATGACAAAATGACTTGATCTGGTACCAACCAGGGTGTTCAGATGTTCAGGCAGAGATGCTCAGAAGTCAGGCAGCAGAGTCATGCTATTTCTCCTAGGAGAGGCAGAACTTGATTGTAGTTATGGTGTTACGTTACAAACGCTTGGCTGAAAATGGTCTATTCACAGGACACAAAGTGTAAAAGCATATTAATTAGCAACTAGACAACACAAGCACAGTCTAACCATGACTCTGTGGAAACAATGCCTCTATTCAGTGGATTCAGAGGATGAGTTTAATAGGTAAATTTTTGGCTACAGAGGACAATCTGACTGTGAATATATTTGGGGTGGCACAGGTCTTATGATGACCCTCAAATCATGTTATATAATTAGTCATCTCTTTATTTATTTTTAATATTATTGGTAGAACTAGTCCTGATTCTCAGGACAAAGAAGGATGGTGCTACCCAGGGGCTGCTACCAGAGTTAAGCCTTGTTTTAGAACATAGACTACTAGGGAGAAGCATTCTAAGACTAGACTTCAAAATGATATAGACTGACTGCTCTGTAGCCCCTAGAATCTTATCTTGAATTATTTCCCTGGCATCACAAAGTCAGCAGATAATTGAAATAGATCCTAGATTCAAACCCCTTTGTTCCAAATCTCATGCTTTTTTGGCAGCTTTTCTCATGTTGTAAATTAAGTACTCAAGATCAAAATTATTTTACTATGATATCTACAAAATTCTCTATTACAGTAAGACATTTCAATGATTTGATCTTATATAGACTTTCTATATTTCAAATAAGTTCTAATTGAAAAGGCCATTAAATAATTGTATGATTCAATGTATATGAAATATCCAGAATAGGAGCACTCATAGTAACAGAAGGAAGATCAGTGGCTATCAGTGATAGTGGGGAGGGGGGAACCAAGAGTGGTTCATAATGAGTGGCAGTTTTCCTTTAATGGTAATGCAAAAGATCTTGAACTAGATGTGTTGATAATTGCACAAGAGTGTAAATTTACTAAATGTCTCTAATGGTAGATTTTATGTTGTGTGTATTTTACCAAAAATCAACCATAAAAAAATATTTTGGTAAGATTTCACGGGGAAAAAACTGGGGACAAAAACACTTTGCTCTATTCCTGGCTCTACAACTTACTGGCTACAACTGGCTGGATTCCCCTGAACCACATGTACCACATAAGCTTCTTGTAGAATCGGCTAATGCAGATCAAACACTTTGCATAGTATTTGATGTACAGTAGGTGCTTGGTTATAGTAATGGTCATGTAGTCTTGGGCTCTCTAAGGTGACATAACAGGTAAAAAGACTGATTTAGAGGTTGGTTTTATTGTAAGGAAATTTGCTATAAATGTGCAGCAGTGATTCCCAGAAGCCTGGTTTTGGTGTACTCATATTAGTCTACCAAGTTTTAGTCTTTTATCTCTCCCTGAGCTGGAATTCAGTGTAAAGAATATTTTGACATTTAAATAAAACCAATAAGGGAAAACATTATCTATCGAAATTATTGAACTTCTGAGGCTGACACCAATACCCCTGCTTGAAAAAATTAAACTGTGAAGTAGAAGATCAAGTTGACATGGACGAAATATAAAGGATTAAACTTATAAAGAAAGCTATACTTCTTAAACATATATATATATATATATATATATATATATATATATATATATATTTAACCAGCATTTCTTGAAGGGTCTTATCTTGTGTGATGAGTAGGGCAAAAAACAGATGAATAGCAGGTAAAAATATAGCTGATAATTATAATAGCTAATACATTCAGCACTTACTAACCTTCTAGCGGTGTCTTAAGGAAATTTATATATACAAGTACTATATATACTATATGTATATTGGTTGTGTGTGTGTGTGTGTGTGTGTGTGTGTATGGACATACGTAGAGTATATATAAATATATAGTACTATATGTCATCATTCCATTTCAAAATGTAAAAGAACAACTAAGACAATCTGAGTTCTTTCCCCATTATTTTACACATAGAAAGATGCTAAACCAGGATTATAAATTGAAATCATCTATCTCCAGGGACTCTGGTTTTAACCACCACAAAAATCTACCTCTTCAATCTATACTTCTAAGTTTAGTGTTGCTAGAGGCATTTTTAACATATAAATTTATAAAGTTTATTTCTTATACTTGTTAAAACAAAATATATAAAGAGCACTTTATATAGTAGTTAACTCATTCATAGCCATCTATAATAAACCATATTCATTTCTTTGTTCTGTATAAATTTCTAATTTTTCCTAAGTTAAAAGCTTACAAGAAGTTTTGTTATGGATGATGGAAATATTTCATGAGGAGTTTCACTTTTTCATAGATTTTTTTTCTTCTAGAGATTCTGTTATTCTTTTCAGGCAAAAAAAAAGCACATTGGAAGCCAATTGAGAAATCAAGTACCATGTTAATTATCTTGAAGAAAACCCTATAATCTTCTAAAAAGCAGATTGTAGCATTTAGGATGTCATTGGTTAGAAGTTGCAGAAGATGCTATAAAAAATTGGCTTACAATGTGAGGATTTGGGGCACCTGGGTGACTTAGTTAAGCATCTGACTTCAGCTCAGGTCATGATCTCACGGTTCATGAGTTTGAGCCCTACGTCAGGCTCTGTGCTGACAGCTCAGCTGTTCAATACTGTCTTCTGAGACTTAGGCACTTTCCTTCCTGCCTCTGCCATAATCCTCAATGGGTTGATTTTCATTTTGAGATATGTTGCTCCTTGATTACAAGACGACAATTCACATTAAGACATCACATCCTAAGACAATTGTGTTCGGTCCATACACTAAAGAGAATAATTTTGTCCCCAGCATCTCTTAATTTTATTTAGTAGAAATAACATTTCCAGATGCCTTGTAAAAGCAGTCTTCTTTTACTTCTTTGTCCCATTCACCAGAACTGGATCCCATGGCTACCTCTAACGAGGAAAGTGAGAAGTAAAATAGCATTACAACCTTCTACATAGGAGGAATTCTGCTAGTAAAAAGAAGTGTGAGGTTGTTTTAAAATGTGGTTTTTATTATTGTTTAGGTGTGATGAAACCAAAAGATCAAAGGATGACTATAATTGAAAAGACAGTATTGTTACTCATAGTAACTAAGAGTTACTGTCATGCTATCTACACCATGCAAGACTACATGGAGAAACACCAGAATTGGTCAGCAATCAAGGGCAGTGAGGGGAAAATGTGGGTGAGAGGTTTTATTGTCGTTTCCTGAGAAAAGAAGTGCAAGGCAAGCCAACAAAATTTAGGATTGGCTAGGTTGAATAATTTCAACATGCTCTTGGGCACAGAGGCTCTCTCTAGTTGTGTGTTACCTCGCCCTGGGGTGATAAAGGGAACATTGTCTTGGAGTGTAAGAACCCAATAAAGAAGATGGGGTGGGAAGCTTATAGGCTCTGTATTGGTTCATCTGTATATGAAAGGTACATTCCTTGGGCACATTGCTTGCCATCTTTAGGAATTGACCTAACCCAGGGAGGGACAGTCCCTCTTTAGTCACTGAAGCCCCAGATAGAAAAATATTAAGAATGCAGAAAATAAAACATCCTAAAATCCAAGGACCAGGGGGTCTCAGTGGTGATTTCTACCAAACATTTAAAGAAAAAATAATGCAAATCCTTTTCATGCTCTTCTGAAAATAAAGCACTCTCAAACTCACTTTGCCAAAGTGATGCCAGCATTACTTTAATACCAAAGCCAGATAAGGACACCACAAGAAAAGAAATGTACAGGACAATATTCCTGATAAATATAGATGTAAAAGTTCTCAAAAAAAAATTCTAGCAAAAGTAAGTCAAACTAAAAGGATTATATACCATAATGGAGTGGTATTTATCCCTGAGATACAAGGGTAGTTCAACATACACAAATCAAATGTGATACACTACATTAATAGAATAAAGGATAAAAATCTTATCATCCTTTTAATAGATACAAAAAAAACCATTTGACAAAAATCAACACCCTTACATGAAAAAGATCTCAACAAATTGGGCATAGATAGAACATGAAAAAATAAAGGCCATATTTGTAAAACCCACAACTAATATACCAATGATGAAAAGATGAAAGCTTTTCCTCTAAAATCAAGAGTAAGACAATAGTACTTTCTCTCACTACTACTATTCAACATTATCCTAGAAGTCCTAGCCACAAAAATTACGGAAGAAAAAAATGCAGTCAAATTGGAAAGGAAGCTGTAAAATTGTCTCTATTTTTGGATAACATGATCTTATATGTGAAAATCCCTAAAATGTCCACCCAAAAACTGTTAAAGCTAATAATTAAGTTCAGTAAAGTTGCAGGACACCAAATGATGATGCAAAAATCAGTTCTGCTTTTTATACACTAATGAAATATCTGAAAAAGAAAGGAAATAATCTTAGTTACAAGAACATCAAAAGGAAGAAAACACTTTGGAATAAATTTAACCATGGGGGTGAAAGATTAGTTCATGGAAAGCTGTAAGAATTTGATGAAAGAAATTTAAGAAGACACAAATAAATGGAAATGTATCCTGCATTCATTGATCAGAAGAATTAATATCATTAAAATGTCCATTCTATCCCAAGAATCTTTAAATTCAATAAAAGTCGTATCATAATTCCTGTGGCATTTTTCACAAAAATAGAAAAAAACTATTCTAAGAGTTGTCTGGAACCTCCAAAGAACCCAGTAGCCAATGAAATTCTCATAAGGAAAAACAAAGCTGGAGGCATCATACTTTTTTATTTCAAACTATACAACAAAGCTATAGTAACCAAAACCATAATATACTGGCATAAAACATACACAAATAAAAGAGAGCCCAGAAATAAATCCATGTATGTACAATCACCTAATATTTGACAAGGGAGCTGAAAAAAACACTCAGTGGGGGAAACATTCTCTTTTCAATAAATGGTAGTGGGGAAACTGGATACACACATGCAAAAGAATACAAGTGGACCCCTATCTTACATCACTCACAAAAAATTAACTTGAAATGGATTAAAGACTTAAACGTAAGACCTGACACTGTAAAACTCTTCAAAGAAAACACAGAGAAACATCTCCTCGACATTGCTCTTGGCAACAGTTTTTTAGACATGACACCAAAAGCACATCCAACTAAAGCAAAAATAAACAAGTAGGACTACATCCACCTGAAAGGCTTATCTGCAGAAAAGAAACAACAGAACAAAGGGGCTATGAAAGGGGAGAAAATATTTGCAAGCCATGTATCAGATAAGGGGTTAGTATTCAAAATATCTCAGGAACTTATACAACTCAATGGGAAAAAAATTAAAAAATTAAAAATTAAAATTAAAAGATAAAAACAGACAAAATTAAAACTTAAAAGATAGACAAGTGAACAATGGGCACAAGTAAAGGCACTCAACATCACTAATTAGCACCAAAACCACAAGGAGATATCATAGTATACCTGCTAGAATGTTATTATTAAAAGGAAAAGAGGTAACAAGTCCTGGCAAGGACGTGGAGTAAATGGAACTCTTACGTACTTTGGTGTGAATATAAATTGGTGCAGCCACATGTAAAGATTCCTCAAAAAATTAAAAATAGAGCTACCATATGATCCAACAATCCTATTTTGTAGCATAAGGAAATGAAATCACTAACTAACTAGAAAAACTATCTAGGGGCACCTGGGTGGCCCAGTCGGTTAAGCATCTGACTCTTGATTTCAGCTCAGGTCATGATTTCATGGTTTGTGAGTTCAAGCCCTGCATAGGGCTTCATGCTGGGCATGGAACCTACTTAATATTCTCTCTCTCCCTCTCCCTCTGCCCTTCCCCACTCATGCTGTCTCATGAAAGAAAGAAAGGAAAGAAAGAAAGAAAGAAAGAAAGAAAGAAAGAAAGAAAGAAAAAAGAAAGAAAGAAGGAGAAAAATTAACGGTATCCCCATGTTGTCAATATCACAATATCCATGACATGGAAACGACCTAAGTGTCTGTTGACAGATAACTGGATAAAGAAAATGTGAGACAAAGAAAAATATATACATATACAGAATATTACTCAGCCATAAAAAAGAAAGAAATCTTACCATTTGCAGCAACGTGGATGAACATTGAGGGCATTATGCTAACTAAGTGTAATAAGTCAGACAGAGAAAGGTAAATATTGCATGATATCCCTTATATGTGGGATCTAAAAAAAAAATCAAACACAGAAAACCAGAGGTAGAACAATAGTTGCCAAGGGGCTGGAGTATGGGGTGTGGCGAGGAAATGAGATGTTGGATATAAACTTATAGTTATGAATAAGTTCTGGTGATCTATTATTCAGTAAGTAACTATAGTTAACAATATTTATTATATATTTGAAATTTGCCAAAAGAATAGGTTTTAAATTCTCAC